>NC_140243.1:1608998-1791498 GCF_949987555.1 Borostomias antarcticus
CACTGCTGCAGCTCCTCCTCCATCTCCATCAGCCATTCATCTATCCCAGACTGTCTGGTTACCACGGCAACCACACCCTGCCCAGTGAATAAGATGCAGAGTCTGAAAGCTGCTCCTCTTCTCTCAGACTGCCGTGTTCGATGTTTATTCAATGCCACATCGCAGGTAAAGAGTCAAGAATTGAAGGTGTTGACAGCTGGGAAATTCAGTGGAGAGGCTACTAGCTGAGGTGAATTCAAGCTCTGCAATAGCCCATCTCTTCTTTGATCTGTTTTTGTGCATTTGGTGTTTTGCTAGAAGAAGAAGGCAACAGCAGCTAACCAACATGTGTGTCCCTTTTTAAGTCACTGTGGTCCACGACACACTATTATTGATCATTGAAAATAATACATTAACGACATGTTGATGTCAAGCAGCGTGTTATTTATCCATGTCATGGGTGTCAGGACGCACCGGGATTTCCTGTGCCTGTTGGCCCATATTTGGTGCTGCGCATAGTCACACCAAACAAGCCTTAAAGTACTTTACGAAGAGGGTTTCTAATATTTGGGACTCGGGAGGACAGAGCAGGCTATGATATTGATTTTGAAGAGGGGGTAGTAGAGCAAATTTTTTATTTGAGCCTACTGTTCAGCTATTAATCATATTTTGATGAATAGCTGATAGCCTAGATTGCTAATAGCCAAGATTGTTGTCAAATAAACACACACAAAATACTCTTATGTGTCAAGACTTATTTTTCTCTTCTCCTTCCTTGGTCCATTGGTCTATATGTGATCTCACTCTAAAGGTGCAACAGTTTAAAATCTAGGAGAATCAAAACATTGCTTGAAGGTTACACTAATTATCACTAATTAAATAACTTCAGTTGTTCAACTTATCCCCCCACCCACTCATTAGATGCCACTTTTCATTGGACTGTAGTCAAGCTTGCTGGCAAGGTCAGGGTCCACTTCCAATATTTGTATGATCATTAACAATGTCTCAAGGCTCAAGTAGCCTAGTGTGAGAGGGGGTCACAGATGTGACCTGCTGGTTGTTGTGCCAAACGGAATTAATGGAATGAACCCCTGAATGAAACAGACCTAATGCATGTGCATGGGAAGACATTGCTTCAACACATTTTAAAGGAGGCCCACTGTACAGCATGTCCTCAGCAGCGTCGGCTCAGCCTACATGCAGACTGCGAGTGTGGCTACGCAGTTGCTAGGGGAGTTTACGACTAGTGTCATAAATATACCCTTTTTTTGTTGTAGAAGAATTATTAGAGCCACTGTTCTACAAGTAGTTACTACAACAGTTACATGTAAAGAACAGTTTAGAATAGGCCTTTTCTATTTTACATTCAATATTACTGCTACTTTTCTCTTTACAGTATTGGTTTACATTTAAAGTAAATGGTACCAGCATTCTGTACATTAACAAATAAATCAACCAGACCTCCACTTGCACATTACTTTATTATGTTGCTTAAGCTATGAAGACAGAACACACAACAGTGTCCTCTATTGAGATTCAAACAATAGTCAAGAATCATGCAACACTGAATGTTTAGCATTCAGGCCTACAGTAGCTATCACATTAGCAATAAGCTAGCACACTGTTGATGCTTTCACGCTAATCTAAATATTATTACTGGATCTGATGACACGGGAGCTCCATCTGTACAGGCTGGAGTGTGTCCATCAGTGACACATCAAGGACTAGCTCTTCTGTGTGTGCTCATTACGTGAGGGATCAACAATGTATTATTATCACTTGAATTTGCTTCCCAAAAAGGCCATCAGCACCAGTCTGTGGCTCCCTGCCAAAGCTCTTACATAACCTAGACACAAATGAGTTGTGTTGATGACATATGACATAACCTATCCTTCAATGACAACCATTTTGTTTTCTTATAGTTAATACATTGTGGCATTAATAAAATAATAGTTTTATGCTCCATAAAATTGTTGTGATTAATTTCTTTATTTAGAATACGTATGACAGATTTTTTTTATTTCTTTCTGACTGATTATGTGCTTACCCCTCTACACCTACTTCTGTACATATTATGTTGTTGTTGTTGTCGTTGTTGTTGGTCTTGTTGTTGCTGCTGCTGCTGTTTTATGCACATTTAGCTTATTACACTAATACACTACACTTCTTAAATAACATTTCTGGGCTGAGCATCCAGGCAAATCAAGCCTTCTGTTTTCTACACTCAAATAACAATCACGGTGTCTGTTTGTATCCAGCCCTTTCTCCGGAATGTTCCGGCATGTAACATTATGTTAATGTCGTGCCTTCCATCTTGTTAGCCCTTTTCAGGGTTTGGAATATACTCTGGCCTACTTCTGGGGCCAATGAATCACCCCTGGAGGTTCTCCCTGCAGCCCTGTCCAGTTCCCTAAGGCCGAGGGTCCAGACAGCACAGAACATTGTGACATACGGTGACACTGCTGCTGAGCCAACTGCACTGAGGTGAGAACCGTGAGATGGTCTTCAGTTTCTGTCTGTTGGTGTGGATGCTTGACAGGGAACCAAGCAGCCACAGCCCTTGATTCTATGATACAAGCCACTCACATGATCATAAAAGTGTGGGAACAGTAGGTGCCAAGGGGTGTGTGTGTGTGTGTGTGTGTGTGTGTGTGTGTGTGTGTGTGTACGTGTACGTGTGTGACTTTGGTGTGGGGATAAAAGGTTAAGCACAGAGTAAATTAGATTATTGGGAGGGGGGGCATCTTAGTCCACACATAGCCTAACTTTTGCTCAACATACAATAGCCTAAAGCCTATCAAGATTAAAAATAGCACATTTTCCTATAATGTCATCTCATTGGCCAATCAATGATCAATCTCTTAAAGCTTTAATATAATAATGTGTCTAGTGTCAGGATGGCAGTTGGGACTGATGAGGTTCAGGTAGTTCTGACAAAAGAGAGCAGTTTCAGTACTAGGAGTCTGTAGCTAAATTGGTGAAGGAATAAGACGAATACACAATGTTAATTAAGATAAATGCAATATTCTATCTCATGGACCAGGCCTAATAGGCCAAGCCCCATGTCTATATCCATATTAATACAGTCGATTACGACAGACATGTTTTCAGGCGCTTAGACCAAATGGGCACATAGTACTGTATAGCTATGCTATAGGCTATTCACACGTTTGTCCTCAAAAACAAAGCAATCCAAGCTTACCAAAAAGGAATTCCTATGCGACAAAAACATTTTCGCCTGGTTACCGCATTTAAGAAGATACAAGCCCATCACACGACGGCCATGATGCTGTTTTATTTTTGTTCATAATGACGACGCAGGCCTATTCAGTGGCTAGATACAGTAACCAGAATGAGAAATAATGGTTTGGGTCGGCCGTGTCCACCCAACAAACTACTGGAAGGGTCGGGGATGCAGCACGTTTTATATAGGCAAGCCTATGTGATAAAACAAGGTGGATCTACATGCAGGTTGGCCTACCTGAAGCGACCTTGCCCATTAAGCACGCAAAACCAGGGCAATTTATCACAGTTCCAGACTACATTTCGATACACGTTTTTGATGTTGTATGCGTTGGGCTTCGAATAATGATTGTTTAAAAGCCCCATAATAGTCTAAACAAAGCCGTAGCCTCCATCCTTCTAGTTAACATTCGCATCAGGACCACTCGTCGCCGCGCGCGACGATCCACCATTATGTTAGTAATCATGCAGCGTCGTTAGAAAGCAGTGAACATATAAGCTATTTTGGTAACCTACATGTGTAGGCATAATGAATTTAAGCTAATTCAAACTAAAAAATGCGTAAGATCCTTACCTCATTTTCCGAGAGACGTTGTTTTCAGTAGGGCGTGGGTGGAATGCGAGAGAGCTATGGGAGGGATGAGAGAGAGCGAGAGAGAGAGAGAGAGAGAGAGAGAGAGAGAGAGAGAGAGCTATGGGAGGGATGAGAGAGAGAGAGAGAGAGAGAGAGCTACGTGGGAGGGATGAGAGAGAGAGAGAGAGAGAGAGAGAGCTACGTGGGAGGGATGAGAGAGAGAGAGAGAGAGAGAGAGAGAGAGAGCTACGTGGGAGGGATGAGAGATACATGTGAGGGATGCTGAATTCTTCGAGCTATGATGAGTCTGATGTCACATGTCTTTCTCTCTCTCTCTCTCTCTCTCTCTTTAAATAATTCTCATATATATATTTGTTGGCTGTTTTAATGTACTCAATTCATGCAAAATGTCTTCCCCATTTTTCCATTTCAAACCAGATCGCATAATAGCAATTTATAAATTTCAGTACAGGTAGCCATTCACACCATTAGGCTACGTATATCATGTTTAGCAAACGTCTAACGTTAGGATTCATTGTCGACGCAAACTACATAAGCGCAAAAAACGCAAGCTTCGCAAGGCCACGCTAGATCTCGTTGCGTCCTTGCGTGTGTCATGCTTATACCTCCATGGTGTCATGCATATACCTCCATGGTGTCATGCTTATACCTCCATGGTGTCATGCCGAAATGTGTCACTTCACGCAAGCAATAGTTGTGTTTCCACAAAACAAAACACTGAACGCAAGCTCTCGAGTCATGTTGGAGCTTGCGTTCACAACGTAGCTTGCGTTGTTTAGCCTACGTCGACTATGAATCAGGCCTAACCAACATTTGTTTATGTTTTAGCCTACGAAATCTCAAATCAAGTCATACGTAGGCCTACGATATATTGCTTTTTTGTGTAGAATAAGGCTTTTTAGGCTACCATCATCATCATCACCATCATCATCATCATCATCGTATCTCTTGGATCAATTCAAGATGCACCACACTAGTCTCATAACTGTCGATGTCCTTTTGATCATCAGAGTTGGGAAAATATGCTTTTAGTTATTTTGGGCCATTTCTATGGAACAATCATCTGAATTAGTTCATGTTGAACACACGAGTGCTATTATGGTTATTATCAGTGAGTTTTCTCTGATGATCTTAATCATTTTATTTAAGCATGTTGGCCTAAAACTTTGTACATTCAGAATTTTGTATTTATTAGAATTGTAGGCCTATGTATTTTATATTGATATTGTATTGTACAGTATGTATTTTGTATTGGTATTGTATTGTATGCATTATATATTGACACATTAAGGGGGGGGACCTCCAGAGAAGCAATGAGAAAAGCAAGAATAGACACAGCATGGGAAATACTTTACAGTGAGTGGTGGATCTGAAACACACAGGGATGTGAGCAGAGAGCGTTCAGGCAACCAAGTCAAACACCTGGGGATGGTCCAAATCTCAAAAGACAATCAGATCAAGATTTCAAAATCAGTTTATTGAAATGATTGATAGAGCACACTGGAACACATAATGTTTATCAGAGACAGCAGACTATCTTGAGGCTAGATGAGATCCTGTAGAGTAAGGCACTTAGACATACTGTAAACCTTCTCATGTGATTATGTACAGTAGGTAAATAATCAATTATTGTGGAGACCTCTCAAATATCATAGGGAGAGCATGTCCCTGACTAGTCTCACATACTGTAACCAGATATTTTCACACTTTTTTTCAACGTTTTAGCGCTGTGGCAGCACTGGAGAAAGGTCTGGTTGCAACCCATTATCATTTCTGATAGGGGGAAAAAACACTGTATTTCTTTAAACCAATCACAATCATCATGGGCGGCGCTAAGCTTGTTCTGTTTTTTTCCCCCAACAGTGCCCTTCCAAAATAGAGTTGGGGCATTAAACCTGATTGGCCCCAATGAGAGCCTTATTTCAGAAACCTACTGTATATCCTGTAAGCCCGACTAGTCCCTGACTCTCACATCCTATTTGATACAGTATGAAGCAATTATTACTTTCACTTTGCCTTCTTGGTTCTTTGCTTCTTGCTCTTCCCTCCGGCTTTGGATGCCTTGTCCTGTGAAACAAGAACCAAACAAGGTGGATGTGAGGAGAGAAATGGGTCGTATCTACAGCAACGGCTCAGTCAATACGGGACACTTCGGCGCATACTTATCTTGACACATCCCACAAACAAGTTCTGATGGATGTCAAGTCTGCTATGACTGATGAATGTGAAAGAGTGAGTGTCTTAATGTAATGCTAAGTCATCTGTATTGTACTTTGTTTTACTTATTATGTTTGTTGTTTTTATCTGTTACCTGTTTACAGGGACTGCAGATGCAAATTAGCCTAAGGCTAACTCTGGTGCGATGCATCAAATGTTTTTACATTTATGTTTTAATTGCACATGGTCCCTTCCAAATAAAATTGAAAATGAAATGAAGTGTCAGACAGGTCAGATGTGACTGACGGCATGTCCGCAGTGGTCAAAAAGACGCAGGCAGTTTGAGTGAGTCTCTGTCGGCGGACTGATCTACGGATCCCCTGTAATCGTAAATACCAGACCTTTATGGTTTGTATTAGTGAGGCGGCACAAACCACCTGCATGTTTGTGACCTCCGCAAACACGCAACTGCAACCCCACAATGACAATGAGCATTAACCCCGGTCAGAGTGAACAGATGTGTGAAGAGAAAGAGAGCAATGCGCTTTGACGAAATGTAAATGTATAGCTGTAGTAGGCCAACAACTAAAACAATTTGTTTATACCATCATGTTTGGTAGGTAACTTGCTCTGATCCACATGTTTGGAGAATTCTGGTGTAGTCTGTCATGATGTTGTAGTCTACTTACTTGATCTAACCTAACGATAGCTAGCTAGCTAGCTAGCTATTTAAACTCTGTTAAAATGCAATCCAGAATGACTAGAATGCGTCTGTTATCCATGTTGTCTGTAGGCCTACATATTGTGTTTGTATGCGCCGTGTTTTTTCCCTCTTTCTCCCCAGGCATTGGCCAGCCCTCCTGCCAATCATCGTCTGCTGCCATGTCACTCATTGTTGGTCCTGTCTGCTTCCGTGCTGTTCGCCGACCAATCTGGTTCCACGATCTGTCTACTGTGGACGAATTAGAGGGGCGTGCGTCTATATTTAAACATCCTCGCTCCCGCTGTGTGTTAGGTAGAAACTTTTGCTAGTTAGTCCACGCTGTCTTTGTGTCCATGTCCATTCTGTTTGTGACTGTACCTGTTTAGTTTGTTTGTGTGTGTGTGTGTGTGTGTGTGTGTGTGTGTGTGTGTGTGTTTGTGTGTGTGTGTGTGCGTGCATGAATCAAAACCAGAGGGAAGAACCAGACGGAGGGGTATCTGACCATGGAGGAAGTGTACCCTTCCTGGACTAGGATGCTCCTGGCACAGTTGTTGATGTGTTTGAAGCGGTCTGGTCCCAGCAGAATCCCCCCATACCACCGAGACACCACTACCATCACGTCACACACATCCAGGATCTGAAAAGACAACAACACAATGATCTTAATCCAGGGGTTCATCACACAATGTGGGAGTGGTGTGTGTGTGTGATATGATTTGTATGCTCAGATTTTGAATGCTGGTGAACTGCTGGTCACCAGTCAATTTCTCCAAGCATCCCATTAGTTGTAAATAAGGGAGACATGGAGAGATGACTGACAGCATGGGTGGCAGGTACAGTATGACTCAGAGATTCATGCTCGGAGGCTACAGTGTTGAACAGGGCTCCAGTTCACACGGGATGCATTACAGAGAATGAGTCTTTGTTAAGGAGGATATTATACACCAGCTCATCTCACATTGCCAGACCTAGGCTATCTCCACACTTCGTTTACGCTGTGCCAACGCTGGAGACAGGTCTGGCTGGACTCATTACCATTCAAGAATAGGGGGGGGGGCTTTATTTCTTTAAACAAATCAAATTCAAATAAGCTTATTGGCATGACAGATGAAAAACATATGTTGCCAAAGTAGTACAGAAAGTAATAAGATCACAATCATAATCATCTTCGGTTATTGCAGCTGTGCTGGGTTGTTGTTTCATGTAGTCTGGCTTACACCGTGTCCTAACTGCTTGCGACGCGAGCAACAGAACGTGACATCGCAGCTTGCTGTCCTAACTGAAACCGTTACATTTCCTGTTCTGTTACGTCATTTGTCTATATTCCCCAACTGAAGACAGTTAAAGAACGAACGCCTGTCAACGCGAGCGACAGGAGGGAAATAGGAACAGGGGAGCGTCAAAAGGGCAGTTAAAACGTCGCGCCGCTTCGCGCTGCGTTGCTCGCGTCCAGTCAGGACATAACAATAGAAAACAAAGCAATGGAACGCATTTTGTCGCTGACGCCCGCTCGCGTCGCGTGTAGTTAGGACACGGTGTTAGTCAACCACAGGAATCGGGCGCCACAGACTGGCAGTAATAAATGAATGACAAGGATTATTCCCAAAACCTACATCTGTTGAGTCAGACTATCCATCAAATGAACAGATCAAAATCCTAGTACTGTATGTGTAAAAACTACCTGGCAATAAACTACATTACCTGATTCTGATCTGTCTAAACCTGTCAGTGCAGCAGAGGAGAATTTGGCATGTTAAAATAACCTGGAACACAAAAAGAATTTGGACCACAAATTGAATTCTGAAAATAAATAAAAAAAATGTGTTAACCCCCAGCTGAGGGAAGTTAGCCTTGTAGGACCATCCTGATCTTGCGAGCTCACATTCTGTTTCTCTCCACAGATCAATCTGGAAAAGCTGCATAGAGATCAGTTTGGGCCCGAACAGAATTTGGTGCAAAACAAACCATCTGGCCTGTCAGGTTAGAGGGAGAGGAAACTAACCCTAATCTTTGTGAGACCATCCTGATTTTGCAAGCTCACATTCTGCTTCTCTCGCAAATCAGTCTGGATACTCTCCATAGAGATCCGCTTGTGCCAGATCAGAAAACGATCTTGCCAATCAGCGTTGGTTCTGAGGAATTTGAAATACAAACAGCTGCGCTGGGCAGGTTTAGGTGTGACAACAGGAGCAGTTGAAGTTAGCGTGTGATAGACAGATGGTTCATCCAATCACCTGCCAAGTATTTTTGAAAGTGCCTGCCCTTTTCCACACAGTTTCCAACGGAGAGTTCACAGATGGTCATGCGAAGCAAACTGGCTCGTCAGGTTGTAGGTGAATGGTGAATAAAGAAATGAATCCTCGCTAACCTGTAGTAAATGAAGCAGTCTTCCTCCTGCTGCTGTCTCTCCATCATCCTCACAGTCCTGAACGAAGCTTTGCTTGTCCTCACAGAATATCCTAAAACAGAAAGAGGGAGAGAGAAAGAGAGAGACCGGGGAGGGGGGGGGGGGTTAGAAACATAATGTGAGAGAACTCCATTCCAGCTCTTAATGTCAGCATGTCCTCCCCTTGGTTAAAGGTGAGCTGAACTGTGTACTGTAGTGTAGCTCATTATTTGATTGCTTTCTACTTGTATCTGTCACACCTTCTAGAGACTGTAAGTAATGGAGATGATAGGAATGATTACTTTAATAACCACAAACAAAGTGAACAATCCTGATACTAGAAAGATACATTTCCTGAATGTGCTTAAAACAGTCAAAACGGTTAGTTTAGATGGTTTTAATTGTATTCAATACATAGTATTTATAAAATATATGGAATAATAAGAGAGATGAATGAATGAATGGATAGAGATAGATAAAAAGAGAAAGAATAGTGAATAAAGTAAGATGAAGTGTGTAAAGTATGACTATGTCACTATAGAGTAAAGGTGAACAGTTAATAATATTGATATACTGTACCAATAATAACCATTTGTAAATATTATAGCCTGAACCTGCAGGGCTAGAGGCTAGTAGTCTGGAAGCCAGACTCATCACGAAAAAAAAGTAGATATCGTGAAAACTAAAAAAGTAGATATCGTGAAAACTAAAAAAAAGTAGATATCGTGAAAACTACTTTTTTTCACGATGAGTCCGGCTTCCAGGCTAAGAAACAAGCAGGTGGATGAATAGAGAGAAATAAGACAGTAATGGTATGAATAGCTACAATATCCCAATGATGAAGGTGAATAGTATAGAATAGTAAAGAGAGTTGAAAATGATGACATAAGCCTATTAAGAAATTAAATGGATAGATGGGTGGATTGATAGAAAGAGATAGAGGTCAAGGCAAGGCACGCTTATTTGTAGAGCACATTTCAGCAACAAGGCAATTCAAAGTGCTTTACATGAGACATTAAAAGCATCATGATTAAGTGCAAGAAAAACGTAGGTTGAAACTTCAATAACTTATTCAATCAACTTAACCCAGTTCTGGAATGCTGAAGGAATTGAATGGCGGTCTATGGGGAATCTAGCAGTAGTAATACTTGATCTGGGGGGGGGGGTTGCACTAGCTTTGTAAGAGCATCCTGATCTCAGAAGCTTACATTCTCAATCGGTGTTGCTCAAAATGATCAGCAGCCAATCGGATCAATACATTGTATTGAGTACAGTTGGTGGACAATACAGTTTGGTGGACAAATGGTGATAAGTATAAAATTATTTTTAAGTAGATGCAATACAAGTAAAAAGGGTAGAAGCTGTGTGTTCTGCATAATAAGTATGCAAGATGAATAGTGTTCCTGCTTAAAGCACACGTATACTGTACTGTATGTGAGGGAGCTCAAGTGGTAACATACTAACCTGTATGCATAGATATTGTGAGTGGCGCTTGCAATCTTCTTGTTTTCATACAGCCTGTCCAGAACCATTCTAACCTGCAACACAAGACATAACACAGATACAGTGAATCACCCAACTCTGACCACCATTTCACTTTTCTCCCACAATAAAAGCACTTATTTATACCATAAAACAGAAAAACATGTTCAGTAATCATATACAGTACAGTCAAACAGCACGAGATGTGGTTTGACAACACCTTGTCATTATTTGAAAACACATGTGCAGTATGTACAAAGGAAAGTTGTCTTTTACGAGAAAGAAAAAGGTAGATTGATTTCTCTTGAAGCTGATGGCATCGTTATCAGGGAGTGAGGTTTACCAAAGCCTATAACCGCTGCAAGTGACTCCTTATGAATCCTTGCGACAAATTTGTCATCACTTTATTGCCAAAATGTTTTCCACGTTTTCCCTCTCTGTTCACCACAATCCAGTTATATAATCCAGTCCTACAACAATTATGAGCTAGGCAGAGTGACGTTCTCCAGACTCACTGTTCTAGAGGAGACTTGGCTCCAGCTCAGCCTTATGGAAGATGAAAAAAAGTAAATGTTTATAAAGGAACACTGCCAATGTGCAGTTGACCTGGGAAAGAGGTGCCAGTGTAGGTGTTAGGTGCCAGTGTAGGTGTTAGGTGCCAGTGTACAGTAGGTGTTAGGAACAATCACCCTGGGACCACGATAGAGGGAGGAGGGTTAGGGTCCAGCTGTTTCTCCATCTTTAAGCATGGATAGGAAATGCCTGTGCAATTAAGTGAAGTATCCTGTAATGTAGTGTAATGGCTATGTAATCGTAATTGTACAACTATAATAGTAGTAGTAGTAGTAGTAGTAGAAGTTGTCGTAGTGTAGGTACTTTATCAATTCCCGGGAGGAAATTGTTCTGTTACAGCATCAAAGGACAACAAAGTTACACAATCCAGACTACAAATTTACAATAGATAGAAAATAGGCATACAGAAATTGATTCTGGATTCTGTTAAGGGGCTTGGGGGGAAATGGCTAAAACATGAATGAGTAGTGCATGCAGTCTGAGTAATCTTTTAATGTAGAATTGACTTAAAGGTGTTCAGTTCGATTTCTCTTTTCTTTTTTCGGCCATTAGATGGGGCAGTGGTGCAGCGTATCAGATATAAACAAGTGGGCGTAGATAGTAAAAGCCAGCCCAATATTGATTCGTGTACGTGATCTTCTTTTGTCTGACTCTTTTTTAGCCGAAGACCATGGTGTCTTTTCTCCTGGACTATAACTTCTTTCAGCCATGTTCAGCTAACGTTAGCTATATAGGCCTATTCCTAACGGCCATGTCTCAAACGTCCATCAAGATGACGCTGCCCCTCTCTTATATACGGTGCCGTTCAGGGGGTGGGGCTCAGCGCCGGGCCGGCTTCGCTCATAATAAAAATAAATTCAGCATTTGCTCCACAGGCACGACACCGTAGGCTATATTTTCTGTACAGATAGTTATGACTCCCCTAAACCTATTTATTGCATGTACTGGCATTTTTTCTTTACAAAAAGTGCAGTAAATCGAACAGAGCACCTTTAATATCTACATAAAACACATGTTTCAATACAAAGTAAGACGTGTAGTATGTCATGTGTAGTGCAATCAGAGAGGTGAAGACAGGTGTAGGGTTCCAGGTGGAGGGGAACATGAAGTACCTGTCTGGGTGTTACCACAGGGGCCAGGTGTGGCTGAAAAGTGCTGCGTCTGTCTGTGATCGGCTCCCCATGTTTCAATGGAGGTACCTCATCTAGGATACGCACACATGCACATATACATAAATACAAGTCAAAACTGCTAAGCATCAAGACCAATGACTTTCAATGAAGCTCAAGATGTTGCCTTTTCTTTCCGGCACAGTTGCATTCATTCCACAAATCATTTCCTGTATCTGTGTCTCCAGCATCTCCAGTCACGTACCACTTGCATGGTCCGAAAAGAGATGTGCAAAGTCCGTGTTCATCTTTAGAGCCCTGACATCTGGTATTTCTTCATCATCCATCTCTGCCTCTTCTGTTGTGTTTTGCTGTATATTCTTCATATCAGGGTGTTCCACTGTCGAAGTACATTTTAAACATGAGTCATACTATACACTGTGTTTATATTTGCGTGTTTATTCTTTTTTTTCACACTGGAATGAGTCTCAATATCCTTAAAAGTCCTCTCTGACTGTTGTGATGTAGACAAGTTTTCAATTTAAATCAACATGTAATTTCTGCTGGACGTGTGTCCTTAAGATTAGCATGATAAAAATTCTCAACCGAGTGACAAGTGACACTTATTCAAGGATGGCAATCATTATGAGACACGGTTATAACTGTGGGGTCTCAATGTTGAAAGATTCATTTTTAGTGCAAACTGGAGATTTAAATAAATAAATCTGTGGAACATAATGATAGTGGTAAAAAAAGGCATATTTAAAACATTCTCATTCTTCATGTATTCCCATCTCACCTGTGTCTTTGCTTAGAGATTTCTCCAGCAGGAACTCCCTGATCTTCTCCACCCAGAGGTAAAGGATACTCTCCCCTGCATGTTCACTGTTAAAGGACACCACAGTTCCAGATTAAGCCTTATCGCAAACAGAGACACAATATTAGAATCCACTGAGCACACTGCAAATCGGTTCAAGTTTTATTTAACTGCTGTTCAGTTTTATTTGTTTGATCTTATTAGAAGCGTGCATGCAAATGTTCTCATTGGAATGTTGCCATCCATTGGTTGAAAATACCAGGCCTAGGTCATTCACAAGTCACTCTCTATGCATTGATGCTAATAAGGCTCACACCACGGCTACTCTCCCAGGGCTGGTACCCGCCAGTAGAAAAAGAGGCAATGGTTAGAGCCATTGCGCCTATAAACTGTAAAATAAATACAAATCATCTACTGTATACAGTCAGTCAGTGAATGTTTTGCAGTAGCAGTTCATTGCAGTATTGGCATTCATGTACTCTTCTTTTAATCTGCTGCACAACTGTTAATTTTGCTGTTGGGAAGATGAACAGAGGACCAGACTAAATCTCAGAAATAGTGTAAAATTCTCAACTTTACACAAAGGTTCTTAATGGTTCTTTTTTTCAGCAGTTTCTTATTGTTACAAACAGTTCCATAGCACATTCTTAGAGTGTACTGCCATCTACTGGTAAAAAAGTGCAACCTAAAAATACAGTAAATGAAATTAGCAGGACAAAGTTGAGGTAAATCATTAGAATTAATCAGTAAATAAGGTGGCTACAATTGGTTGGATACCAGAGAGAATTTTGAATCTTATCTGGAGCGCTTGGAAAATGACTGAAAAGTCTCATAGAGCGAAATAAAGCTTTTGAACTGACATATAAACTGACTGATTATCACTGCTGAATACCTCAGATTCTACAGACACCTCATAAGATCATGTACAAAATGGTGGCCTTTTATTGCGCACCTACAGCTTTGAATACCTTGCAAAATCTCTTCTGGCTGAAGGTGCTAGTGTGTGTACTGTACCTAGAGGCTTGCTGTAGGCAGATTTTTCTAGTGATGATACTGTTTTCCTGTATATTAGTTGTATAATATCCTATTTGCTGTCTTTCTTGGCCCCTTGAAAAATAGATTGTACCTTAGGTATTTTAATGTTTGAATACATTTGGACAATGCATCATCATGCAGTAAGACAATGGTTCAAATGGTTCAGGTGAAGGTTTGGGTTGGGTCTACTCACACATACAGCTCCTCCAGGCTGTTAGACAGTTGAATCCTCTCAGGCCCTCTTAACCATGCTGCACTGGAGAGGACAACACAGGACTCACTAAGAACCTGTCATCATTCTCTATGTTCAATAAGGTCTTCTTTGATATAGGCATTTGAGGTGCAATCCTGACAATATACATTAGACTTACTTTATCTGGTAGATGGGTGGTGCTGTGATTGGATAATCATGTGGTAGGATAATCTGATAACACAAATGGAAAATAAGTATTATTTTAAGATTCATTTAACAAATAAATAAATTCAAGTATGATACCATAAATAATTTTACCTGTAAACACGCAGTCAATTTGGGGTGTTCAAAGTCGTCAGATATTTTGATACAAAATACTCTTGATGCTTCATCAATAACACACCATTCATCACCGTATATCGAGGAGAGTGCCTCAACCTCTTCGATCTAATGAGAAAAAATCAAGACAATGATGGCTTAGTGATGATGATGATAATATAAGTGAGTAGGCTATAAATATAAAATGCATATACAGTACTGTATTATTAGTGTGCTGGTGGAGAGCAAGACCACTTAAATTTGTGCATACTTTTTATTATTAGAGTGCTTGCTGAAAGCAAGAAACCTATTGTATTCCTGGATACTTATACTTAACAAATTGAAATCATTGTCTAAATATTTCATTATTTGTCAAGTAGCTTCACACTAATTATACAGTAGGCAAAATATGCACAGTAGTCAACACTCCTCAGTATAAATACCGACCACCTGCGCCTTCAGATGGCTAGCCTTTTGGTGGCGTAGCTGGCTAAGGCAGTGTTAATTCGAGTTTATTAGAGGTGGACATGTACGTTTGCAAGTCAGAGGACCCAAGATCCAACCAGTAATACAGACGAGCGAGGTGTTGACACCTGTTACAGTGGTGCCAATGACTCCGGATACACAGTTGAGCTGAGCTCCACCGGCTGGGGTCGCTATAATGTCTGGAGTGTGTTTAGGGGGGGAATTTAAGAAAGTTGAATTGGTTAAACTCACTCCTCTGTATAAATACCTTCCACCCATGCATCAATTGGCTAGCTTTTTGGTGGTACAGCTGGTTAAGTGGTGTTTAAGAGAGGTGGTCACAGACATATGTGTTTGTAGGTCAGAGAACCTACCCAAGATTGAACCCAGCATGGGCAAGTGAGGGTGGAAGCAATACTGACGAGAGACAGATTACTGGCTTTCAGCAATCACACTAAGTATGCGTAATAACACGATGGTACTGACTACATCCTCTAACGACTCTAAAGTTGTTAGAGGATGTGCACTACTGATTGTTTTTTGAATGTATATGATTAGGTCATTAAGGCCTGTGAAGTAGGCCACCTGTTTTGGGGACAATTTTCACTATTATTTTTGTGCGTGATGTAATTCTATCTTTTCATCTATTTGAACAATGTAGACATGTGGCTATCATTTTCAACTAAGCCCATTAATGACTGTTTAGTACCATTCTCAACTAGATGTTTTAACTGCTTTCAGCAAGCACAGAAACATTGTTTTCAGAGAATATACCTTTCTATTCATTCATAACTGAAAGCATTGAAATCAAGCCAGTAGCCTACCCTAATATCAGATGTATCCAAAGGAAGGGTGAGGTGGATGCGTTGACACGGTCATGTTTAGTATGAGAGTATGAGTCTGTTATCACTTACTTGAGATTGAAGATTATTTCCTTCATTCTCTGTCGCTGTCGCCATACTACAACACAACTCATCAAAACAACCAAACCAAACACTTGACTAGTATATATGGCTTCTCTATATAGAACATATTCATATGGATGATTATATATAAAAAGAGATAATCAACGCTGCTATGCTTGAAACATGGAGATAATGTTGAACTAAGCCTGGCTTCGCTATTCTGACTACGTGAGCTTTACATTCTGTTGAACCCGCGCTGAACTGGAGCGGAATCCCAAAAGTTGTTCTTCCGGTGCAAGTAGTCTATGTCACTTTTAGTATAATAATAATAATAATAATAATAACAATAATAATAACAAGTAGCCTATGTCACTTTTAGTATAATAATAATAATAATAATAATAACAATAATAACAATAATAACAACAACAGCAACAACAATAATAATAATAATAGTAATAATAATAAGTATTATTATTATATAATCAACAACAACACGATACAGACATATATTGCAAAATAGTACAGCGATAAATTCGCATGTAGGCCTACAGAAAAAAGCCCTAGCATGCACCGTACTTGACATGAGAGTGCGTTTATACATTCCTGAGTGGTACAAGTTCAGGTACCCTATCCCCCCCCCCCCCCCCCCAATGTTGCCTCTGTATGAAATGTGCTAAATAAGGTTTGATTTCATATACTGTAATAAACTAGAGCCTAAATACAAGTGTAGTTTGCCTATTCCATGTCGTGATTGACATTGGACTGTAAATCCGTAGAGATGCCATTCACAGCGCACAAGCACGTTGAGGGAATTGAAGAGCACCATCAGTTCCCAGTATCTTCTGAGGATGGGACGGGTGGTAAACCAGCGTGATGAACAGCAAAACCAGACATGTGAGGTCAAAGTTCAAAGACAGTTGAAATAGACAAAGGTCAAAGACTATTTAAATGCTGGAATAAGGGTTGGCTGTTCCTACTGATTAATAGTCCGTAACCCAAAGTGAAACATTTTCAATAAATGTAGATACATGTGGAATATTTTCTATGGTGTACTTTCTTAATGCTATTGGAATGAACATTAAATATGAAAAACAAATGTGTTGTGTTGTACAATACTGGCATTAAGGCATAACGCAACGCAGTTCTATATCCAGTTACGCCACTAGGTGGCACTCTAAGTTCAGACTATTGGTTGTTCCACATTGTGAGTAATGATAGAATATAATACAGAAAGTGAAGTGAAAATGTACCGCGAAAATGATGGTGAATAAACCATGCTAGCAGCTCATGTTGTTTTCTGTTTTCCTGCCTACATTACACCGGCCAACTCTACACAATGCTTTTCTAACATGTCGTCTAGAGTTTTATCTGTACAACAGATCAGGTTTGGTGCATTTTCGGAGTGTTCTGCTTCTGATAAATCTGTGCACTTGCTTTCTAAAAGCTCTCTACATCGATCAAACTAGAGTTGATGAGCAGGAATACACACAGGACACAGGGATTCAGTACTTGAGAACATGAACAAGATATTTAATATTGCAACAGTTCATATGTGAAGGGTTAATCCCTTCCAGCAGACACCTGACCTCAGTTGAAATGAACAATCATCACTATGTAGATATTTTTTGTTGGAAATATCAAGCAAAGGACAAAACAATTAGAAATCTCCTTTCTTCTTTCTCTCTCTCTCTCTCTTTCTCTCTCTCACTCTCACACACACACACACTCACTTTCTCTCTCTCTCTCTCTCTCTCTCTCTCTCTCTCTCTCTCTCTCTCTCTCTCTCTCTAAACCACGCCCCCTTGCAGAACCAGGAAATCCCTTGCTCCTCCCAGTACTCACTCTATTCCTAGGAAACTAAAGTGTTCTCTCCGTCTCTCTCGCTCTCTTTCTTTTTCTCTCTCAAACTCTTATCTCTCTGCGTCTGTGAGTGAGTGACTGTGTCCCTGACACACCAGCATGGCCCAGCAGGGAGTTCTGATTGACCAGGAACAGTTTTCCTGTTCTATCTGTCTGGACCTCTTAAAGGATCCAGTCACCCTCCCCTGTGGTCACAGCTACTGTAGCAGCTGTATCGAGGACTGCTGGGACCAGGATGAGCAGAAGAGAGTCTACAGCTGCCCACAGTGCAGAGAGATCTTCACTCCCAGGCCTGCTCTGAGGAGGAACACCATGCTGGCTGAGCTGGTGGAGAAGCTGAAGGAGACAGGAGGAGCCCAGGCCGCCCCCTCTGAGCTGACCAGCCCAGCTGGGTCAGAGCTGGTGACCTGTGACCTCTGCACCGGGACCAGGAAGCAGAGAGCCCTCATGTCCTGTCTGGTGTGTCTGGTGTCCTACTGTGAGACTCACCTCCAGCCCCACTACCAGGTTCCTAGAATGAAGAAGCACAAGCTGGTCAAAGCCACGTGTGGACTGGAGGAGAGGATCTGCACGCGTCATGACAAGCTGCTGGAGGTCTTCTGTCGGACAGACCAGCAGTGTATCTGTTATCTGTGTACCATGGATGCACATAAAGGCCATGATACGGTGTCAGCCACAGCCGAGAGGGCAGAGAAACAGGTAAGACCTGACCAGGTCAGAAAGCGCATTGTGTTGCCTCTGTGTATGAAGTGCGCTATACAAATAAAGTTTGATTTGATTTGATTTAGGTTAATTGGAATGCACATTGTATTATGATGACAGAAACAGGGTTGTTTTTCATCCATGTTTTTTTAAGGGGATAAAAAGTCTTCAGTGCATGAGATCTGAATAGGTTACGCCTAAAATATATTTAAAAAGTAGGAATATATCAACCCAAAATACTGAAATGAGTGATAATTTGACCGAGACAAACACCACTTTTAGTCTTTGATGATTATTATTTTATCATAGTCTGTCACAAGTTAAAAGTCCATTGTGAACTCTTATCTGGCCTACATACAGTACAATAAAGAACTATACAACGTCACCAAGTGCTGACTCATATCAGGAAATGCAGGAGAACTTTTATGTTGCCCCATCAAAGTGACATCAGACCCAAAACTTTTCCCCCTCCTGACATGTTAGAAGGGGGGATATTGTCCTTCTTTCAGTGCCTGCAGGCAGAACTACAGTAGAGAGTAGCTCATTAATTGATCATCACAAGAGAGAGTCGTCCTGCTCATTTTCTGAGTGACGTCAAATACACCTTTGATACCAAGGATGGATACTTGCTTCTATGACATACCTGTATAAATGACCTATAGTAAATCTTTACCATGTATGTAAACTTCACCTTTAGCCTATAGAGCTACAGCGTACATACCTGTAGTGGACAGTCAGGGGTTGAAGTTCATCTCATGTTTACCAGCTGTACCAATGTTGCTGATACTGTAGCTGTGTTATGACAGAGCTCCAGTACTGTTTCTACTGTAACTTTTAATGTTTTGTTGTAATTTGTGTGTTTATCTCCAGAGCAAGCTGGGTCTGAGTCAGCAGAAAGTCCAGCAGAGAGTCCAGGAGAGAGAGAAGGAGCTGAAGGAGGTCCAGCTGGCTGTGGAGTCTCTCCAGGTCAGCATCAGGATGTCAGCTACTCTAGCTATGGTGGAGGGAGATACCTGGCCTCGTGAGACCATCCTGAACTCACCAGCTCTCTGTCAGTTTTCCTCCACAGATCAGGATGGTGTTATGAGGCTAGGAGATACCTGTAGGACAGTTACAACTGTCACATTCAGGATTATTGGTTTCACTTGAACTCTTTCTTTCTTTCTTTCTTTCTTTCTTTCTTTCTTTCTTTCTTTCTTTCTTTCTTTCTTTCTTTCTTTCTTTGTCCAGCGCTCTGGTCAGGCAGCAGAGCAGGACAGTGAGAGGATCTTCACTGAGCTGATCTGCTCCATTGAGAGAAGGCGCTCTGAGGTGAAGGAGCTGATCAGAGCCCAGCAGAGGGCAGCAGTGAGTCAGGCTGAAGGAGTGGTGGAGAGACTGGAGAAGGAGATAGCTGAGCTGAGGAGGAGAGACGCGGAGCTGGAGCAGCTCTCACACACAGAAGACCACATCCACTTCCTCCAGGTACAGTAGCTGGACTCTCCTGGTACCTGACATGTGAACATCAACTGGTTTGGTCTATTGATTAGGCAGAATATTCTGTACACTTGGTATGTGTTTCTGTTTATTTCCTATCTCTCTCTTTCTCTCTCTCTCTCTCTCTCTCTCTCTCTCTCTCTCTCTCTCTCTCTCTCTCTCTCTCTCTCTCTCTCTCCAGAGTTACCAGTCTGTTTCCAGTCCCAGTGTATCTTCAGACCTCCCCAGCGTCTCTGTCCCTTCTCTTCAGTTCTTCAGTGATGTGACTAAGGCTGTCTCTGAGCTGAGAGAGAAACTAGAGGACGTGATCAAGGGAGAGTGGTCCAGCATCTCCTTCACAGGTGTGTTGGAGGAGTTTGGAGAAAATTATTCTGTAAAAATATCACTAAAGTACGGAGAGCAACAAGTGATCCTGTCTCGTCCAATAAGAAACAATGTGACCAGAAGAAAGATTTGGGGTTCACAATGAAACACATTGAACACATCTCTGTATACTGTCTACTTGGCTTTAAAATTGATGTGTGTGTGTGTGTGTGTGTGTGTGTGTGTGTGTGTGTGTGTGTGTGTGTGTGTGTGTGTGTGTGTCTGAAGTCTCTTTAGTGGGTGTGTTGTCTCCTCCAGAGCCCAGGACCAGAGCACATTTCTTACATTGTGAGTGTGTGAAGTCTCCACCTCTCTCTGTTGAATGATAAATCAACAATACCAGCTTTAAGGGGGTCAGATGAACGGTCATGTTATTAACTCTGATCTGGTCTCTGCTCTGTTCCCAGATTCCTGTCCGCTCACTCTGGACCCAAACACAGCAAACAGATACCTCTCTCTGTCTGGGGAGAACAGGAAGGTGACACGTTCAGAGCAGATCCAGTCATATCCTAACCATCCAGACAGATTCATCTTCTACTTCCAGGTGCTGTGTAGAGAGGCTCTGTCTGGGCGCTGTTACTGGGAGGTGGAATGGAGAGGAGGTGGTGTTGTTAACATAGCAGTCTCATATAAAGACATCAGAAGAACAGACTCCTCCTCCTTGTTTGGTTTCAATAACAAGTCCTGGAGTTTAAGTTGCTCTAGCGATGGTTACAGGTTCAGACATAATAATGTTGTGACTGAACTATCAGGCCCTCAGTCCTCCAGAGTAGGAGTGTACCTGGATCACAAGGCAGGTTCTCTGTCCTTCTACAGCGTCTCTGACACAGTGACCCTCCTCCACAAAGTCCAGACCACATTCACCCAGCCACTCTATCCTGGGTTTAGTGTTTCTGGTTATACTGGCTGTGCAGAGATCAGTAAACTGTGGTAGAGGGAGGGGGATCTTCCAGAGGATGGGGGGAGAGTAGGGGGGAGGAGATGAGGGGGGGGGGGGGAGGGGAAGAGGAGAGGAACGTAACGTTGCCTCTGGCTCAGGTTTGGAACCTCATGAAGCAGAGTTCAGACTAGATTCACCCAGCCACTCTATCCTGGGTTTGTATGCCTTCATGCAGTCACGCTTTTCTCAGTCATTTTGTTTTTATAGATTCAGTTGATTACTAATAATTGTTCTTGCATTGTACTTCAGGAGGCCTAATAGAAGGAAATCTTCATGCCATCATTTGTTTAGAATTGTTGAACTTTGGTTCTTTAATATTGTACTTTCAACTTGATCATTGTATATAATACTTTTGTCTTAGATTCATTTATAAACATCTTTTATAAAATATGATATTGTTGATGGACTTTGATACTGTATAAGGGGTCTTTTTTCTCTGTATAATGACTGAATCAGGTATTCATGAATGTTGGTGTTCATGACTGCTGTTTAAATGATTGGTTAGTTGTTTTCTCTCCTACTGTTACCTAAGTGGCTGTTATATTTCATCCTGAAGTAAAGATTAAATAAAGGCATATGAAACTGAAAGACATCTTATTACTGTATGAAAATGTGTGGAATTTGCTCTTATTACTAAAACTCTTTCCCTCCCTTCCTCCCCGTCACCACCTTACATCCTTTCATCCTTCTCTCCGTCTTTCCATCTCTCTCTCTCCCCCCCCCCCCCCCCCTCTCTCTCTCTGTTTGGCTGTTGTTTTTCCTCTTCCATCTCTGCACCCTATCACTATCATAATTACTATGCGTAAACATGTTGTAATAGATTCTGTTAGGGCTAGTGGAGGAGGACCCAAGAGCAGACATGACAGGCGTATGGGGACAAACCCACGTTGGGGCACGTTTACTGGCGAGGGTCAGGCAGGAACGTGGTAGTCAGACAGGCGAGGGGGTCAGGCAGGAACGTGGTAGTCAGACAGGCGAGGGGGTCAGGCAGGAACGTGGTAGTCAGACAGGCGAGGGGGTCAGGCAGGAACGTGGTAGTCAGACAGGCGAGGGGGTCAGGCAGGAACGTGGTAGTCAGACAGACGAGGGGTTCAGGCAGGTTCTTGGTTCTCCAGTCAGGCACGGTTCAGGCAGGTTCTTGGTTCTCCAGTCAGGCAAGGTTCAGGCAGGTTCTTGGTTCTCCAGTCAGGCACGGTTCAGGCAGTGGACGGAAGCTAGTCCTTCCACTGAAATAGCTGTGAATTGAAATGACATGAAATAATGTCTGATTAAATAAGATAGGTCTTGTCACCTGGACACATCAGTTCCAATGCTTCCAATGCTAATCCAGCACACTAAGAGCGGGATAGCCAGTTAGCTCATGAGCTCATGGTATAAATGACCTATAGTGAATCTTTACCAGTCTGTTTCCAGTCTCAGTGTATCTTCAGACCTCCCCAGCGTCTCTGTTCCTTCTCTTCAGTTCTTCAGTGATGTGACTAAGGCTGTCTCTGAGCTGAGAGAGAAACTAGAGGACGTGATCAAGGGAGAGTGGTCCAGCATCTCCTTCACAGGTGTGTTGGAGTAGATCTGAGAAAACCGCTCAGTTAAAACATTTAAACTAATGGACCTGGGCATCACTAAAGTAAGGAGAGCAACAAGTGGTCCTGTCTGGTTCAGTAAGGAAAAGTGTCACCAGAAGATTTTGGGTTCACTTTGAAACACATTGAACACATCTCTGCATCTGCTTGGCCTATAATAATGATTGTGATTCTCTCCCTGTGTGTGTGTGTGTGTGTGTGTGTGTGTGTGTGTGTGTGTGTGTGTGTGTGTGTGTGTGTGTGTGGTGTGTGTGCACCGGCTGCCTCCCGTTCCCCTTCCCCAGCTTCCTGTCCACCTACGGCCTGCTGAGGGCGCTCATGTACCTGACGGCCACCGTCATCTGGCCCGTCTTCCAGTTCCACGAGCGCTACCTGGGCGGCGCCCAGAGACCCCCCCCGGCTTGTGGCCGTGTCAGTGCTCACCGCCCTCAACTTCCTGCTCTATCTGGCCCACCTGGCGTACTCAGCCAGACTGGTGTTTGTTAGGGTGTGATAGAGGAGAGGAGAGGAGGAGAGAGGAGAGGAGAGGAGAGGAGAGGAGAGGAGAGGAGAGGAGAGGAGAGGAGAGGAGAGGAGAGGAGAGGAGAGGAGAGGAGAGGAGAGGAGAGGAGAGGAGAGGAGAGGAGAGAAGAGGAGAGGAGAGGAGAGGAGAGGAGAGGAGAGGAGAGGAGAGGAGAGGAGAGGAGAGGAGAGGAGAGGAGAGGAGAGGAGAGGAGAGGAGAGGAGAGGAGAGGAGAGGAGACGGGGGGATGAATGTAATATCAGTGCGTCAAAGGGAGGAGATGTCATGGCGTGAGGAGGGAGGAAGGGGTACACAGGGATTCAGAGATGCCATTCACAGCGCACAAGCACGTTGAGGGAATTGAAGAGCACCATCAGTTCCCAGTATCTTCTGAGGATGGGACGGGTGGTAAACCAGCGTGATGAACAGCAAAACCAGACATGTGAGGTCAAAGTTCAAAGACAGTTGAAATAGACAAAGGTCAAAGACTATTTAAATGCTGGAATAAGGGTTGGCTGTTCCTACTGATTAATAGTCCGTAACCCAAAGTGAAACATTTTCAATAAATGTAGATACATGTGGAATATTTTCTATGGTGTACTTTCTTAATGCTATTGGAATGAACATTAAATATGAAAAACAAATGTGTTGTGTTGTACAATACTGGCATTAAGGCATAACGCAACGCAGTTCTATATCCAGTTACGCCACTAGGTGGCACTCTAAGTTCAGACTATTGGTTGTTCCACATTGTGAGTAATGATAGAATATAATACAGAAAGTGAAGTGAAAATGTACCGCGAAAATGATGGTGAATAAACCATGCTAGCAGCTCATGTTGTTTTCTGTTTTCCTGCCTACATTACACCGGCCAACCCAACACAATGCTTTTCTAACATGTCGTCTAGAGTTTTATCTGTACAACAGATCAGGTTTGGTGCATTTTCGGAGTGTTCTGCTTCTGATAAATCTGTGCACTTGCTTTCTAAAAGCTCTCTACATCGATCAAACTAGAGTTGATGAGCAGGAATACACACAGGACACAGGGATTCAGTACTTGAGAACATGAACAAGATATTTAATATTGCAACAGTTCATATGTGAAGGGTTAATCCCTTCCAGCAGACACCTGACCTCAGTTGAAATGAACAATCTTCACTATGTAGATATTTTTTTTGGGAAATATCAAGCAAAGGACAAAACAATTAGAAATCTCCTTTCTTCTTTCTCTCTCTCTCTCTCTTTCTCTCACTCTCTCTCACACACACATACACACACACTTTCTCTCTCTCTCTCTCTCTCTCTCTCTCTCTCTCTCTAAACCACGCCCCCTTGCAGAACCAGGAAATCCCTTGCTCCTCCCAGTACTCACTCTCTATTCCTAGGAAACTAAAGTGTTCTCTCCGTCTCTCTCGCTCTCCTTCTTTTTCTCTCTCAAACTCTTATCTCTCTGCGTCTGTGAGTGAGTGACTGTGTCCCTGACACACCAGCATGGCCCAGCAGGGAGTTCTGATTGACCAGGATCAGTTTTCCTGTTCTATCTGTCTGGACCTCTTAAAGGATCCAGTCACCCTCCCCTGTGGTCACAGCTACTGTAGCAGCTGTATCAAGGACTGCTGGGACCAGGATGAACAGAAGAGAATCTACAGCTGCCCACAGTGCAGAGAGATCTTCACTCCCAGGCCTGCTCTGAGGAGGAACACCATGCTGGCTGAGGTGGTGGAGAAGCTGAAGGAGACAGGAGGAGCCCAGGCCGCCCCCTCTGAGCTGACCAGCCCAGCTGGGTCAGAGCTGGTGACCTGTGACCTCTGCACCGGGACCAGGAAGCAGAGCGCCCTCATGTCCTGTCTGGTGTGTCTGTTGTCCTACTGTGAGACTCACCTCCAGCCCCACTACCAGGTTCCTAGAATGAAGAAGCACAAGCTGGTCAAAGCCACGTGTGGACTGGAGGAGAGGATCTGCACGCGTCATGACAAGCTGCTGGAGGTCTTCTGTCGGACAGACCAGCAGTGTATCTGCCTGCTGTGTGTCATGGATGAACATAGAGGCCATGACACAGTGTCAGCCACAGCCGAGAGGACAGAGAAACAGGTAAGACCAGAACTACTATTGTAACGTTGATAGTTTTTCATAAATTGTTGTTTTATTAAATTAAATGAACTACATTTCCATTTGACTGAGGGAAACTCTCATTCTGAATGCAGCAACATTCTCTTATCAGTGTCTTTCATGAGTCCAAAGTCTTGTCTGAACTCTGATTTGGGCTACATGGAGAAGTATAAAATGGAGGAGTTTCATAGTAAACATCATTTTATGGTGTGAGTTGAAGCAAGGAAAGAACATCAATAACACAATGACTCATTGTAGATATAAACCCCCCAATGTCTATAACCTTAACCCTAACCCTTATAGTACATACCTGCACTGGACAGTCTGGGGTTTAAATCATGGTTACCAGATGTGCAAATGTTGGTATTAGATGTGTTATGACAGAGCTAACACCAGAGTCCTATGTACTGTAACTCCTAATGTGTTGTTGTAACGTGTTTAACTCCAGAGCAAGCTGGGCCTGAGTCAGCAGGAAGTCCAGCAGGGAGTCCAGGAGAGAGAGAAGGAGCTGAAGGAGGTCCAGCAGGCTGTGGAGTCTCTCAAGGTCAGCATCAGGATATCAACTACTGGAGGATTCAAGGATGGTTATTTTATGTACAGGATATAGGTACCTTGTACAATGAAATGTTCCATACTGGAGTTATGGTGGCAGGAGATAATTGTATAGTACAGGAAGGTTTATCATGTTGATGATTATTGTTTTAACTTTCTTTTTCGTTTTCTTTCTCTCTTCCTCTATTTTTCTTTATTTCTCTCTTTCTTTCTTTTTTCTCTCTATCTTTCTATCATTCTGCAGCGTTCTGGCCAAGCAGCAGAGCAGGACAGTGAGAGGATCTTCACTGAGCTGATCTGCTCCATGGAGAGAAGGCGCTCTGAGGTGAAGGAGCTGATCAGAGCCCAGCAGAGGGCAGCAGTGAGTCAGGCTGAAGGAGTGGTGGAGAGACTGGAGAAGGAGATAGCTGAGCTGAGGAGGAGAGACGCGGAGCTGGAGCAGCTCTCACACACAGAAGACCACATCCACTTCCTCCAGGTACAGTAGCTGGACTCTCCTGGTACCTGACATGTGAACATCAACTGGTTTGGTCTATTGATTAGGCAGAATATTCTGTACACTTGGTATGTGTTTCTGTTTATTTCCTATCTCTCTCTCTCTTTCTCTCCCTCTCTCTCTCTCTCTCTCTCTCTCTCTCTCTCTCTCTCTCTCCAGAGTTACCAGTCTGTTTCCAGTCCCAGTGTATCTTCAGACCTCCCCATCATCTCTGTCCCTTCTCTTCAGTTCTTCAGTGATGTGACTAAGGCTGTCTCTGAGCTGAGAGAGAAACTAGAGGACGTGATCAAGGGAGAGTGGTCCAGCATCTCCTTCACAGGTGTGTTGGAGGAGTTTGGAGAAAATTATTCTGTAAAAATATCACTAAAGTACGGAGAGCAACAAGTGATCCTGTCTCGTCCAATAAGAAACAATGTGACCAGAAGAAAGATTTGGGGTTCACAATGAAACACATTGAACACATCTCTGTATACTGTCTACTTGGCTTTAAAATTGATGTGTGTGTGTGTGTGTGTGTGTGTGTGTGTGTGTGTGTGTGTGTGTGTGTGTGTGTGTGTGTGTGTGTGTGTGTGTGTGTGAAGTCTCTTTAGTGGATGTGTTGTCTCCTCCAGAGCCCAGGACCAGAGCACATTTCTTACATTGTGAGTGTGTGAAGTCTCCACCTCTCTCTGTTGAATGATAAATCAACAATACCAGCTTTAAGGGGGACAGATGAACGGTCATGTTATTAACTCTGATCTGGTCTCTGCTCTGTTCCCAGATTCCTGTCTGCTCACTCTGGACCCAAACACAGCAAACACATCCCTCTCTCTGTCTGGGGAGAACAGGAAGGTGACACGTTCAGAGCAGATCCAGTCATATCCTGACCATCCAGACAGATTCACCATCTACTCCCAGGTGCTGTGTAGAGAGGCTCTGTCTGGGCGCTGTTACTGGGAGGTGGAATGGAGAGGTGAGGTTGTTTTCATAGCAGTCTCATATAAAGACATCAGCAGAACAGACTCCTCCTCCTCCTCCTCCTCCTCCTTGTTTGGTTCTAATAACAAGTCCTGGTGTTTAATGTGCTATAGCATTGGTTACATGTTCATTCATAATAATGTTGGGACTGAACTATCAGGCCCTCAGTCCTCCAGAGTAGGAGTGTACCTGGATCACAAGGCAGGTTCTCTGTCCTTCTACAGCGTCTCTGACACAGTGACCCTCCTCCACAAAGTCCAGACCACATTCACCCAGCCACTCTATCCTGGGTTAAGGGTTTGGGATTATAATCACTGTGCAGAGATCAGTAAACTGTGGTAGAGGGAGGGGGATCCTTCCAGAGGATGGGGGGAGAGTAGGGGGGAGGAGATGAGGGGGGGGGGGGCAGGGGAAGAGGAGAGGAACGTAACGTTGTCTCTGGCTCAGGTTTGGAACCTCATGAAGCAGAGTTCAGACTAGATTCACCCAGCCACTCTATCCTGGGTTTGTATGCCTTCATGCAGTCACGCTTTTCTCAGTCATTTTGTTTTTATAGATTCAGTTGATTACTAATAATTGTTCTTGCATTGTACTTCAGGAGGCCTAATAGAAGGAAATCTTCATGCCATCATTTGTTTATAATTGTTGAACTTTGGTTCTTTAATATTGTAATTTCAACTTGATCATTGTATATAATACTTTTGTCTTATATTCATTTATAAGCATCTATTATAAAGGATGATATTGTTGATGAACTTTGATACTGTATAAGGGTTTTTTTTCTCTGTATGACTGAATCAGGTATTCATGAATGTTGGTGTTCATGACTGCTGTTTAAATGATTGGTTAGTTGTTTTCTCTCCTACTGTTACCTAAGTGGCTGTTATTTTTCATCCTGAAGTAAAGATTAAATAAAGGCATATGAAACTGAAAGACATCTCATTACTGTATGAAAATGTGTGGAATTTGCTCTTATTACTAAAACTCTTTCCCTCCCTTCCTCCCCGTCACCACCTTACATCCTTTCATCCTTCTCTCCGTCTTTCCATCTCTCTCTCTCCCCCCCCCCCTCTCTCTCTCTCTCTCTCTCTCTCTCTCTCTCTTTCCATCTCTCTCTCTCTCTCTCCCCCCCCTCTCTCTCTCTCTCTCTCTCTCTCTTTCTCCCTCTCTCTCTCTGTTTGGCTGTTGTTTTTCCTCTTCCATCTCTGCATTTATCACTATCATAATTACTATGCGTAAACATGTTGTAATAGATTCTGTTAGGGCTAGTGGAGGAGGACCCAAGAGCAGACACGACAGGCGTATGGGGACAAACCCACGTTGGGGCACGTTTACTGGCGAGGGTCAGGCAGGAACGTGGTAGTCAGACAGGCGAGGGGGTCAGGCAGGAACGTGGTAGTCAGACAGGCGAGGGGTTCAGGCAGGTTCTTGGTTCTCCAGACAGGCACGGTTCAGGCAGTGGACGGAAGCTAGTCCTTCCACTGAAATAGCTGTGAATTGAAATGACATGAAATAATGTCTGATTAATTAAGATAGGTCTTGTCACCTGGACACATCAGTTTCAATGCTTCCAATGCTAATCCAGCACACTAAGAGCGGGATAGCCAGTTACCTCATGAGCTCATGGTATAAATGACCTATAGTTAATCTTTACCAGTCTTTTTCCAGTCCCAGTGTATCTTCAGACCTCCCCAGCGTCTCTGTCACTTCTCTTCAGTTCTTCATTGATGTGACTAAGGCTGTCTCTGAGCTGAGAGAGAAACTAGAGGACGTGATCAAGGGAGAGTGGTCCAGCATCTCCTTCACAGGTGTGTTGGAGTAGATCTGAGAAAACCGCTCAGTTAAAAAACATTTAAACTAATGGACCTGGGCATCACTAAAGTAAGGAGAGCAACAAGTGGTCCTGTCTGGTTCAGTAAGGAAAAGTGTCACCAGAAGATTTTGGGTTCACTTTGAAACACATTGAACACATCTCTGAATCTGCTTGGCCTATAATAATGATGGTGATTCTCTCCCTGTGTGTGTGTGTGTGTGTGTGTGTGTGTGTGTGTGTGTGTGTGTGTGTGTGTGTGTGTGTGTGTGTGTGTGTGTGTGTGTGCACCGGCTGCCTCCCGTTCCCCTTCCCCAGCTTCCTGTCCACCTACGGCCTGCTGGGGGCGCTCATGTACCTGACGGCCACCGTCATCTGGCGGTCTTCCAGTTCCACAAGCGCTACCTGGGCGGCGGCCAGAGACCCCCCCCGGCTTGTGGCCGTGTCGGTGCTCACCGCCCTCAACTTCCTGCTCTATCTGACTGACCTGGTGTACTCAGCCAGACTGGTGTTTGTTAGGGTGTGATAGAGGAGAGGAGAGGAGAGGAAGAGGAGAGGAGAGGAGAGGAGAGGAGAGGAGAGGAGAGGAGAGGAGAGGAGAGGAGAGGAGAGGAGAGGAGAGGAGAGGAGAGGAGAGGAGAGGAGAGGAGAGGGGGGATGAATGTAATATCAGTGCGTCAAAGGGAGGAGATGTCATGGCGTGAGGAGGGAGGAAGGGGTACACAGGGATTCAGAGATGCCATTCACAGCGCACAAGCACGTTGAGGGAATTGAAGAGCACCATCAGTTCCCAGTATCTTCTGAGGATGGGACGGGTGGTAAACCAGCGTGATGAACAGCAAAACCAGACATGTGAGGTCAAAGTTCAAAGACAGTTGAAATAGACAAAGGTCAAAGACTATTTCAATGCTGGAATAAGGGTTGGCTGTTCCTACTGATTAATAGTCCCTAACCCAAAGTGAAACATTTTCAATAAATGTAGATACATGTGGAATATTTTCTATGGTGTACTGTCTTAATGCTATTGGAACGAACATTAAATATGAAAAACAAATGTGTTGTGTTGTACAATACTGGCATTAAGGCATAACGCAACGCAGTTCTATATCCAGTTACGCCACTAGGTGGCACTCTAAGTTCAGACTATTGGTTAGGAAAAAGAAAGTTAAAACAATAATCATATCAACATGATAAAACTTCCTGTAATATAGGTTGGTAGAGCGGGTCGTTCAGTGATCGAAGGGTCAGTGGTTCGAATCCCAGCTCCGACTGTCCACATGTCGAAGTGTCCTTGAGCAAGACACCTAACCCCAAATTGCTCCCAAATGAGCAGGTTAGCGCCTTGCATGGCAGCTACCGCCATTGGTGGGTGAATGTGTGTGAATGGGTGAATGAGAGGCCATTGTAAAGCGCTTTGAGTGCCGCTAAGGTGGAAAAGCACTATATAAGTGCAGTCCATTTACCATTTACTCTGGCTGCTACGATATGGACATGAACTCACTGTCCGTGGTTTCGTGTTTTTACTATCCCTGCATAATCTGTACACTGTCTTTCTGCCTGTTTACTTCTCCTTTTTGTTTTTGTCTCACCCCCTTCTCTCTCTCCCCCTCTCTCTCTCTCTCTCCAGAGCTACCGGTCTCTCTCCAGTCCCAGTGTATCTCCAGACCTCCCCAGCCTCTCTCTCGCTCCTCTACAGTACTTCAGTCATGTGACTGAGTCTGTCTCTGAGCTGAGAGAGAAACTAGAGGATGTGATCAAGGGGGAGTGGACCAATATCTCCTTCACAGGTGTGTTGGAGTACCTTTGAGGAAACAGTGCAGTTCTGTAAACACATCAGATTCAAATGAATGGATGTAGACACAGAAGCGGACCTATCAATAAGTAAAAATGTGAGAAAAACCATTAAACATAAAAATGATGATAATTCTCTTCATGTGTATGTGTTTGTGTCCATCTGTATGTCTGTGTGTGTGTCCGTCCGTTTGTGTATGTGTGTGTGTGTGTGTGTGTGTGTGTGTGTGTGTGTCTGCAGTTTCCACAGTGGATGTGTTCCTGCCTCCTGAACCAAAGACCAGAGCAGAATTCTTACATTGTGAGTCTCTGAAGTCTCCAACTCTCCACTGACACATGTTGAATGATAAATCCTGATACAGAACAATACCAGTAATTTTTAAGCGAGATCTTAAAACACACCTTTTAAACATTGCTTTTACCACATAGTTTTACTTGTTTTAATATCTTAGTGTTCTTACTGTAATTTGCATTCTGTCTTATAGTTTTATTCTATTTTACACTCTCTTTTAATTTTGAATGCTTTTACTTTTATTGTTTATTTTAAATCTGTTCTCACCGTGTTTGTATCATTTTTGTTTTTATCCATCTCCTTTTATGTAAAACACTATGTGCTGCATTGATTTGTATGAATGGTGCTATAGAAATAAAATGACATTGACATGTTGTTAACTCTGATGTGCTCTCTGCTCTGCTCCCAGATTCCTGCCAGCTCACACTGGACCCAAACACGGCAAACAAATACCTCTCTCTGTCTGAGGAGAACAGGAAGATGACATCTCTAAAGCAGCCCCAGCTGTATCCTCAACATCCACAAAGATTCATCACGTGGTGGCAGGTGTTGTGTACAGAGGCTCTGTCTGGATGCTGCTACTGGGAGGTGGAATGGAGAGGGAAAGGTGCTGTCATGGCGGTTTCATATGAAGACATCAGTGGAGTAAACAACAGGTTTGGTTTCAATGACAAGTCCTGGAGTTTACAGTGTTCTAGTGATGGGTATTGTTTCATCCATAATAATGTTGAGACTGAACTATCAGGCCCTCAGTCCTCCAGAGTAGGAGTGTACCTGGATCACAAGGCAGGTTCTCTGTCCTTCTACAGCGTCTCTGACACAGTGACCCTCCTCCACAAAGTCCAGACCACATTCACCCAGCCACTCTATCCTGGGTTTGGGGTTATGACCTTGAATGACAGTGTAAAGATTAGTAAATTGTAGTAGTCTATTAGTGAACTGTGGTAGTCTTGTAGAGGAGTGATACTCTGTCATGTATCAGTGTACAGGTATATATGTTTTCTATGTACAGTATCGGTTATTAGTGATGAAGTGTTGTGTAATATTGTACACTATATGGACAAAAGTATTAGGACACCAACACATTACACCTACAAGAGCTTTTATGACATCCCATTCTAAATTCATAGGCATTAATATGGAGTTGGTCCTTCCGTTGCAGCTATAACAGCTTCCACTCTTCTGGGAAGGCTTTCTACAAGATTTTGGAGTGTGTCTGGGAATTTTTGCCCATTCATCCAGATGTTGGTGTGGAAGAACTTGACTGGCCCGCACAGAGACCTGACCCCATCCCCAACCCCATCAAACACCTTTGGGATGGACTAGAACGGAGATTGTGAGCGAGGCCCTCTCATCAGTGCCTGACCTCACAAACTCTCTTCTGGATGAATGGACAAAATTTCCCGCAAACACACTCCAAAATCTTGTAGAAAGCCTTCCCAGAAGAGTGGAAGCTGTTATAGCTGCAAAGGGTGGGGGGCAACTCCATATTAATGCCTATTAATTTAGAATGGGATGTCATAAAAGCTCCCATAGGTTTAATGTGTGTGTCCCAATACTTTTCTCCATATAGTGTACAATCAATCAATCAATCAACTTTTATTATGCAGACTCATGGTCCATTACAAAACACATACAACAAAAATTAAAACAGGCAACAATACCAGTGTTTCCACATAGGTGACTGGTATCTCACATAGGTGACTGGTATCTCACATAGGTGACTGGTATCTCACAGCACTGAAACCAGGATTTGACAGCAGCACAATAATGGAATTCTGAGAACCATTCAGTCGGCATATAAATTTGTACATCAGATTCCTCAACAGGGCATGAAACATATTGACACCTGCACTACAAAACAGTTCACTTGCACTGCACCACCTTGGCTTTTTAAGCAATATACGCATGCAGTCATTATAGGCAACCTTAAGCTTATGGATGCTAGCCTTTTTAAACTTTATGCACAAGGGAGCAGTGTAGGGAGGAGTACAGTACGCTCTAAACAGGCTTATCTTGACATTGTCTGAGCACCAGTGGAATTTCCTAACCAACATGTTAGCTTGTGCATATAACATGTTAGCTTGTGCATATAACATGTTAGCTTGTGCATATAACATGTTAGCTTGTGCATATAACATGCGGCGCTGTCTATACAAGTCATCATCATCAGACATTTGATCTGTGATGACATGTCCCAGATACTTAGCTTTACAGCAGACAGATAGAACTTGCCCTGACAGGTAAAATGATGGGAAGATTAGATCTTTGTCCCCTTTTGTTTTACAGATCATGACAATGCTCTTTTAATCATTGTATTTCACATCAAATTGGACACCATACTCAGAGCATATATTCAACATCTGTTGGAACCCAGCACTGCTAGGAGAGAAAATAGCCAGATCATCGGCATACATAAGATGGTTTACCAGGGTGTTACCAATCATACATCCTGTTTTACAGCCTCTTAGCTGGTCAGATAAATCGTTCATGTACACATTAAAGAGGGCTGGTGAGAGTAGCCCCCCCTGGCGAACCCCATTACCAACACCGAAAGGTCCAGAGATTGCATTACCCCATTTGACCTGCATGCTCTGGTTGGCATACCAATATGCCAGGACCCTAATTATACTGTTAGGCACTCCTCTTTGACTCAGTTTTAGGAACAGCTTATGATGGTTGACTCGATCAAAAGCTTTAGAGGCATCAATAAAACCAATTAACACAGAGGAATTCTGTCTTCTATACATTTCAACAGTTTCCTTCAGGGCATAGATACATAAATCAGTACCATGCTTAGCCTTGAAGCCAAACTGGTTGTCTGTGGTACCAAAATAAAAACATAATCTGTCTAATAAAATTCTTTCCAGGACTTTGGATAACACACTAGCTAGAGCAATTGGTCTGTAATTATCCAAGCTCCCCACCTTGCCCGCTTTGTCCTTGATGACAGGCACCAGAGTAACAGACAACATGGAGTCCGGCAGCAGACCATGATTCATAAGGCCAGTAAAACAGATGGCGAGAAGGGCAGCGACCCTCGGACTTGCAAGTTTGAGGTGCTCTGCAGTGATCTGATCTAAGCCGCTAGCTTTGTTATCAGCTAGCTGTGTAATTGCTTGATAGACCTCATTGGCTGTTGTTCCCACTGTGTCACTGTTGGCAATGTTGCCCACTTTGTAGGGGTCACTTTTAACACAATTGAATAGCTCAGAATAATGTTGTCTCCACAAATCAGCTATGTTGTCGGCTTATATTATTTAATGTGTAGGAACACGTTTGTGAATGATTTAAATATTTTGAAAATATTACTTGATTAATTCATTGATGTATATATATTTTTTCATGGTTAATAAATGATTTGCATAAATCATGTGTTGGGTCTTTGTTACAGCCCAAAGCATTGCTGAAAAAAAATAATTTATAAAGAACAACTTATCAAAACATTAATATAGCCTACATTTACAACGGATTAGTACATAATTTGTAAATGTACTAGTTTAACATTTCCACATGATCAACCTTATTTGTAAATTATTAGTGCACCATTTAATGATGTTATCAAATGTGTAGTAACACAGTTGCAGATGCTTTGAAAAATGGATATGAAAAAAACCCACTATACTGTACCTCCATGTATTTGTTCATGTTTAGCAAATGATTTGTAAAACATTCTTAAAAGATCTATAAATCATTTGCAGATGTTATACCCTAATCTAAAGGGAAGACTATTCATTATTTACAAATATCAGTTAATGTTTATAAAATATTTGTGGACTTTTTACTAACCTGTTATGAACGATCTAAACCCAACTGGCACCAGTGTGACCATTGACTCTCATTTGAACTGTAGCTGAAGCATTTTCTGCAAACTATGAATGTTATTTGCTCAATTCAACCAAACTGTGTGTGTGTGTGTGTGTGTGTGTGCGTGCGCGCGAGTGTGTGTGTGTGTGTGTGTGTGTGTGTGTGAGTGTGTGCTTGTGTGTGTGTGTGTTTGTGCCTCACTGCGCTGTGGGCTTGGTCTGCTCCAGTGTGTGTGTGTGTTTGACCATGCATAGGCTTATGAGGGGCATTTCGCTGGAATGTCAGACAGGTATTCCCACTAAGTTAGAGAGGAATGCACCTCACAATCCCAGGACACAAGCTGACACACGTCTGAGACGCCTTGAGGACAGTCTGAGACGGGAAAGCTCGCACCCGACTTTAAATCATATACAATTCAGAGACAATGAATGGATATAGAAGATTCAAATACACCTTATTTATCTGTTGTTACATCTTCTGGGTAAGTTACAAAAACATTTAGCCTACACTGTAGGCCTACAGTTTCATTGCAGACAGCAATTCAAGGGTAGTCTATCATCTATCATCAATACTGGCTTATAATCACCTTTTGTTTAATAGAATTCCTTTTTGTTGATTAAAAAAAACTCAGATAAATGGTAAGTGAACTGTTTATTTGTTGGATTTCGTTCTTAGATGTAGAGCTGTTGAATTAGGCCCGTTTCAGAGCACTGGTGCACGCGCCTACATAACATTGCGCATGACTTTTCCAGGTAGCAAGTGCAGCTCTGATCGCTGTGGGAATCTATGCCAAGATTGCCAAGGAGAAAGGTTAGAGATACAGTCTGGCCAAAGCATATATTCACAGGCAACTACATATATTTTATACAGTATATGTTTCTGATATGGTTTTCATATCTTGTGTGTTGACATAGACGCTGTGGATACACTGACGACTGACCCAGCACTCCTGCTAATCATCGTTGGCTCCCTAATGTTCATGATCACCTTCTTGGGGTGCTTTGGGGCCCTACGCAATGTCATTTTGTTACTGAAGATGGTGAGTCTCTTATGATGTCATGAATTATAGAAAAGTGCAAGCTTAGTCCAGGAGGGACATAAAACATAGGGGTTAATAATAGGTTATTATGCACTTGTGAACAATTTCAACTCATCTGCTTTGTGTATTTTAATTGCACTGGGGTGGATTTGAACCCGAGTCTCCCTCGGGAAAAACATTGTCCTAACCAGCCACTGACCAGGCCAAATACCTTATTACCTATTGACTAATACTTAATACGAGACTACTTGAGGATAGTCTTAGACAGGATGTCTAAGACTAAAGTGTTACCAAAAGATAAAAGACCCTTGACATCCTGTAATTAATAGACATTTTGGCTCCTGAGCCCATGTCCAAATGAATGGAGGTGAATGGGTGGCTGTGTTTGGGCGGCTCTGTGGCGCCCCCTTGGGTTGGAGCTGGCAGGGGGTGGTTCGGTGCACTCCGGGCTCTCCCCCTGCACACCCTAGTTAAACCCAGTGCCTTTAGTGCCACCACACGGGAGATTACTTTGCTCAAAGTTTTGTTTTGCATTTGCATGCACGCGCATAAGTGTAAGCGGGACCTGTTGATTCTGCCTCAGAAAATACTTTTGAAAACTGTTGAAAACGCACCTGTTCAGACAGGCTTTTGACTGCTAGTAGCTGATTGCTGAGTTTGGGATTGTCTGTGGTTTCTATGTTGTAGTGGTTCTCTTTACCTGTGTATTCATCTCTTACTGCACTGCACTCTGTATTGCATCACACTTTGTATGTCATTGCACTTTTACTTTGCTTTCTTATATTGTTTTTAATCTGCCTTTTTAATCCTTATGCAGCACCCTGTGCATCCGTGCTGTGAAGAGCGCTATACAAATAAAGTTTTACTTACTTACTTTTACATAAAACAATTTATTTCAAATAATATGTTGATTAAATGCATTACATATCTCCTAATCTATGAGGTCAAAGCTAAAGAGAATTTTCTTAGCTAGAGAAGCAGAGGATTTCTGGTGCTTCAGTGCTTTTACAGTATTTCAGAATGTAGACTGATCTGCAGAGTTAGATAAAAACTGTATTTGGCTTTTATTAATCACTACTGCATATTTATTATTTGTTCAGTTGCCTGAACAGCTGCCAAACCGATACCAAGTTAGTTTTCCCAATCTCAGCCCAGGCCTGATTTCTCTGCCAAAGGAGAAGGTTCTGATAGCTCTTTGGGGAACCATGGGTTAGAATGATACCACACACTATGACATTTAAAAGTGCCGTGCTTATCAACCAAAGGAATAAATGGATGAGAAATGCTCCAGAACCAGATCTGGGTCTGAGAAACTGGATAGCTCATCAATAAAGCTTTCCCAAAAAGGATTATAGCTAAGATTTTAGATTCTAAGAAAATACAACATTATTCCAAGGCATTCCACAAATAAATGCTCTATAATGCATAGAATAACATGATGATGACAGTTCTCATGAAGGACAATAGATAACTGACAGTAAAGTACTTTTAATTAGGCAACATCATTGACATTCAGAATGCTGTACCTTTTGTTTACAGTTTGTAGGAATCCTGGTGGCAATCCTATTACTACAGATCTCTGCAGCTGTGCTTGGATTCCTTTTTTCTGAAAAGGTAAATTCGTGGCATGATGGAACTGTTGAAATATAATGAGTTAGTATAAAACATGTCTTCAATTTCAAATAAGTGAACACACATTGTGAAGTAAAAAGTATACAAGGTACTTGACTTGTTTTTAATGTCCTTAACCTTTCAGGTCTTGGAGAGGACAGAGAAGTTGATGAGGAAGGCTATTGTCCGCTATCGAGAAGATTTGGACTTGGAAAATGTTATTGACTTTGTTCAAAAAAAGGTGAGATTAGCTAGCTAGGGATCACAATCTGAATCACAATGGTAAGCATTTGTAAAACAAAGAGAAGTACTCATTCCAGTCAATGTATTCAATGGAAAGTGGTGTGGTTATGGGTTAGGTCCTTCCTACAGTACTGGGAGTGAGTGTTAAAGTGTAAAATTTGTATCAGTTTTACATTACATTACAGTCATTTAGCAGACGCTTTTATCCAAAGCGACTAACAATAATTGCATTTAACGTAGGAAAAGCCAATGTACTACTACTGGCCAGAACTCACAAGTGCATCTTCTTTCTAAAACAAGTGACTAAGAGCATAATCTAGTGCTGAAGGCAAAGTGCAAGAATAGCAATCTAAAATACAATAAGTGCTTAGGAGGGAGGATTGAAGAGATGAGTTTTGAGCCTGTGACGAAAGATGGGCAGCGACTCTGCTGTCCTGACGTCAGTGGGCAGTTTGTTCCACCACTGCGGGGCCACAGGACAGAGAAGAGCCGTGACCGTGTCGATCAACCGCAGGGGCCTCGGAGTGAGGTAGCAGTTTTGAGCTAAATTGGATGCCCTTAATAGCTGTTGAAGTAATTTGTCAACCTAATAATAATGAGTATCCATCTCTCAACACCATTATATTGCAGCTTTAACTACATACCAGTCAGTGTCAGCTATTGTATTTCATTACAGTATGCAAATTGCTCACCCTGGTTGTTGTGATCCCAGTTCCAGTGCTGTGGAGTGCATTCCTACAAGGACTGGTCCCATAACATGTACTTTCAATGCTCAGAAGACAATCCTAGTCTGGAGGCCTGTGGGGTTCCCTTCTCCTGCTGTCTGCGACTGCACAATGAGGTTACTGTATAAACAACCAAACAAAAGCTATATACCGTATTTATCACACATTTACCTGCAACTTGTTCACAGGTTTGACCAAGGCATTTCATTATTGCCACCAATAACCAAATAATTAGGCCAATGATGCCATAGATGACTGGTCATTGGTGGCAATATCAATATGCATTTCTGAAGCACACAAGTGGACTGATGTCTGTCCTAATGTCCTAATACATTAGTTACACGTGTGACTGTGTTGCATCCCTGCCAGACAATTTTCAACAGCATGTGTGGCTATGAGACCCAGGGTATGAAGGAGGCCTTGGCAGCAGTGAGCATTCACACCACCGGCTGCCTGGACAAGATTGTGAAGTGGGGGAAACAAAACGTGTTCCTGGTGGGCGGGTTGACTGGGGGGCTGCTCCTTCTCGAGGTAATATTTGTCAATAGTGAAAAAAATCTGTAATGTGGGGCAAAATCTTTGGGAAATATTCAGAGAAGTTTTGAGAGTTTCTATTACATACAGTATCATTTACTAATCTCAGATTTATAAAGGGTGACTTCAAAAATGACAAAAAAAAGTACAGACTTATACCCAATAATGGAAATAGGAGCCAATAGTCAACTTTCATGAGTAACTTTTTTTTTTCTTAATTTGTCTAATTACCCTACAGTACTGACACTTAGTACTGAACTCAAAGTGTGGTGTTTATGATTTGCATCTAACATGCACAGGTACTGTATAATAGGCAAGAGAGAGAGAGAGACAGAGAGAGAGAGACAGACCAACATACAGTAGACTGAGGCAAGGTTCAAAGTGGTTTATTGGTCATATAAGATGGGTACCATGTATAATGAAATGTTTACTTGAGAGCTTCTCATCACACAAATTGTCATTACACAAACATGCTAAAATCATACATAATGCTGCTGCAGACTCCATTGTTTTATCACATTGTAAAACTAATCAATACAATGTATATGGGCTCTATATGTATTATCATGATGATGAGAAAATAAATAGTACAAATTAAGAATGACTATAATTGGTAAATCCAATTTGAAGAATTCTAATTTTTGAGTGATTCTGGGTAGAAGACTGCTATCTACAGTAATAAAGCACTGCTATATTGGGAACAGACTTTGGGGCAGCGATATAATAAAGTTAGTACATGTAGTTTAAAGTTAGTACATAGAATACAGTAGTCTAGTGTGTTAAGAATTTGACTTTACGTAAATACAGTAACATAGCAAAGGCCCAAAATATCACATATCATTTATTAATCATTATTGTGCCTTTTTGTTTAATATTTCAGATTTGCATGATCTCATTGGCTGCTATGCAGGTGTCTCGGATAAAGCAGGTACAACAGAAGAAGAAAGAAAATAGCAGTCGGAACCCTTCCTTCACCAGGGAGAGACAAGGCAGTTATTGGTATCCGTCACATATTGATTTTAGCAATGATTAATTGATGGGTTATTGGGTTCAACAACAGATCTAGGAACAGATCAGTCGACCATCTAAACCTTTACCTTCAATAGGGGACTGAAAAATATTGAAAAAACACAATCTTCCTCCCTTCTTTGAGGTATTCTCTGATCTAAAATGATTGGGCAGGTGAACTGTAATCTGGTCGTCACATTAAAAAAAAAAAAAATTAATTTCCATGATTTTTACACAGTAGAGATTTCTATACTGTCCTGCAAGCAAAATATATCTACAACCATAGATTATAATAGTGCTGCTGCTAATGTCCTCAATGGAATGAAGAGGCTGTGTGGTTTTTCCCATTGATGTCATAGTCCAAATGCTAGTTTTAAACAAGGGTGTGTAACATGAAAACTGCCCGATAGATTTACATGACATGTTATATGTGGAGTGAGGTACAGTATACTAGTGGTACAGTATTGACAGTGTGAGTGAACGTGCCAAAGGGCATTGAGAGCCATGTTGAAACATCTGAGATTTAGGCGACCAGATTTGGGGATTTTGAATGGGAGTGGCAACCAAACCCTAACTACCACAGCATACAGTACTTATGATGTAACTTAGGTGCTACCTGCTGTCTGAGAGAGTGACTCAGTCTGCTTGAGGGGTAGGGTTTGAGGGTTTGGGTACGCCCACACTCCCAAATAAGGCCGTAGAAAAAGGGCCTGTGTCGCTGCACTCCCACACAGTTTGACCCGGGTGTGGCCACACCTCCAGGTGAGGAGGCACCCTCAGCTCCAAGCTGCATCTTTTTTCTAAAGTTATGGTATCGCTGAATTTTAGAAAATGCTGAAGCAGAGCCAAACAGCAGTCAAAGACGACAAAGACAAAGAGGTTTTTTGGAGGTCCTCACTGACTGATTCCTCTCATCTTAATGACTGAATGGGCACTGGGACAGAATGTATACTATAGGTCTTTACCGTGAATGTATATTGTGAAAGTGTTTAGAAAAGGCACTTTATTTAGCCCACTGAGAACTTGAATGTTTACCTTGATTTTGTGTCTTTTATTCTAACTGTTCAAGCCATGTGGAGAAATATCTGTGAACTATTGTCTTACATTGAAGCCGAAAAATAAAATGCTGTCTTTATATCACATTATTCTATCCTTCTAAAAACAAACATACATATATCCCTTGATGTGTTCCATGTTCTACAAAAAGATAAACATTACACACATTTCTATAATATATATCACATTATAAAACCTGCAGATAGTAAAATGAGGAAGTATGTGGTAAATATCAATAAAAAAATCCAATGTAACCCCTAGATTATAATTTTACATTTTAACCAAGGTTCTGAACATCCAAATGTCAACTATCATTGCAGAGCACTGTAGGTTATGAATACAGCAGGAGTTGAGCCCTTAACTGTAGTTTAAGAAGCGGCATGCTCTAGCAATTGAGCAATTAAAAAAGCAATTAACATGATAATAATTCCCTTCATAGCAATTGGCATGTGCCTGAGGGTTTAGACTTGAGCATGCCCATGAAGTTGAAGTTGAACTGGGCAGGATTGTAATCAGGGACATCTGAGATGACAGTGTGACGGTTTTCTGAATTCTTGTCCCGTGACGTGACCCTGTACTGGGCCTTGACATTCCGGAGTGGATTGTATTCCGGACTGATCTGATCCGGACACCGGAACCCTGCCTTGATGACGTAGCCCAGCTGGGATATTGCTACCAAACCGCTTCTTTGCGTCAACATTTTGATGACGGGAGCGTAAACGTACTGGACGTATAACAGATTCCCTAGGAAACATGGAAAGCACACGGTTCTAAGAGTTTTCACTCTCCTCCTGCTATATGAGGTACTAGCTATACCCCCTATACTGTAGATACAGTCTGACACACACAGATGGGCTTGGATCAATTAATCAATCAAAACCAGAAGATAATCCATAACCATAGTGAGAAATGTTTGTGAAAAAAATACAGTATAGCGTATATGACTGAGGTCACACAGGCTCTGGAAAAAAGTAAACTACTAGCCTTAACTCAAATGCAGGAATAACAAACTCTGAACATGTGCTATATACATGTAACACGTTTTAGTTTTGTTTCTATACTCCTCCAGTTTGGATTTGAATTTATAATTAATGACTGATATGGGGCTAAAATGCAGACTGTCAGCTTCAATTTAAGGGTATTTTCGTGATTACGTGATTTTTAGTCTCGGAGCCAGACTCTCTACGGAGGAGAGTTTGGACTTCAGCCGCTTAGAATTTGTAAAAGGAAGTTCTTAAAAAAACTCATCACTTCCTGTCCGGACTGTCTACTACTCTCTACGGAATTCCGACAGGATATCCGTCCGTTTTCTCCCCAACTTCCTTCAACAAAATTTCAGCGCCTGAATACCGTACTGTAGTAGACAATCCGGACAGGAAGTCAACTCGTCTGGCCCGTGAGACTGCGTGATTTTTGTTAACAACAGGGCTGTCCAGATTGCTATCAGATGTAGTACAGTAGTCCACTGGTGTGCTCAAAGATGCTGTGCCAAAGTGCAAAGAAATAATCCCGACATATTGCTTTGGTAGGTTTTGCAAACAGTTAAATTGAAGAACTACACACAAAATGGGTTGTAATTTCTTGACAGTTCACCACATATAGACACCCAAAACATGTCGCTGTCCAAATACCTTGTGAATGAACTCTAAATGGTCTAGCTTGTGTAGAGAGACTTACCTGTAGCAACATCCCAGACATTTATGGTTCTGTCCTGTGATCCTGTAAAGATGTACTGATCACTCTCAGAGAAGGCAGCACAGATGACCCCTTCAAAGAAGAACCCCTGTACATGAGAGGAAGTAAACATCAAAAGTGTTGATGCTACTGTACTGTATATTGGTTGTTGTTGCTAGTGGTTTGCTACGGTGCGGCGCGTAGCTTGGGCGGTAGAGCGGCCAGCTGGGGATCGGAAGATCCCCGGTTCGATCCCAGCTCCCGGCAGCTGCCGAAGTGTCCCTGAGCAAGACACTGAACAACAAAATTGCTCATGGATGGCGCGGTGGCTTGGTACGTTATTCCTGCATGGGCTATATCCCGGGCCTTTCTGTGTGGCGTTTGCTTATTCTACACATACTGTAGAACCCCAATATGAGGAACATGCAGACCTGTCCCTGTCCAGGATTTGGACTGTCCACTTGGACTTGCTCTCTGGGCGCCACTGATGAGGCTGCCCACTGCTCCTGGCTGCCCCTGGAGGAGGACACTGACCAGGCTGCCCACTGCTCCTGGCTGCCCCTGGAGGAGGACAGCTTGGATGGGAGAAATGCAGAGGAGAAATTCCACTGGCAGATGCATATGTGTTGCATGAGTGTGTTGTGTGTAGTGTGTCACCACTCATTCACCTGTGCATTCGTGTGTATCACTGCCGTGTGGCTAATCTAAATATATAGTAATAATAATTCTTTTTAGTGGCTTTTTGGGTCTTTCAGGAGGGGCAGGAGGTGCTGTTGGGGGGGACAGGACGCCTCTCTAAGGCAATGGTAGGGAAAACACTGGGCCCTCTTGACTTAGCCAAACTTAAAGTTAAAGTCCCAATGATTGTTACACACCCGACCTGAGGGTGGTGAAATTAGTTCTCCGCATTTGACCCATCATCCCCTGGGGGAGCGGTGAGCAGCAGCGGTGCCGCGCTCAGGAATCATTTGGTGATCTAACCCCCCCAATTCCAGCCCTTGATGCTGAGTGCCAAGCAGGGAGGCAATGGGTACCATTTTTTTTTATAGTCTTTGGTATGACTCGGCCGGGGATCGAACTCACAACTTCCCAGTCTCAGGGTGGATATATGGCCTCTGATCCATGATATGAAACAGAAAGTGAAAGCTCACAAGTGTAGGCTGATCTAGTAGGTTATCTACGGCCCTTGGTCATCTGACCTTGTTCTCCATGGTGTGATCCAGGACCAGGGGGGTCAACCCCCATAGTCTCTGCACGGCATCGTCTGAGCCCACCAGCGCATGTGCCCCCCAGTTGCTGGCTGTGATGCAGATCACCCTGCCATGGTGGCTCCCCAGGGACATGGCTGTGGCACTCTTGAAGTCATAGAGGGTCACCTCCCCACAGCCTGTGCCATAGAGAAGCCTAAAGGATATTTAGGAGAGGATGATTACTTTTTGGTCCAAGTTACAGCTGAATCCTGCGCCTTGTAATCAAGCAGACACCCACCCATAGACGTCCACCTACCCACACACACACACCTATAGACATCCACCTACTCACACACACACACACACACCCATATACATCCACCTACTCACACACACACACACACACACCCATAGACATCCACCTACTCACACACACACACACACCCATAGACATCCACCTACTCACACACACACACACACACCCACCCATAGACATCCACCTACTCACACACACACACACACACCTATAGACATCCACCTACCCACACACACATCTATAGACATCCACCTACCCACACACACATCTATAGACATCCACCTACCCACATACACACTTATAGACATCCACTTACCCACACACACACCTATAGACATCCACCTACTCACACACACACACACACCTATAGACATCCACCTACCCACACACACATCTATAGACATCCCCCTACCCACACACACACCTATAGACATCCACCTACCCACACACACATCTATAGACATCCCCCTACCCACACACACACCTATAGACATCCATCTACCCACATACACACCTATAGACATCCACCTACCCCCACACACACACCTATAGACATCCCCCTACCCACACACACATCTATAGACATCCACCTACCCACACACACACCTATAGACATCCACCTACCCCCACACACACACCTATAGACATCCACCTACCCACACACACACCTATAGACATCCACCTACCCACACACACACATCCACCCATAGACATCCCCCTACCCACACACACACCTATAGACATCCACCTCACCTCCCCCCCCACGCACACCTATAGACATCCCCCTACCCACACACACACCTATAGACATCCCCCTACCCACACACACACCCATAGACATCCCCCTACCCACACACACACCTATAGACATCCACCTCACCTCCCCCCCCACACACACCTATAGACATCCACCTACCCACATACACACTTATAGACATCCACCTACCCACACACACACCTATAGACATCCCCCTACCCACACACACACCTATAGACATCCACCTCACCTCCCCCCCACGCACACCTATAGACATCCACCTCCCCCCCACGCACACCTATAGACATCCACCTCACCTCCCCCCCCACACACACCTATAGACATCCCCCTACCCACACACACATCTATAGACATCCACCTACCCACACACACACCTATAGACATCCCCCTACCCACACACACAACCATGGTCAGCCCCTGAAGAGGTTTTGGGTTTAAATGCCTCAAAATGCTCAAGGCATGGTATAATCTTTTCTCACACATTTTGAAGTGGTTTATTGCAAAAGAGATGTTTTATTTCAATGAGACTAACCTTGTACATAAAGGCAGTCTATTCTTATGGTGGCCGCAAGAATAGCTGTGCTTGCTATTCTTACGGCACTGCTTCTATGGCCTCAACCCTAACCCCTCACCCTAACCCCTAACCCTCACCCAAATGTGTGTTTATGATAACTTTGAATTGATGGTTAATAGATGGCGGCCGTAAGAATAGACATGCCCGCTATTCTTACGACGGGTGCCACAACATTTAATCAATACAAAAAGATGCTGTAAGAATAGTCTCCAGCAGCCCACCCAAATACTACTTTAGCCCCCCACTCCCTCATTCACCAAGTGGTAAAAGTCTCTCACGACTGGCCTACAGTACATACCGACAGTCAGACAGAAGGACCATGGCCGACACCGGGGAGTGGAGGAGTGAAAGGGGGAACTTCTTGAAGGGCCCCTCCACGTTAGGGAGGCTGTCCCTGGCCGTGATCTCAAACAAACACACAGAGGCTTCATAAGCCACCACCAAGAATTTGTCCCGGGAGCCTACGGCCAAGCAGCGCACCCTGGGAAGAGTCTCAGGAGGGGGAATGCACAGGGTCTCCTGGGGGAAAGCTAAGGGGTAGATGAGGACAGTGCCCGTCTTGAGGCCACAGAACAGAAGGCGTTTGTGCTGGGCCAGCTCCAGGCAGCACACCTCAGCAGAGGTAGCCATGGTGTCCGTAAGGGAACCTTGATCGAACAGAGGAAGATCATTGCGTGTAGTTCAAATGCCAGACATTTCATGCATAATAACATTTTACTAGTGTTTTGTGAATGTATCATATTTGGACATGGAATTGTCATGATCAAATCAATTCTTCAAAAGTGTAATAATGCCAAAGGAATACATCCTGAAGGACTGGGCTGAGTTTCCCAGAGGCATCGTAGCGCTACGTTCATCGTAAGCTATGGCGTTCATCATAGCGCTATGATGAACGTAGCGCTACGATGCCTCTGGGAAACTCAGCCCTGGTCTGTTAGCACATCTATGGTACAGTATTGTAAACTTACTGTACCTAAAATGCCACGTAGCTCATAAAACAGCCATAAAAACAACACAAGACAACAATACACATATGTTTCTATATGTGTATTGTTGTCTTGTGTTGTTTTTATGGCTGTTTTATGAGCTACGTGGCATTTTAATTTCCTTCGGGATAAATAAAGTGAATCAAATCAAATCAAATCAAATATTACAGAAAATCTGATATGGCCTTATCTGTTCCATGATAAACAGATATAAAAAAAAAAAGCATGAAATAAGCCCTCATTACTGCTGGACAATCCCACCCTTTATTTCCAATAAAAGCCCAATCTTACCTGTGTGGCAGTTCCATGCCAAAACCTCTTTCTGGCCTTCACGTTTGACATAAAACACTGTGTCCCCATCGTTAGTGAGGGCGACGTGAGCGCAACCAGCAGGGATGCAGGCTTTGGGTTTGTGCTGAGGTTCATACTTCAGCTGCCACAGCTTGAGGTAGCTAGCGCCACTGGAGGCTGAGATGGCACCGCCCGCAAAGAGAGCCAAGGCACTGACGGGGGCTTCCATGCCATGTAAGGAGTCCAGAAGGATGCCAGTTGTTATGGACCAAGCCTGTGCAATATAAGGCAGGGTCAATGTGGATCTCACCTCTATAAGTAGACTACAGCATGGCCACCACGTCATTTTAAAGGTTATCTGTACTCTACACTTACTTTGTCCAATTAATTTGTTTCATAACATAACATAATGGTATATGACTAACAGTGGTATTGTGGTAGTATTGTCCAGCTTTGCTAGATAAACACTGCATGCAAACTACTATGAATCCATTACAATAAAGAAAGTGTAAAAGTTTAAAATGTAAAACATGTGGTGTCAGAAATTAAGTAAACTTAATCTAATAAATCAAAGTAAGTTTGAAGGAGTACAGGTAAAGCGTGAGATAAGTCCAGAACTGACCCGTATGGTTTGGTCTTCTGAGCCAGTCACTACCACTCGGTTATCCCTGGAGACGCACGCACACAGAACTGTGTCCTCATGCTGTAGGTCCAGGAACCTCTCTATGGAGTCCCTCTCTACGTGGAACAGGATCAACGTTCTCTCACAGCCTAGAGACACGGAGATGACAGTACAGGCCAAGAAAGACATCTTTTTGTCACACAGAGTTACTACTATTAATGTAGAGGCAGTGCTACAGTAAGTTATAATACTACCTGTACTACCTGTAAAAGTGCTACTGTACCTGCTAATAGTGTCTTCTCATCATCAGCAAGGGACAGAAAGGAGACATCGAGGCACAACTCTGTGACAGTCTTACTCGCACTGCTGTAAACCTAGAACAACGGACAACAAAACAATAAACTACAGCATTTAATTGTTAAACAATGACAAAGGATGAGGAAAAAGAAAGATGTCAGACAGGAAAAACCCTTGGAGGCAAAATTAAAATAACATTTTATTTCTGTACCTGATAGAGAAAGCCTTCCTTAGATGCTATGAGGATTCTTCCATGTTTTGGTAATGTAAGGGCTAATGTTAGGGTCACGCTTTGCTCAGAGGTTTCCAATTGAATTTGCACCATCTTGGCCTCATTGGACGGATAAGAAAATATGACAAGTCCTTTGTCTGACAGGGTCACGACTGCTCCATTCAACAGTCCCAGAATGACTGATTCAGCATCCATGACTTTGAAGGCTTCCTCTGCTGAATCCAGATGCCACGCTTTCATCTGCAAGGGAAAAACTAGTCGAGTCAAGTCCGAGCATGCAAACAAACAACTGAACCTAAATAGACAGGGAGAAACAAGACCTAGACCTGTAGGAGACAAATTAATTAGAAGCTTGATTCAAATCTTTCAGATACACTCATCGTCATAGTGAAGGGCTCAACCCTTCTTGAATGTCCTACCTGGTCTCTTGTGTAAGCAAAGATGAGTGCTTCCTCCTCAGACAGAAGTACATGTGCGATGGGAAGTGAGGAGTTAATGGATATAGCCTCTTGGATACAGTAAAGTTGCCTGCCACTCAACAAACTCCACTTCCTTAGAGTCCTGTCAGCAGCCAATGAGAGACAGCCTGTGCCTCTGTTAATCACTTTGATGCACAGAACTGTGGCTGTGGCACAAACACATACATGCAATCAAAGAACATGCAATCAAAGAACAACTCTCCTTACTATACTTTATTCTACAGACTACAACATACAAAAGACTATTTATATACTACTGTATATCGCTACTGCAGGTGTAAATAAGGAAACCTTTATTGCAAGTAAGGCAAGATTTACATTCTGAAATCTCGTACTTAAAACTGAATACTGATACCTAATACCTAAGGTACCTAATACTGAAGATGTTTTATACAAATATAATTTGAACAGTTCCTTGTCACCTGTGTGTCCGACTAGATTGTGTATAACGTCAAGGTCCTCCAGGTCCCAGATGATCACCTTGCCGTCCTCGGAGCCAGCCGCTAGTACACCGGTCTGGCAGCAAACATCAAGAGCACTGATCCCTTTCAGCACAAGAGAAACGCCTTTTACTGACAATCACCCTAATGCCCTAGTTATTTATTACTTAATCAGATTTATTTATCTATTCATTAACACGCAGCCACTAGTCTTCCTGAGGCTTTAATATAAAACGTACTTTTGATTTTATCTGACAGATATCTACATCAGTGGATGTTTATACAGTGTTGATATACCTTCACTTTCCATATTTTGTTACAGCCTTATTCCAAATGGATTAAATTCATTTTTTTCCTCAAAGTTTTACACACAATACCCCATAATGACAAAGTGAACACAGCCATTTTCAGATCTCTCCAGAGATGTTCAACTGGGTTCAAGTCTGGGCTCAGGCTGGGCTACTCAAGGACATTCACTGACTTGTCCCTAAGCCACTTCTTTGTTGTCTTGGTTGTGTGCTTAGGGTCATTTTCCTGTTGGAACGTGAACCTTCACATGAGTCTGTGGTCCAGAGCACTCTGGAGCAGGTTTTCATCAAAGATCTCTCTTTGCTGCATTCATCTTTCCCTCGATCCTGACTAGTCTCCCAGTTTCTACTGCTGAAAAACCTCCCCACAGCATGATGCTGCCACCACCATGCTTCATTGTAGGGATGGTATTGGCCAGGTGATGAGCAGTGCCTGGTTTCATCCCGACATGACGCTTCAGGCCAAAAAGTTCAATCTTGGTTTCATCAGAGAATTTGTTTCTCATGGTCTGAGAGTCCTTTAGGTGCCTTTTGGCAAACTCCAAGTGGGCTGTCATGTGCCTTTTACTGAGGAGTGGCTTTGGTCTGGCTACTCTACCATAAAGGCCTGATTGGTGGAGTGCTGCAGAGATGGTTGTCCTTCTGGAAGGTTCTCCCATCTCCACAGAGGAACACTAAAGCTGTCAGAGTGACCAACGGGTTCTTGGTCACCTCCCTGACCAAGGACCTTCACGCCCGATTGCTCAGTTTGGCTGGGCGGCCAGCTCTATGAAGAGTCCTGGTGGTTCCAAACTTCTTCGATTTACGAATGATGGAGACCACTGTGTTTGTTGGGACCTTCAATGCTGCAAAAACTGCTTTTTCTGTACCCTTCCCCAGATCTGTACCTCGGTACGATCCCGTCTCGAAGGTCTACAGACGGTACCTTTGACTTCATGGCTTGGTTTGTGCTCCAGCCAAGTTGTAGAAACATTTCAAGGCATAGCAAAGGGAGTGAATACATATACTGTATTTAATACATTCGCAAAAAAATCAAAAAAAACTTTTTTCACTTTGTCATTATGGGGTATTGTGTGTAGAATTCTGAGGAAAAAAATAATTTAATGAATCTATTTTGGAATAAGACTGTAACATAACAAAATGTGGAAAAAGTGAATGGATATGGATGCGCTGTAGGTATTATGGGTTCGGTATAGACAACAAATTGACTAATTTCAGCGGGGAAATTATGTAGTGTACTTTGGTTGTCAATTGCTATTCATTCCCTTGCAAGAGGAACAAAGAAGCAATATCTTTATTACGGTATGAAATTAAAATAGAACCTTTTTGGAAACCAGATAGTGTTGTCTTTAGTGCCCCTCCTGGAGACTGGAAGAAACTGCACTTGGGGACTAGGACGGGCTCCGGACAGGACATCAGCCAATCCTGACTCTGGGAGCAGAGCTGTCCAATCAGTGATGGGTACACCTCTGCCAATGAGTGGAGCCTGGCATAGAGCTCAGTGAAAAATAGGGAGCGGTCTTTGGAGATTGAAGAAGTTGCAGAAAGATGTTTGGTCAAACTCAATGTTAAATGAAAGTTACAGATTGCGACTTTAATTGAATGCATTATTGTTCATCCTTATTGACTCAATCTATTTTCTCTATCTCAAAGGCTGTCTGAATAGGAAAGCATTTCTCCCTCTATGTATGCCTTTCTATTGAAGGACAAGGTGAAAGGGGAGAACAAATTCAAATCTCCACCTGACCTCCTCCAGAGAGCTCTGAGAAGAAAACTTATACCAATATGTCCATCCAGGAAATCCAGGGTGGGCTTCAGGAGTATGAGCGTGTCTCGGATCAGCCGTGTCTCAGTGCAGTCCATGAGGTGAATACAGAGAGACAGGTCCTGAATGACACTGGCCACTCCACAGGTCAGGGTCTTACAGTACAGCCACTCAGTACTACCTGTGGATTGGAAAATCTGTTTAAAAACACTTTGGGGAAATAAGTTACAGTTAGGTGCCGGTGATTAGGTGCTTATGTTATCTCCTCCAATGAGGGAAAATGCACCTGTAATCCGACTAAGTAAACTTGCATTTACTTTAGACAAGTAAAAATGACTTATTTGCTAATGTAGCATTTGTGTAAACAAATATCTCTTATGCATTGTATCCACAGATTTCTCCTATGTATTCTCTCCTTAGCGCTTTGATTAGCATTAGCAGATCGTCTAGTGGAAAGTATAGGGGCTAGAGCATACCATCCAAAACTCACCAAAAATACATTCAAATTGAAAAGGTAAAGAGAAAGATGTAGAGAGTGTAGTTCTCTGTGTAGATGAGATGAGAGTGTAGATTGGCCATGCGTTCGAATTCTAACAATTGCTTCAATGGGCCGATAGACTTTCAAGTCAATATTTAGTGTAGCAAACAATTTGAATGTCTTTTTTATTTTTATTTTTGAGAGTTCTGGAGGCAATGCTCTATCTCCCTATACTTTCCACTAGCAAGGTAGCTAATGCTAACGGAGCTAACACGGATTCTGAGAAGTTCCCAGATTACAGTCATAGTTTCCTCGATACCCATTTAATTCTCTCCCATTTAATTCTCTTTTTCTCATGTCCGTCCATCCATCCACCCCCCTTTCACTACATATTTTTCTTTATCTCTCCATCTTGGCTGATAATAATATTCAACCCACAATTTACACTTGCGTTAGGGATATGGATTTGTGTTATTATATTCAGGATATTTAAAATGGATGTGGGATATTTCGAAATAGATTTCTAGAAAAAGTAATTAGATTTTTTTTTTCAAGTAGCTTTTAATACTTCAATAAAGTAGAGTAAATGTTTTTTGCTTTTAACTTTGAAATGACCCAATACTATTAAGGACTACAGATGGAATGTAGCTTTTAGCTAAATCTGGTGCGCCCATCTTTTTGTTTCATGCAAACATTTAATGAACGTGCACATTGTCCTATTAAATAAACTTAAACTAAACTATTCGAATCACATTTTTAATTATAAATATTGAATTCATTTCAACCCAGGTCTGGACCTTACCAATGACCTCCTGACGTAGCTCATCCCAGAAGCCTGCATTGATTAGATGGTAGGGCAGCTCCTGCAGCTTCCTGATGTTAGCTAGGCCTTCAGCCAACCACAGGGGCTGAGGGGAAACCTACAATATTGCAGTAAGTTGAAGCAAATAAAAAACATCAACAATAGGATAATGTTGATTAACTTCACAGTAGCATTTTCCATGCTTGTTTTTTTTAATTAATTTTTAATGTAGTGTAGCTGTTTAATTTCTGTACTGCCAGTCATACTCTTAAACACTGATATGAAATGTGAATTTCATTCATTCGTTCAAAGGTCTGTGTATGTTACATTCCATTCCAATTCCTCATACTGAAGTACTGTAGGTATATGGTTTATGTTTCACATCACTCAACCTCATTGGACGACACTTTTCAAACAGCTCTGATTGGACGACAACCTGATCCTGTGTGACACGTCTGTATAGAAAATGGCTGCTAATTGGTTCCAAATTCTGAAAAATCACAACTCAACATACTGGTCTAAAAAGTGTAAGAAAGTCATTCGGATTGTTGATTGTGCTTGAACAAACCACTTCTTTATCTTTCTTTCTTTTTTTTTTTTTACCTCAGACCAAAAACTTTTGCATAGAAAATATAAATTAAGCTTGTTATTGCTTGATCTAGCATTTTTAAATACCTTTCGGTCAGCAATCATTGGCACCTTCAAAGTTGGCAGCATGATAGGTTTGAGTTTACCCCGGCTCCAGTGACCCAATAAGTTCTCGGCCAAGACCCTGTGTCTTTGACGCCGCTGCTCTGTGCCCAGGTACCTTTCCTCCACCATCTCAGTCATCTGCCTGAAAGAAACACAGAGGATGCAAATGTGTGCTAAACAACATCAAACTTTATCACAGCCATCCCCACCCCATCCCACACTCACACACTCACACGCAAACACACAGTCTACAACAAGACTTACATGTCTGTACAGTAGACCCTGTAGACGACTTTGATCGAGATAACTACAAAGCCATCGTTACCTGTGCTGGAAGCTGAGCAGCATCATGCCATAGGCCTGTCGCTCCACTAGCTGGTCTCCCAGGTCATGTCTGAGGCGAGCCCACAGTAGAGAAGGGAGGCGGATAACCCTGGGGTTGGGTGGGAGAGAGTACTGATAGACCTCAGCCATCACATCATTATCAAGGGACAATAGGTCCCGGAGTTCTGCCTCTAACAAACCATTCCTGGGGAATAGAAAGAGCAGAATTGCCTCTTAAATCTAATCTATCTGCAGTTTATTGTTCTACACAAAGTGATGTCTGTTTATACTCCCCACCTCGCTGCAGTGATGTAACCTAGTGCAGCACCAACCATTCGCTTCCCATGCCTCTTCTCCAGACCATGGAACATCTGTGACATCACTTCCTGTGGGCTGCTACCCAGACAAAGCTCCTTTAGGGGCGTATAGGAAGCCCATCGTTTGGCCATTTCCAGAGTCAGCATCAGATGCAGAGGGTTGCCACACTTCTCAAAGCTAGAAAGTATGGCATCACACTGTTCAGAGGTCAGGGTTCTTTGCACAGCTCTCATGTAGGCATCGATGATCTCTTTACCCTCCTCATGTGACAGAGGCTCAATCTCAAAAAAATGTCCAGGTGCGTCAATCATTTGCTGAAGATCGAGTGCAGTTTTAGTTTTGGTGGAGACCACCAAATGGACATTGGGTGGGATATCTTTCGGTAGCCAATACAGTTTGTGAGCGTGGTTGACCTCGGACAGTTGGTCCAGGGAGTCAAGTATGAGAAGCAACATGTCACCTTGTTGGGAAACCTTATCTAAAAGGCAGTGGAAGAATCCTACTAGCTCTAGGTGTGTGTTAGCAATTAGTGGGGTTGGCAGTGGCAAACAGAAGGCGGCACAAATCTGTGTACAGACACTACGGAGGACACAGTCCACATCTGCTCTGGGTGGAGGCACAATGCCCAACAACCTGACCATCACAACAGCCCTGGAGTCCAGGACATGGCGCATTTCCTGCGCTAACTTACACAGCAGTGCTGTTTTGCCCATGCCCGCATCTCCATAGACTATCAGGGGTCCGTGGCGAGTGTTGGTCGACTCCCACATGGTCAGGCACACCTTACCCAGAAGCCCCTCCCTGCCACAGAACCCAGTACACATGGTGGTGCTTAACGCCGTGTGAAGGCGAACTTCCTCGATCACCTGTGACCAGTTTTCCTCCCCTTCCTTCTCACTTCCTTTACCCCCACATCTCTTCCCTTCCACTCCAAGTCCCACCGGGGATCCAACTTTCCTGAGGACCCTAGCCTTCATCTGGGAGACAAACTGCTCGCACATGCTGTCCAGGTAATTGGCGTGCTCCTTGCGTTCAGGGTTGATGACACCCTTGCTCAGCTCCACACAGTGCAAGTTGAGGATGCCTGGCAAAGAAGCATAGAGGCTTGACTTAAGCTCCACAAGGAGGTCTCTGGCCTCTGTGTCTAATATGCCATCTGCAGTCATGTCTATGTGTTGGGCCAAGCGCTTGGACCTCACATCCCTCATGTGCAGCCGAGGGAGCTCTCGCACGAAGACGATGGCCGAGATCTCACTGTCCTGCCCTCGCAGACCCGCCTCAATCTCGCTCTCTGTCACTATGGATGTGGAAGAGAAAAGATGGCCAGAAATTAGTTGATTTGATCTGTGAATACAGCTGCTTTTAAAATATAGGCAACCTGTCTAATAAAATCTACAGAGCTAAAAAGCTGTAATGGAGTTATGAATCAAAATATGGATAATATACACAGTAATATATCTTATTTTTCATTGGCAAAAAAATAAAATAAAAATCTGTTACATTGAGAGGCTCTGACCAGATTTGAAGAACTGGCGTTTCTGCTCAGTAGTGATATCCCTGTCTTTTTCAGCCTGTGTTGCAGCAGTGCGTAGGAGTTTCAATAGTTTGGCTTCTATGTACTGCCAGGAAAGGACATCTTTGTCCCGCTGTGGCCCACTCTCAGGTCGAAGGTCATCGTAGTGTGGCAAATGATTTGTGATTGGTTGAAGGACGTACACGGGCGGACGGGCATTGTTATCTTTCAAAAACCATTGGTTGAGTATCTTCAGCTCTACTTGGTCCTGTGATAGTTTTGACACAAGCATTTTGAATATCTTTTCTGGGATAGTACGAGGGACAGGGCGGTGACCATACCTGCTCCCCAGCAGGGCCTTCAGAGACATGGGGAAAGAGAAAAAGAAAGAAGTCTGATTGGATTCCAAGGAAGAAATCTCTTATTCCAAGAAAGCCTTACAGTCTCTTACAGTTTTCCAGAGACTGGGCATCATTCTTTTTATTTTCTAGATAAAATAATCTGGAGAATTACTAATTTCAACTACTAATTTCCAAATTTGGGTGATGCCTATGTCATATTCTCATATTCTCATGCAAAATACAATTTAAAATCCTAGAAATCTTGTTTTTTATTTTTACAAAGCCTTTAAACCATTCATATGAATCCTGTGGTCTGAGCAACACTCACAATGAAACTTGGACCAACTGACATTTTTTTGCAAGCCTCAATCTCCTTGAGGCACAATTCTGTGGTCATGTGGTCTGTTGCGATTGCATCCTGTAGGCCCCATCTCATATCTACAACCTTCAACAGAAGTGTCAGTATACTTTATATTTTTAAACAGAAATCACAGCAGAAATCACCTTATTCTGGAGATGTACAGTAGGTACTGTACTTACCTCAAAGACCAAACCTAAACTCTGGCAAAAGGTTTGGAGTTCTGGATAGGCTTTATCATATAAGGCACTTCTCTCACTGCTCATATCTGCCAATAGACACATCATAGAAACAGATTCATCTTGCAGTGTAGGAAGTCAATGCTAGGGATCAAAGACATTCGTCCACTGTACATCAGCAATATGATCAACACATCAAACACCAGGAATAAGTTGGGGCCAGGCATTTTGCAGAGGAAGAAGAGGAAGAGGAGAAGACAAAAGTCAAATACATGAGGGTCTCTGCCCAGACCCTAATTATTTAAAACATATTAAATTACAATATCTTTAAAATCATATGTCTGAAATCTACACAATACAACACCTGAGCAGGCATTAGCATGTTTATTCAGCATTACCCAGGGCTTGAACTCACAACCTTCCACACCAAGAGAAAGTCATGATCCTGTTGAGCTACCTGCCAAGTGGTAGTTTGGTCTTTCCTTGGCCTTCTAATAATAATCTATAAATCAATCAGTCAATCAATCAATCAATCAATCAATCAATCAATCAATCAATCAATCAAGTGATAAACTAGCTGGGGTTTGAAATGTTTTTGGCTTGTCTTGCTGATTGCAGATTAAGTGCAGGTGTGGTCAATCAGAGACAATGTGCAGTGCAGTTTAAGTGCAGTCCATTTACACAGGTGTATCTATTTGTCTGATTGGCTCTACTGCATAGGATCCTATGCAATCAGACGAATAGATACACCTGTGTAGAAACAAGATGGTCGTATCTAGGACTACATTTTCCCTAAGCCCTATTGCACTTTTCTTAAAACGCTCAGTGTTGCAGTGGACCAGGTCAAGTTAGTTTGAGGAGCGTGTCAGGCGGTGGCTGATGGCTGATCGCTCAGGTGGTACTTTATGTAACTAGTGTTTGCGTTATGAAACGTACTGCAACAACTTTGTAGTTGTCATGATTTGTGCTTGATGGGTAGGCTATAAAAATCAAATTATTTTTTATTTAACTTGAGTGTTACATTTGTGATTGCATTATAATTCAATATAAAATATGGTTTGATGCATCAACTGCATTTTAAAGCATTTCTCCTTAATCATAGTATCAATGCACCTTTAACTACAACACAACATGGCATGCAGAATATAAGAAATACGTTTTGTCTGAAAATGATTACAGCATAAATTCCTATAAATAATTACTAATAGATTCTAAATTGTGTGAATTACCCTAAGAGTGTACCCTTTGTCAATAAGACAAATCTGTCATTAAAAGGTTTTCCCTCATTATTGGTACTAAATCGGTATATACAGTAGGATAATGTTTTATAGGTTTACGATCACATTCATCATATTCAATCTATTAGCCTACCTGCCATACAAATTTTACAAAATTCCATTAAGTTATGGGGGAAAAATCAGATCTGTATATATTACCTCCCTTTGCAATCCTATCTCAGAGTTCCTAAACCATTTCCACCAGAACATAATGCATTTCCAGGAATTGAGTTTACAAATTGAGTTTAAAGGAGAATGCTCGTTTTTGACAACCTGGATTTTATGAATCGACAGTTGTGATTCCCCAAATGCGTGCTGGAGCAAGTGGGGAAAGGCGTTTAAAGATCATATTACAGAGGCTAAAGACCACATATTTGAAAACCACAACAAGGCCTCGCTTTGGGGAATCTCAACTGTCGATTCATACAATCAGATTGATGAAAACAACCATTTAGCGGCGAAAATAGATTTTTAGAAGCTGCATTCTCGGTGCCCCGTCCACCGCCATTACATGGATATACTGGCTCGCGCTGGATTTTAAATTTCTTCTACATGCCTCTGAACTACACCAAAGTGATCTCGGTGAGTCAAACGTCTTATAATATGTCGTAGATAAGGTCCAGGTTGTCAAAAACAAGCATTCTTCTTTAAACTCATGCCACAATAAACTGATCACATTGTACATAACACATTAAAATAAAGGTACATTTACCTGTGAACGAGGAGCTGATGAAGACTCGGACCACATTGGAGAGAGGTTCTAGTCCCTTAGTTGACTGACCTCTCAGTACCTCCATTGACTGTTTTCCTATTGGAGTCAGAGCAGTCATCCTCATCAATCACCGTCCCTTAAATACCCTCGGATCTCACAAGCCCCAATGCTCCGAGCAGAACCAGACCTAGAAAGGACCTGTCAGATAGTTAGACACCACAAAAGTAAAGCGGCATAAAGGCCCATGCCCTTCACTTGAAGTGAACCATCCAAATATGCATGCAACAAATATTTCCTTACATTGTCTAAGCTTTTCAGTCACTACACAAGTCACCTTTTCAAATGGCACACTGCAACTGTACTGAGACACTGTTTTTTTTCTCTCCCCTCCAATCATATTCGTCAGTTGAATCTCAGAGGCATCACTCCAAGACAACGGTTGACTGCTCGGTGTTCCTGGCAGGGGCGAGCCGGCCCCCAGGGGCCGAGGATGAGGTGCTGAGGGGGTGAGGTGCAGCTGGGGCTCATCATTAATTGCAAAGATGATGAGGGGAAAGGTTGGCTGAGGTTAACCCTTTTAACCCTGAAAATAAAGTGACAACATTTCGAATATTAATTGGATTTTCCCTATAATACTAGAAAGCGCAGTTTCTCAGCGTTCATCAAGTGTTGGAGTGAGGAATTTTTTTGATTTGTTAGATTTTTTTAAAAATATTATTAAATATTTGTTAGATATTTTTAAATGTTGCCGGTGACGTGGTCGTATTAAAAGCGTTAATGGAGCTCTTGCAGCTGTGTTTAGGAGCTAATGGACAAAATAAATCTTATCTATGAATTAAGAATACAGTATTTGTGTTGTCCTCATTCTGGGACACAATTGACAGCTTCAGAGTGTAGGTTGTTTTCAATGGAATGAAGTCATCATGACAAATCACAAACACTATATTTGTAGAGGAACTGTATTGAGTGGGTTCCTTTTCAAATGAATAAATAGACCTGTCTAAGTTTGTAACTTCCATAAAAGATATATAATCATTAATAAAGGATCACTTTGCACATTGTTTTCCAAATGACAAATTAAAATAAAATGTATTGAACTTTGTTGTCCTGGTTTCAGTGAGCATCATGTTTGTTCAACTGCAGTAGCCTAAAGCTATTTTGACACAATTTCATCATGAGGATATTTACCTGCTAGTTGAGATCATTCAGTCTGAGGTAAGAGTTGGACTGGTTTGTCCTCTGGCTACTTGTAATAATAATGCAATACTGTCCACTTGAGGTGAAAGGTTGTCCGTTTCATATCTTTTGATGCATTGATTTATTCATTTTTGCTCCGATGACATCTTCATAATTCAAAAGATGGTGTGAATCGAGAGAAAATTACTTAAGCTCAAGCCTCTGGGTTTATAAATCCTGTGTAAACAGGACCAGACAGACCATAATAAGGGCAATCAAGTAGAATCCCTATTCCTTTTCCTCACAGACAAAACACCTAGAATCAGAAGGAAAAGGGCGGACTACAGTGTGACATCAGACTTTAGTACTCTTTTATTTCTATGGAAACACACACTGGCATCCACCCAGCCAGTATCCAACAGCAGTCAACAGGGTACTTAAGTCCATCCGTCACATTGTAATCTGCATTTTCTTCAGATAATGATAATATACCTTTTCCAGATCAGATCTTTGCGTGAACATAAAGGCATATTGCATATTGAAATCAACCTTCATGATATTTTGACTGCACTTATTCTTATAACTGTGTGGCTGTATGAAACAAACGCACGGACATGCTGTAACAGGCTTTATCATGGCAAAGTTGTATTTCTTGCTCAATACAGCTTCAATTCACAACTGTTATCATGTCAAAATAATACAGAGTATTACATCTGGTTACAGATCTCAAAGAATAAGAAAAGCTTAGTTAGCTTAGCTAGATGAAGCAGAGCCAAACAGGGGCTTTGAGTCAATTCTGAGTTATTGTCAATGCATTTTGTTCAACCGTACTCATTTACAATCACAGATTGTAGTTTAACAAATCTTCAAACTCAAAAACACAGCACAAAAGGTTAAGGGTCATGTGGGGCAGCACAGGAGTAAACATGATTGGTTTGGGCTGTTCTCCCAGCTGGGTGATTGGTCAACAGGCACATGGAGTGCCCGCCTCCAGCTCCACCGTTAGTCCTTTGCTCAGGAGGAAGGCTTCCTGCTTCGGCTCCCGTCCGAGGAAGTTCTTGAGCATCTCTGCAGCGTCCTCTGAGCCACCGGGCTTCAGGATGCACTTCCTGTAATCCAGCCCCACCTACCAGAGAAAGACACACATCATTAACAAACAGTCTCACAGGCACAGCACACAGGGCAGGTTACCTGGATATTAACCTGTTCAAAGGAGAATCCCCATTGAAACATTGCTTAGTGTAAGATTAGGCCGTAGTTGTGGAACAGCCCATGGACTGTGAACCTTATGGCTGGATGAAATATCTTCCTTTAAAGATTGAATAATATTTGAGCAGAATAACATTGCTGCATTGCTAATAATAATACATCAAACTTGTATAGCGCTTTTCATAGTACTCAAAGTCGCTTTACATGGCACAATACAATACATAGCTTTATTAAATCAGAAATAGGGTTAGAGACAAAGAAAATTAGTTTAAAACAAACAGCAAAAGGGGGGGGGGGTTAGATGGGGAGAGCAAGTGTGAAAAGGTGAGTTTTGAGCGCAGTTTTAAAAGAAGAAAGGGTGGGGGAGGTTTTGATGTGGGAGGGGAGTGAGTTCCACAGGGTGGGGGCAGCGACTGAGAACGCCCGGTCACCCCAGGCCCGGTCACCCCAGGTCCGGTCACCCCAGGTCCGGCGCTTTGTCTTGGGAACTTGCAGCAGGTTGGCAGTAGCGAACCTGAGGGATCAGGGGACGAGGTGGAGGAGATCAGCCAGGTAGGGAGGGAGGGGCAGGTTGGACCTGAGGGATCAGCAGGGGACGAGGGGGTGGAGGAGATCAGCCAGGTAGGGAGGGAGGGGCAGGTTGGACCTGGGGGACGTGGGGGTGGAAGAGATCAGCCAGGTAGGGAGGGAGGGGCAGGTTGTTGAGGGCCTTGTAGGTTGGTGAGCAGAATTTGAAAGTCGATTCTGTGTTTGACCGGTAGCCAGTGAAGCTCACGGAGGACTGGTGTGATGTGCTCTCTGGCGCGGGTACGGGTGAGAAGGCGGAGGACTGGTGTGATGTGCTCTCTGGCGCGGGTACGGGTGAGAAGGCGGAGGACTGGTGTGATGTGCTCTCTGGCGCGGGTACGGGTGAGAAGGCGGAGGACTGGTGTGATGTGCTCTCTGGCGCGGGTACGGGTGAGAAGGCGGAGGACTGGTGTGATGTGCTCTCTGGCGCGGGTACGGGTGAGAAGGCGGAGGACTGGTGTGATGTGCTCTCTGGCGCGGGTACGGGTGAGAAGGTGGAGGACTGGTGTGATGTGCTCTCTGGCGCGGGTACGGGTGAGAAGGCGGAGGACGGGTGTGATGTGCTCTCTGGCGCGGGTACGGGTGAGAAGGCGGAGGACTGGTGTGATGTGCTCTCTGGCGCGGGTACGGGTGAGAAGGCGAGCAGAGTTTTGAACATACTGTAGTGTGTTGAGGTCTTTGGTGGTGGTACCGTAGTGAAGACCGTTGCAGTAGTCGAGCCTGGATGTGATAAATGCGTGGATGAGTGTCTCTGCAGCGGTTAAGGATAGGTTGGGGCGGAGACGGGCGATGTTTCAAAGGTGGTAAAAGGCTGTCTTGGTAATTTGGTTGACATGAGGGAGGAAGGAGAGAGTGTTGGTTGACATGAGGGAGGAAGGAGAGAGTGTTGGTTGACATGAGGGAGGAAGGAGAGAGTGTTGGTTGACATGGAGGAGGAAGGAGAGAGTGTTGGTTGACATGAGGGAGGAAGGAGAGAGTGTTGGTTGACATGGGGGAGGAAGGAGAGAGTGTTGGTTGACATGAGGGAGGAAGGAGAGAGTGTTGGTTGACATGGAGGAGGAAGGAGAGAGTGTTGGTTGACATGAGGGAGGAAGGAGAGAGTGTTGGTTGACATGGGGGAGGAAGGAGAGAGTGTTGGTTGACATGAGGGAGGAAGGAGAGAGTGTTGGTTGACATGGGGGAGGAAGGAGAGAGTGTTGGTTGACATGAGGGAGGAAGGAGAGAGTGTTTGTTGACATGGGGGAGGAAGGAGAGAGTGTTGGTTGACGTGGGGGAGGAAGGAGAGAGTGTTGGTTGACATGGGGGAGGAAGGAGAGAGTGTTGGTTGATATGGGGGAGGAAGGAGAGAGTGTTGGTTGATATGGGGGAGGAAGGAGAGAGTGTTGGTTGACATGGGGGAGGAAGGAGAGAGTGTTGGTTGACATGAGGGAGGAAGGAGAGAGTGTTGGTTGACATGGGGGAGGAAGGAGAGTGTGGTCCAGGATAAATCCAAGGTTACGTTCTTTGGTGGAGGGGGTGATGACGGAGGTTCTTTGGTGGAGGGGGTGATGACGGAGCCGTCAATGTTCATGGAAAAGTTCTGAGCGGAGTGGGTGAGGGAGTCGGGACCAATGATAAGTACTTCGGATTTGTTGGAGTTGAGTTTAAGAAGGTTAGTTTGCATCCAGGTCCTAATGTCAGTCAGGCAGTTGGAGAGGGTTGAAAGGGTGGTAGCGCTGATGGTTTTGGAAGGGAGGTAGAGCTGTGTGTCATCGGCGTAACAGTGAAACCAGAGACCGTGGTGACGGAGGATCTGACCAAGAGGGAGCATGTAGACGATGAAGAGGAGGGGACCAAGGATGAAGAGGAGGGGACCAAGCACAGAGCCCTGAGGGACACCGTGGATGAGGGGAGCTGTGGATGAGGGGAGCCGTGGATGAGGGGAGCCGTGGATGAGGGGAGCCGTGGATGAGGGGAGCCGTGGATGAGGGGAGCTGTGGTTGATGGAGATGAATTGATGTCTGTCAGAGAGGTAAGATCGGAGCCAGGTGAGGGCGGTGCCAGTGATGCCGAAGGGTGGATTGGAGGCGTGAGATGAGAATGGAGTGATTGATAGTGTCAAAGGCAGCACTGAGGTCGAGGAGGATGAGGATATTGAGGGAACCGGTGTCAGAGGATAGCAGAAGGTCATTGGTTGGCTAAGGGACTGCAAGCACCGGCATTTTAGGCCTAAACATCTTTAATGGTTAATGATGAATGAATCAGAGCAGATTGCGGTGCCAACCTTGGGATTCATGACCCCCTCCTGCTTGAAGCGTGCATAGAACATGTCCATGGAGAAGACCTCGCTCCATAGGTAGCCATAGTACTGCGCATCATAGCCACCAGCCAGGTGGCCGAACGTGGCGGGCATGTTGGTCCCTGCAGAGAGCAGTGGGGAGACATGGAGGGTTGATAACACTGAGGTCTGCTCTACTGAATCTACGGATCATTTATGTAAGATCTATGCATCAATTCATTAAAGAAAGATCTATAAAACTATGTATATGAATTATTAGAATAGCAGCGAACACTGCACAGGTTATGAGCACCATGTCTCACGGGTGAATTGGTGAAAGAAATACAGCGCATTCAGGAAGTATTCTGACTCTTTCACTTTCTCCACAATTTGTTACATTAGAGACTTATTTTAAAATCTGCAAAAATACAAATCAGTGCAGCCTGTTTCTATTTAATTTCCCTGCTGTAGCAAAAACCATCAGAACTGTGATCAACAAGATACATTAGGAACCTTAGGCTTGCTGAGCCATTACACCACTAGAGATAATGTGGTACCAATAACTGGTCATCCATGGACAATGAGTGTGTGTGTGTGTGTGTGTGTGTGTGTGTGTGTGCGTGCGTGCGTGTGTGTGTATGTGTGTGTGTGTGTGTGTGTGTGTGTGTGTGTGTGTGTGTGTGTGTGTGTGTGTGTGTGTGTGTGTGTGTGTGTGTGTGTGTGTGTGTGTGTGTGTGTGTGTGGTGTGTGTGTGGTGTGTGTGGTGTGTGTGTGGTGTGTGTGTGTGTGTGTGTGTGTGTGTGTGTGTGTGTGTGTGTGTGTGTCTGTGTGTGTGTGCGTGTGTGTGTGTGTGCGTGTGTGTGTGTGTTTCTTTCTGACCTGGAGAGGCGGGCACCCCCAGAATCTCCTGACACAGCCTGGCGTACTCCTGGGCTGGGTCCAGCCCACTCTTGGTGTGCAGGGCCTGGTCCACCTTGGCCAGCACGACCTGCCTCAGGTTGAACAGGCCTGGGAGGGACCGGGGGAACAGATTAACACCGTCCTCATTAACATGTCACCCCAGAACACTCTGTAATGATTGCAATTATTTTGCTTCATATTGTAATCGCAATTATTATGCGATTAACTGTGTTAACATTTTCATACAATAAGGTGATTTGGCGTGCTGCAATCCTGAGGGTCCAGAATCTATTCATAATTAGCCTCATCATGAAGGACCTGATGTAGGTTTGAGCATTATGAATTGCACAACCCAATATTTATATACGTTTTAGCATTTTTACAGAATTAGCATATGCTTGTATGGATAAAAGTATTTGTTTAGGCAATATAATATGATATATTTTCTTCTTTCTTGCAAATTCGACGACTTGTAGTGCAATTTAACTTTCATTCATTGGGCTGCATTTTTTTTCTCTAATTTTAGATCAGAAATTATTTCAAGCTGAACAAAACAATGAATGGATATCATAAAGATATACACAAAAGATAGTTTGTACTTTGGCAGTTGGGGTGGCTATGCAGTGACTGAGTAAAGGGCAGTTGGGGTGGCTATGCAGTGACTGAGTAAAGGGCAGTTGGGGTGGCTATGCAGTTGGGGTGGCTATGCAGTTGGGGTGGCTATGCAGTTGGGGTGGCTATGCAGTTGGGGTGGCTATGCAGTTGGGGTGGCTATGCAGTTGGGGTGGCTATGCAGTCACTGAGTAAAGGGAGATGAAATGCGCCAGAAGCGTTGCATTCGGAGTGTATACAAAGCACACACACACCTTGCCTTTTGTTGGTAGGTCAAACAGGGAGTCAACAAAACAATCACAGGGCTAAATACTGTAAACGCATGGTAGTCAGAATAAACAAATAGTAGCGTAGTTATATCAGGATAACCGATCAATGGGCCTCATTCACGAACAAAGTTAAACATTTCTTAGGAAGCATTTCTTCTTAAATTCCACATACACCGTTTCCAAGAGGATTCTGGCATTCATCAATGTTCTGACATGTAGGAACTATGGTAAATGGTAAATGGACTGCACTTATATAGCGCTTTTCGCATCATTCGGTCGGTGCCAAAAAAGCACCGCGGTTCGGTGCCCAGGCCTACTAGCTTGTTTAATCCTTATTTGATAGGATTCTCGTAGGGTAGTGCATCATATTCTTTCAATAAGAAATTCCATGTTTCCCGTGGGAATTGGGGGGGGGGGGGGGGATTTAGGGGCAAAAAAAAGAGAGATAAAATAATCTGACTAGGATTCTGAAACTCCCACTGGTGCCACCAACTGGATTTCTACTGGACAGAGAAATGTTTGCAAATTCGACCAAATTGGTTGCACTCTGGAGCCTTGCCTACCAGTGTTGGCTAGGCGGGACTTCATGAGTTTGTCCAGAAGGTCATCGGGGATGGGCTTGCCAGTCTTGTAGTGTTTGGACATGCGCTGCAGTGGCTCCTTCTCCCACACCCAGTTCTCCAGCATCTGGGAGGGCGCCTCCACAAAGTCACGCTCCACATGTGTTCCACTGAACATGGCATAGTCTGCCTGAGGGGAGGAGAACGGGCTGCTATTAGAGCACAATAGATTATTTCATTTCCAAATTGTGCTGCCTCCGAATCTTTAATCACTCACTGGGAAGTGCAGAGTTAGCCTATCTGAGTACAAACACATTAATACACTTGAACAAGACGACATTGTGGTATTGTGCTGACTGTCTCTGAACATATACAACATATACAATAAATTAACCATTTAAATCATCAGCACGCCTGCGATTAAACCAGGAGAGTGAAAATAATTATTCCAACCACATTAGAATTGTGCCTCTCTCTCTCCCTCCTATCTTCTAACCAGGTCCAGTGGATGCCCCACTGTCACCAGCAGACTTCCCGGAGTCCGATAGATACCCCCGTGTCTGCTGTGGATGTCGTAGCATGTCCGTAGAATGTCCTCTCTCCTATCATGCTTTTTTAGCCTCTCTTACTCTGAAATGTAATTTAATGTAATGTATTGCTTTATAAATGTTCTTAGCCGGTAGACAAACATACTCCTGGAGCTTGCTCGATCGCCTTGTTGAGAGGGGTCAGGGAAGAATTTTTACAGCTCACTTATCTGGCCCCCGGGTGATTACTGTTTTTTTGCTTCCCTCTGGAATATGTAGAGAGTGGGTCGTATGCCCACCTCCCTTGTTCTCTGTAAAGCGCATTGTGTTGCCTCTGGGTATGAAATGCGCTATACAAATAAAGCTTTGATTGATTGATTGATTGATTGATTGATTGATTGATAGAAAACGTGGTCTTGGGAGGAATCTCCTAACCTGAGCGCAGAGTTGGTGCATGACGTGGCCGAACTCGTGGAAGTAGGTCTCCACCTCGTCATGCTGCAGCAGGGAGGTAGCGTCAGCCGTGGGCTTGCTGAAGTTGGCCACCATGGCGGCCACAGACATCTGGCGGGTGCCGTCGCGCAGCAGGCAGCCAGGCTGCAGGCCGAAGCAGGCGGCATGGCCGTACTTACCCTCTCTGTAGCGGGGAGGAGTCAGAGAGGGTTAGGAGGGTGTTTCCCTTTAAACTCCCAACATGGAGGATAATGGAACATCTCAGACTGAAAAATCGGCGTGTTTACTATTAGCATGACGGCAATAAACAACAATCATGTTCAGCCGGGAAAGCTGGAAGTGCTGTTTAGACCCAGACTGATTGAAGTGTAAATCCTTCAAATCAGATTAGTTGGAGTGACTGGCTCTGGCTCTGCCCCTCCCCCCCACCCCCCTTATGTCAGCTACCCAAGTCCACCCCTCGTGCACAGACTACCCTGCAAAAAATCCACCTGCAGCCCGGCCCTACCAGCCCATCCCAGCCCATCCCAGCCCAGCCCAGCCCAGCCCAGCCCAGCCCAGCCCAGCCCAGCCCAGCCCAGCCCTACCAGCCCAGCCCAGCCCAGCCCAGCCCAGCCCAGCCCAGCCCTACCAGCCCAGCCCTACCAGCCCAGCCCAGCCCTACCAGCCCAGCCCTACCAGCCCAGCCCAGCCCTACCAGCCCTACCAGCCCAGCCCTACCAGCCCAGCCCTACCAGCCCAGCCCAGCCCTACCAGCCCAGCCCTACCAGCCCAGCCCAGCCCTACCAGCCCAGCCCTACCAGCCCAGCCCTACCAGCCCAGCCCTACCAGCCCAGCCCTACCAGCCCTACCAGCCCAGCCCTACCAGCCCAGCCCTACCAGCCCAGCCCAGCCCTACCAGCCCAGCCCTACCAGCCCAGCCCAGCCCAGCCCAGCCCTACCAGCCCAGCCCTACCAGCCCAGCCCAGCCCAGCCCAGCCCTACCAGCCCAGCCCTACCAGCCCAGCCCAGCCCAGCCCAGCCCTACCAGCCCAGCCCTACCAGCCCAGCCCAGCCCAGCCCAGCCCTACCAGCCCAGCCCTACCAGCCCAGCCCAGCCCTACCAGCCCAGCCCTACCAGCCCAGCCCAGCCCTACCAGCCCAGCCCTACCAGCCCAGCCCTACCAGCCCAGCCCAGCCCAGCCCAGCCCAGCCCAGCCCAGCCCAGCCCAGCCCAGCCCAGCCCGGCCCAGCCCAGCCCAGCCCTACCAGCCCTACCAGCCCTACCAGCCCTACCAGCCCTACCAGCCCTACCAGCCCTACCAGCCCAGCCCAGCCCAGCCCAGCCCAGCCCAGCCCAGCCCAGCCCTACCAGCCCAGCCCTACCAGCCCAGCCCAGCCCAGCCCGGCCCAGCCCAGCCCGGCCCGGCCCGGCCCAGCTCTGGATGAATGTGTCCCATCTGTTCCCATGCACGCACCACTAACCCCAAAGAAAACTGCTACAACAAACAACATTGTCACATAATGAAAAATGGATTTGTATAAACTACATATTTTTGCACAATTTTGTCTGTTTGTTATTGATTTCATAGATACTAATAAAACCTTTATTTATAAGTTAAGTTTATGTAAATTGTGTAGGGAAATGCCTACAGTATGTGATCATTCCTATATGTAAACCAAAATGCCAATTGAGCCTAAATATCACTTTACCACCTCCAGACACTCCTATGAACAATTCAAAATTCCCTTCAAGAGTTTACATAATACATTATTGGTTAGTGATTTTCTAGGAGGGAAGGAATGCAACTCCAACAGGGCTGAAGTCCCAAATCCCATGGGCCTGTTTGAATACCCTCAGAATGAATAATTCTCTGCAATGTTAAAGAGAATTCACCGACTGAGTTGTGTTCAAAGTAGGGCTGCACGACTATGACAAAAGATAATAAATGCGATTTGCTTCAAAATGTTAATTGCGATTAATAATTGCGATTAATATTTAATATATAATATTAATATATAATAACCAAAATGCTCCCAAATCACGGACGTTGATCCCTTTCTTGCTACTAACTCACTGACCTCGTTTTCGCTAATTTTTTCACTACTCACTGCTGCGGTTACTGAATTGTTCTCTCAGCGAGAACGCATGTGATTGGTCAGACAGCATAAGTGCCTGTGATTCGTCCGTGTAGTCCTAGCAAACTCAATTCAAAGCAAAATTATTAATCACATTAACTGCGACCTTTTGCGATTACTTAATCGCGGAGGTCATAATCGCGATTTCGATTAATTCACGATTAATTGTGCAACCCTAGTTCAAAGGATAGGATGGACTCTCACCTTGGGAAGAGGTCCAGGTAGAACTGACCCACTACCTGACCCGACGTGCCGTCCTTGACGCAGTACAGTGTGACGTCCGGGTGCCACACGGGAGCGCCTTCCACAAGCTCGAAGGTGAGGCTCAGGAGCTCCTGGTAGATGCCCAGGAGGCCCTTGGTCACCACCTCCATGGGGAAGTACTCCTTCAGCTGGTTCTGGTCCACTGCATACTGGGTCTCCTCCACCTGGGGGGGGGGCAGGCAGGACCTTATAGGTAAAGGGTTGAACATGGCCCACCTACTGCACTCATTTGCTCCTGCACACCTCATTTTCTCCTTCAGCTTATTCTATATTTTGTGGTCCCAGCAAGGAAATTACATGACTATGACTTTGAAAACCTAAAGGTGCGGGGCCGCCCTGGTAGCTCACCGGGTAAGGCGCGCCCCATATGAAGACTAGTCTTTCGCGCGGCGGACCCGGGTTCGATTCCCGGCTCGGGTCGTGCCGCATGTCCTCCCCTCACTCTCCCCCACGTTTCCTGTCTCTCTCTCAAACTGTCCTGTCCATTAAAGCTGAAAAGCCCTAAAAATATCTTTAAAAAAAAAAAGAAAACCTAAAGGTGCAAGCCTGACACTTGATTGGGGGAGTGCCTCTCTGTATGGTTGGTAACTGTTGAACTACTAACAGATGGTGAAAATCACGCTTCTTGTTCTGGGATGGATTATTCACTTTCGGCTGCACCTCTTCTGACAACTGGTTTAGCAACGTCCTCATTTTATAATTAACAATTAACAAAATATCATTCTCTAACCGTAACCCTAATTCTTGACCTAGACAATTTGTCTTGTCAAGAGAATTGCTTGTTGTGTATATATAGGGGCACACACAATACATAAATTAGATAAATAATCAAACAATGAAAAAGGACTTCATTGACCAACAATGTACACAGGTCAAATACTTGATACTATAATAAATGCTTGTTTTGTAATCAGTTGTCCATTTAGGGACTAGTCTGCCTCGTCCACCTGGGTCATGAAGTAGCGCGTGTCCCAGGCGTGCAGCTCTCCTGTGAAGGGCAGGCTTCTCTTCTTACACTCCTCCTCCTTCAGCTTGAGAACCACCGCCCTCTCCTCCTCTCCCAGGGGCTTCAGCTTACGAGCTAAGTCCTCTGAAAAGCACCAGCTGATACTTTATTGTTCCGTCAAACAGGAATTGATTTTGTACAGACAGCATTATGCCACTTTCATTAAAGAGATCATATATTCCTGCATTGTTGTGCCTCACTATCCATACCTTTAGTGAAACTTGATTATAAAAAATAGAGTTGCAAGTAGCTATGGTCGCAGACAAACAAAAAGCAAGGTTCACACATGTCAAGAGTGTGTTTGGATAAAGATCAGCATGTGTCATGCAGGGTCATCGATATCAGGTCTGTAATGGATATCTGTTTAGGAGCATCATGTGAACTCCAAATCCATTCCCCCGGTATTTGTGAAACATAAGACCGTTTACAGCTAACTTCGGTGTAGTATGATGCATGTAGCTTCTGACCACTGGGCTTCCATCGAGCATAAGAGCAACTGTGAAATCTTTAATACACAAAGGTTTATTCTGTCATCATGTCATCTCAGATGAAAAACCCACCTAGGAAAGAGGCCACCTTCTTGCCAGACTTGGCCATGTTCATCTCCAGGACAAAGTCAGCGTGGCTGCTGAAGCCCAGCAGGGCGCTCTTCTGGGCTCTGATCTCCACCAGCTCCTTCAGGATGGCAGCGTTCTCCTACAAGAGGAGTACAAGATGGTTCCCAGGGTTGGCATCCATTCATTTGGGGAATCTTTAGGGCCTGTTCAGACTGCAGATTGTGTGCAAACTTCTATTAAACAGGATAAAAAAGTGAGGCAAGCTGTACTGGTTCTTGCCACAATATTTTGAAGAATAATTTACTGTATTTCTGATTGACATGCTATAAGTGTAAATATGTCACATAGGCCGAGGAGGGCGTTTTGAACCCCAGAACGCGTTGCTCCATAGGTAACAAAAAGCACTCTTTCTGTACCAAAATCAGCAAATTGAATGGGCCCTCCAGAGATTTTTTACACTCCATGAATGCTCGTTTTTGACAACCTGGACCTTATTTACAGCATATTATAAGACGTTTCACTCACCGAGATCACTTTGGTGTAATTCGGAGGCCTGTAGAAGGAATTTAAAATCCAGCGCGAGCCAAGTATATCCATGTAATGGCGGCGGACGGGGCACTGAGAATGCAGCTTCTAAAAAATCTATTTTCTGCCGCGAAACAGTTGTTTTCATCAATCTGTCTTCATGAATCGCTAGTTGTGCTTACATAGAGCGTAGGCCTGTTGTGGTTTTTCACATGACTCTGTAATATGATCTTTAGAAACGAAATAGCTTCCTGGTTGTCAAAAACGAGCATTGTCCTTTAAGACAGTATTTTGGGATTGCTCAACAACAATGGCTGTCCTGCTGTCTGGCAGGAAAATGTGTACTTTCAGAATCTTATCCTCAGAACATGAGCAGTACATTTTTTACAACAACTTTTGTTTTGAATAATTAAATAAAAGCTTTCCAAACCCAAAACATCACATTGTCCCTTAATTGGGCACTAACAGCAATAACATAATTTAACAGCATTAGAAGAATGGTAAATTATCACAATCCAGTTTGTTGGCGCTCTTAGTCCAACTGTAATCTGTAACCCTTGAAACTTTCAAATAGCCAAGTAAACCTCTGTGCGTGTCTAACAGTCTTCGATGTACAAAGCTGTCGGGGAGCTCGGCTGTAGTCTAAGGATTAGTTGAGGAGTGCCTCATAACCCCTCACCTCTTAGTTGAGGAGTGCCTCATAACCCCTCACCTCTTTGCATCGGGAGTTGAAGGCCTCCTCCAGCCTTTTCCGGGTCTCTGGGATGAAGCACTTCTTCATGGTGGGGAAGTAGTGGGGGTACTTCAGAGTGATCTTGAGCTTGTCCTCTCCGTCCTTCTCCAAGGAGCTGAGGAAATCCTCCGGGAGACCACCTGGAATATGGGTGAGTTTAAGACAAACCTCCGTGATACATTAGGTCAGGTTTTCCCCTGCCTATATAATTCAGCTGCACCACCTAATCGCCCATGTGATTTTTATATCCAAAATAAATAAAAAAACATTATATACAGTGCATTCGGAAAGTATTCAGACCACCTCACTTTCCACATTTTGTAATATTACAGCCTTATTCTAAAATTGATTCAGAAGAAAAATCCCTCAAACACTGTTGAATGTTTCAGGTCTGCTGCCATCATGCATAACGCCACTCCTGAAACACCAAACTGACCAATGAGATTGTGTGGTGAAGCTGTAAAGCATTAAAGTCAAGTCAAAAAGTCAAAATTAAGCTACAAATGGCAAATTCCCAAATAATAAAAATAATAATTTCAAATTTATTTTCTGTGTCCTGAATATAGCATGTACCCCTTGATGTTCATAGACATGGAGGTTTCCACTAATTGATACACTGCTTTAAAGGTAACGAAGCAAACAAGTTATCATGAAATTTGGGTGAGTTATCCAATAAACATCCCAACAAGGGGCAGCTAGGTCTCTACACTCTCTGAGCTCTTCCCTGGTGAAGGTCAAGCTAGTGGTGGTCCTCGTTCAGGTTACTCACCAAGCTCTTCCCTGGTGAAGGTCAAGCTAGTGGTGTCCTCATTCAGGTTCTTGTTGAAGTCAATGCACAGGTTGCTCAGTTTCTTCTTGATCTTCTTGATCTCCTGTTACAGAGAAGTCAGATAGTGGGTTGAAAAAAAAACATGGAACAAGATTTTAAATGGTGAGTAAATTATATATGTGGGGTTCATACACTATTTGGATTTTCAAGTGACCTCATGTCATAAATAATAGTGTTACTGCTTACATCCTGTGTCTCTTTGGGCAGATGGAGACCATTCCTCTTTCCCAGTTTGATGAGTCTCTCCATGTATCTATTGGATTCTGGGGTGAGGGAGTCCGAATCAACTTTCTCCTGCAAGAGGAAAAAGAACACTTAGCTTATGAAAGGTTTTGTTTTTTTGTGTTCAAAATATGGCAATATGTGGAAAAAAACAGAGGGAGGGGGGGGAGGGGTATTCTCAAAAATATTCAACTAGAAAACCGCGTAGCAGCACAATGCAAGTTGCAGTTAAAGGTATAATATGCAATATGTGGATTAAAATAAACCTTTTTTCAAAAATAATACATCCATAGGGCTTTGCGAAGGCTGCAGAGTAAAAGTATTGCTTTTCCATAAAAAAATATATTTTGTTTGAAATTATTACATTATGAAATTTTGACGGCCCAACAATGACACTCTGTTGATATCATACCAGCCAATAGTATTACAGCGTTGGTACTGCGCGCTGGGTTGCCAGGTACTAATCTAGCTTCACCACTGTGAAATTAGCAGAAGACAGCTAACGTTATACTTCCATGAATTAGTAGCATTATAGATGTTGGTTAGCATCAAGTGTGTGTGCGACTATAAAACGGCAGCTTTTCCGTCCACTTCCGCTCACTCTTTTCAGCTAAACGTTTGGTAAAATGGCTGAGTTTCATCGTCCTGCTTCTCCGCCTGAGCCCCGGCGAACCGTGCGATACGAATCTCAAAAGCTCAGTGACCGAAGAAGGAGCAAAAGTCTGATAAATATCGGGCCAGCCTTTTCTCGTTGGACGGAGTTTATGGAGTTTCATGGGATAGTCGCATGGTGACATGGCTACTTTTCAACTAGACCGGTAAACTAGCTATCGTTATCTTTCTTGGAATCTGCATAGCCAGACATAACGTTATCTCCACACTACAGCATCTAACATAACTCTGCACAATGAAATACTTGATTGTGATTACTGATTAGTGTAACGTTATGTTCCTCTCGGAGTGAAGATCTTATCACAGTATGACTGAAACAGTGCATTCTCTGGCATTTTGGCAACCAATACGTTGTGTTGTTGCAGTTCTTATCTTTAGACACTAGATGGGGGAAATAATCCACATTACATATTATACCTTTAACATTCAGTTGACCTTTGAATACCAAAATCTAATCCAATTCATCTAATTAAGTCCAACTGGACATTTTGGCAAATATGTACAAATTCTGTCAAGCTGTTCTTGAGATAATGTTCAGCAGGCCAAAATCACCTTTTGAGAGGTCAGTGACCCTTGACCTTTGATCCCCACAATGTAATCAGTTAATCCTCGAGTCCAACTGGACATTTTACCCAAATATGAACAAATTCCGTTAAGCCTTTCTTGAGATAGTGTGTTCATCAGGTCAAAAACACATTTGAGGTCAGTGACCTTGAACTTTGACCTTTTACCACCAAAATGTGACTGCGACCAGAGGTTTGAAGTTTCAAGTGTTTTTATTGTAACATAGGTTATATAGGTTACATGATGCAAACATAAGTTGTAAAGGTACGAACAATAGCAACAATATGCATAGCGAACAGGTACATTGGGATTCTTGTCTTCGCTTGTCCTCAGTATCAGTGCTGATCAGTTCCTCATTCCAGTCCTAGCTACGCAGTTACACATTTAACTGCAATTTACTGGCAAACTAGCGTTCTATCAGTATCATGTTCATCTACTTATCCCATCTTATCATGGATGGCTGTGACTGTGTCCATGATACAGGCAGTGCAATTACATAACATCAGAAGTATACAGTAGTATACAGTAGTGCAGAGTCAGTTGTCTATTTCATAGACAAGGTGTTCAAATGCTCAAGTGTTCTCAGGTGTTGGTTCAAGTGTACAGTAGTGCAGTCAGTCGTCTATTGTATAGACAAGGTGCAAGGTGTCAAGTGTTCACTTGTTGGTCCAGGGGGTGGCATGTGTGCCATTATGTATAGTACAACCAGAGTACTATACACGGACAGTCTTCTTCTTCTGTGCTGCTGGTTGGCAGGGGGCAAGTGATGTCTTGAGCCTCATCATAACAGAATTCTCTTATCTTCTCAGACAGATACTGCTGTCTGGCCATGTCCAGTCCGGGTGGGGCTTGTACCTGAAGACCATCTTTGGGGGGCTGGACATCAGCTGAAACCTGACTGGTGTTGCATCACGGTGTTCTCTGGCCTCAACCACACCTGGCATCCCAGCATCAAAGCAGCAATAGAACAGAAGGGACATTAAAATATTGCCCACAAATAAAATACAACCATACCATGTCCATAAAATAGAATAGCTAATACATGACAATGATAATTACCTGAAGTGCTGGTCACTCTTAATGTTTGGGAGCTTTTTAAAATAGCTACTCAGATGCTGGTGCCAGTTGTAGCTTTCAACAAGCACTGTGCCATCCTCCAGTCCAACAAGCTTTGGGGTGTTGACTCTCTTCCCAGGAGCGCTGTCTCTCACCACCCCAGCGATGTCAGTCAAAGTGTCTTCCTGCTTGCTCAGGCCAAAGCACCAGTCGGGGGCAAACTTGGTGTGGCTTTGTTAGCACATGTATGCAGACCACTTGCAATGCTTTTTGAGTACAAACATTTTCTTCAGGCAGCAATGGTGAGCGTAAATGTGTAGATCTTTCTACACATTCACATCCCTACTGGTCCACCTCTCCAGTGATAACTGTCATGTAACCTAGGGGTAGCCACAACTCACGATTTTTGGACACTTTACTTTTCAAACTTGTTTATGTTAAGCTTTCTCTTTTCATTTGAGTTTTCTTCTTTTTCAGGACAATTTGTACATTGTGAGCTTTGGGGAAAAGTGAGCTTTGGGGAAAATATACTTTTGTATGTGTTATGTTCCAATCTCCTCTACCCCATTCATTGTACTGTAGGTCTATATGTTCAATGTTTTAGAAATTAATTATAAATAAATTGGTGTGCTGTAAAACTTTGTATCTCATGCAAGTGTGCACCAACCAGTTTGGGAACAACTGGTATAGGGTGTAGGATGTAGGGTGTAGGGTGTAGGGTGTAGGATGTAGGGTGTAGGGTGTAGGATGTAGGATGTAGGATGTAGGGTGTAGGATGTAGGGTGTAGGGTGTAGGATGTAGGGTGAGTGTGTGTGTACAGTATGTCGTGGGCAGGACTCTCACCTCTAGGGCCACAATTCTCTTGTAGACATCCTCTCTCATGCTCATCTCCACGTCAAACTCAGACAGCTTCTTGTCGGCCTCGGTGCTGGCTGTGCGCACCTCCTTGCAGGAGGATACATGTTGGGGGAAGTCCAGCATATTCCTCTGAACTAAAAGTAGACATAACATACGTCAGTTTCTTCACTAAGCTGCAATGGACTTGGGAGTATTGTTAAAACTTTCACTAAACAAATGCGATGCGCAAAGATGGCCGACAGACTTGTGTAGAACTGACTAGTATTACTATGGGAGGCTTTGCCTTTTAAATTGAAAGGACAAAGAAGTCAATATTGCCGTTGTAAAACTCACTAGGTCTGTGTCAGTGTTCCGGCATGGCGGGAACCACAGACCATGCCGAGGACAAGTTTGACGCAGTTATTGTATCCCTCACAAACAGTCATCATCATCATCATCTTCACCTCCGCCCCAGCGACAGCGCAGGGGGAGAGGTAATGTTTTTGGTGGCATGTGTTGGTTTTAGGGATCTACAATAAATATCGGAAAGATAATTATCGGGCCGATATCAGAAATTATGACGTCATACAGATAAATCTGATAACGTTAAGAATAGCTCCGATAAAAAATAATAATAATATATATATATACTTTTTTTTTAAGCTCCGATAATAAAGCGGGATTGTGTAGCTTGCCAGTACTGTATTGTATGATTAGGAAGAGGTCCGTTTGATTTATATGTTAGCTCCGCCCGGTTTGTCTGTACTATGATGTGGATGGATTGGGAAGAGGGAAGTTTTTTTCTTTTGAGACAAATCAAGCGTTTCCATTCTCCTGCCTATGCCGTAAACGGCCTTTCGTAAACTTCCCCTGCAGAGAAGCTCGGTGTAAATAAACACTTTAATAAGGCTAATGTTTACGTTTGCTATTCATTTGAAAAAGAGAGTTTTGTTTCCATTACTTTATGGAGCACAACAACGTAGCATCTGCACTGAATTGTTTATCTGCTAAGTAGTAATTCACTAGTTCATTCACTGTTCAGGGAAATACAGAGGACTCGGACCAGTTTATTTGAAAAAATAATAATATTATAATAATAATAAAATGTGCAGAGATAGAACTGTTCTTGGTTTTTGTTTTGTTAATAGTAGTGATGATATTTGGTTAGGACAAAGCTACTGTTTGTTAAATCCACCTTTGTTTACCAGTCTTTCTTACCGCCATGTGTGCAAAAACTACAGGTGAATCAAATTTTTAATATATTTATATTTATTCATTTTATCTGTTATCGGTATCGGTCTTGAGAAGCATGAAGTTATCGGTATCTGTATCAGCTTGAAAACAATAATATTGTGCATCTTTAGTTGGTTTGTTGGTTGTTTATTTTATTTTATTTATTTTGTTTAACTACCAGACCGACTACCGGTGTTCATGAAACTCGGAGGTGCGTAGCATCGGAGGTGCGTAGCATGGGCCAACTACCAACACATTCCATTTTGAGGATCCGAATCACAGGGCTGATCTACGAATTAAAACAAAAGTTAAAGCGAAGCCAGCTCGCTGTGTGTGGGCTAGGGATGAGATGGTAAAACCGTGAACCGTGGTGTAAAATGTCCACGGTATTAGAACCGTGACCTGTGTTTACGGTATTACACAATAATGTGCTGCTGAAACTTCACATTTCAAGTTGCTTGCAACAGTTAATTTTGTAATTTAATATAAGCTTGCCATTAATAAACTGATCTTAGATTACAATAGTGTGTATTTTCCATCACGTGTTGCACTGTAGTTCCTTCAAAGTAAAATACTTTTTATGTGTGTTGGGGAGATGAATGCCGTATACCGTGAAATACCGTAAAACGTACCTTATAACTAGATACCGTACCGCACTGTAATGCAAAAACCATAGCGTCTCATCCCTAGTGTGGGCGCTAGAGACACGTGGTTTGGACTGGGGGATGTGTCTCATCCCTAGTGTGGGCGCTAGAGACACGTGGTTTGGACTGGGGGATGTGTCTCATCCCTAGTGTGGGCGCTAGAGACACGTGGTTTGGACTGGGGGATGTGTCTCATCCCTAGTGTGGGCGCTAGAGACACGTGGTTTGGACTGGGGGATGTGGGCGCTAGAGACACGTGGTTTGGACTGGGGGATGTGGGGGGAGAGCTCGGAGTGCACCGAGTCATGCCCCGCTGGCTGCGACCCCAGAACACTGCCGTCCTGACCTAACACATGCAGCAATACCAAACATGCCCCCCCCCCTCCAACTCCATGTTCTCCCTACATCAGGGTCACACACTCTTACCCCCGGGTAAACAAGATGCAAGCAGAGGGTTGACAAACACAGGAGAGTACAGAAACATGATACAATATATTCCTTAGAATTATGTTACAACAACAACAACAACAACAAAACCTACAGCATAGGCCTTCCTATTTAGGAAGAGGATGTGCAAACATGGTATTATTTATTTCTCATTTCACCATTTGAGATTTTACTCTTTTTTTTTTTGTTTTACTTCCATACACGCTTTTGACAGCATTGACAGGGCTCCAGCATGCTCGTGTCAATATTGGGAATTGAACATATTTTACACCATTAGAAAGCCAAAGAAATGTCTTTCAAATGTTGAAATAGCCTATATAATGAGCGGGTTGATTTTGGTATCCTTCTTGATTTTGGTGTGCTGGGACTACTGCCTCTTGTGGTGCCAACAGAGAAATGCACGCCAACATTGTCGGGAGTAAGGGAGGGAGTGATAACCCGACAAACGCTATGCTAGTTGCGCGGCTGGCCAGCCACGCACAAAAATGAACAATTCCTAAGCTGCACCCGCCGCCCAATGTGGCTAAAAACGTTAACAAATACATGTACATGGTGCAGACAGACCGGACAGACAGAAGTTGTGATCCCTATGTCTCGACAGCCCCTCCCAGGCCCTCTTGGGGGCAAGACAAAAAATGAATGGGTTCTAAGTTGGATCATGATACACACTTCCAAAGTTTCATGAAAATCGGTCTGGTAGTTTTTCCTTAATCCTGCTAAAGAACCAAGGAACGAACCACGGAACGAACACATGCCACCAAAAACATAAAATCTCGCTCTGCACTTGGGACGGAGGTAATTATCAGCCATCAAATGCTTTAGTGCAAGACTGCTCTATTTGTTTTATTAGACATTCTTCTGATGTTTTGCTCCAAAGGTACATATCCACTAAAGCAGTGTTCCTTATGGTGAGCACTCCTTATCCAGAACATTCCCAGGATGCACTGCACAGCCCAGTGAAAATGAATGGGTATAGCAACCCAACCCAATGCACCACTGTAAATAGCGTTACTGCTAATGAGATTATGGTCTTTTCTAAACCCTCGTACATAAAGTTGAATGTGATTATATGAGCAGACATACAGTATACAAGGCAAATTCTAAGTCAAATAAACCAACACAAAATGAATAAGCATTTCCTATCATCCACACAAACAAAAATCTAAATGTGTTCCCCTCTTTTTATGTTATATTATCTAATCCCGAGTGCAAACTCAATGCTGCTCTTAAATGCAGCTTGCTTGGTAACATTAGCTAACACCAACTCATATTCATCATCACAACTGGTTAAACAAAGATTAAAGATGGCAAGCTAGATGTTTGAGGAATTTATCAACCATATGACATTATTTGCGACACTATGTACAACTGCATGAACACTGACTGATAAAATTCACTTTTGCCAACAGCCTATACTTTTACAGATTGTAGAGCTACAAGGAATGCCATTGTGCACAATTTGGAATTAATACCTTGCTCTTTGTCCACAAAAGGGACAAAACTATGTGAGAGTTACTCTGGATTCAAAACAAAGACAAAATGACTACTGTAGGCTAGTTCAGCTAGTCTTTATGTAAAAAGTGCTGATTTGTCTATACAATTGCATACCTCTTTCCTGCCAACGCAGACTTTTCCACCCATTGTTTACAATAGCTCTGGAGTTATGTTAGGAGTTGTTGCTCTAGCTAAATGAGAGAGGTGAGCTGACTGTATAACGTCCCAATGATTGTTGTGAAATGTGTAGGCCAATAGCAAAGCGGGGAGCTGGACTTTATTGTATGTTTATGCATTGGATAAGTGTTAAGAAGCACTTAAAGTCACGCACTTCAAAACCCTGCCAATCATGTCCCTCAAAACCTTGAAATGGCTGGATTGCTAAGAGGATTGGAAAGCATTCTGCCACTACACCAGTAGTCAATAAGGAAAGGGAGTAGACAGGAGGATGCTGAAGAGGACGCAACGCTACACTCACCTGTATACTCCACCTCTACATCCGCTAGGGCTTTCAGTGTGTTCTCAAAGGTGACACCCGTCAGTTCCAGAGCCCCAACAGAATCATACACCATTTTGGTCTTGGCAATAAGCTCATCAGAGAGCTGGTGGATCTGATCTGGGGTCAGGTCCCAGCGCAGGCGGTTCTTTGCACATTCTCCTGCGAGACTGCCAAACACCACCTCTCCTGTTGGATTTAAGGAAGAGTGGTCAATGATGTGGTTTGCTTAATAGAGGCACATTGTTCTCCCTGAAGCTAAACACAACCCATGACACACACACACACATCTAACCGTGTGACACGTCTTTCTGAAACAGCAACATTAACCAGGACGTGTACAACTATTCAGTTCCACGTGTAACAAATACCCCCAAAGGCCCTGGTATCAATGTTGCCTTTGGGTGACTAATCACTCACACAACTAAGCTCTAAGCCTATAAGGAAGCTGCGCTGCGGGAGATTGAGCTAGTTTGCTCACTTAGCAGGTGACTGAGCGTGAATGTAAACATATTATAATGTTATATTATAATGAAAACAAATAAGTATTTGCTCTAGATCAGCTAGCCACTAGCTAGCAAGTCACTCACATTATCAAGAAACTATCGAATACAAATCTCTAAGTTAACCTTCTCAGAGTCTAGCAAGCTGTTAGCTGACAAATCAATGACACTGCAAATTGAGATGGTTATCTAGAGGTCTGGCTGCTAGCCTGCTGTCTCCCGTGAGCCATGCTAGCTTCTGCTAGCTCAGGAGGCTAGCTAGCTAACGAGAACACGTGCACCTTACTGAACAAGCTTAGTGCATTTTCTAATGGATAATAACCATGATTATATCCCACTAGTCAACGCTCACCTGTCGGTGCCATGTTTCTGGTTCAGGAAGACGTGTCAGATGTGTGGGATTGTAAGGAATGAGACCAACGGCGCAGGCGCAGTGTGGAGCTTCAGCGCGGCGGCGCAGTACAATGACGTAGGAGATAGTCGCTAATGACGAGGAATATACGCGACACATGACGCTGCTAGCCGCTACGGCCCAACCGACCCCCTCCGGCTAACCAGGAACCAGAGGAACCAGAGGGACACACACACACCTGGTAGGAACAAGCCTTTTACATTCACTTCTACGTCCAGTTTTTCCATCATCTATTCGGAGTGTAGCTGAGTGTTGAAATAATAAATAATGCAAACTTCACCAAAGACTTGATGTGCTAGCAGCTAGCTAGCCAGGTTAGCTGTGTAGCTAGGTGAGCTAATAAGAGGGTGTCATGTCAGAGCGGGTAGGACAGAATGAAGCTAGAGTTCATCTCCTGGGTTTGAGAGGCGGGCTAACATAGCTGAGCTTGTAGATACCGTTATCTAGTGTTGGCATGTCTGAGGTTAGTACTCCACATGTAGGATTGGGGACTCACATTCAACCCGACCTCTTAGGAACTAGCTAGCAGGAACTAGCTCACTGGTACCTCTTAGGAACTAGCTAGCACGAACTAGCTACCTGGTACCTCTTAGGAACTAGCTAGCAGGAACTAGCACGAACTAGCTCACTGGTACCTCTTAGGAACTAGCTACCTGGTACCTCTTAGGAACTAACTAGCACGAACTAGCTCACTGGTACCTCTTAGGAACTAGCTACCTGGTACCTCTTAGGAACTAGCTAGCACGAACTAGCTACCTGGTACCTCTTAGGAACTAGCTAGCAGGAACTAGCTCACTGGTACCTCTTAGGAACTAGCTAGCACGAACTAGCTACCTGGTACCTCTTAGGAACTAGCTAGCAGGAACTAGCACGAACTAGCTCACTGGTACCTCTTAGGAACTAGCTACCTGGTACCTCTTAGGAACTAGCTAGCACGAACTAGCTCACTGGTACCTCTTAGGAACTAGCTAGCACGAACTAGCTACCTGGTACCTCTTAGGAACTAGCTAGCATGAACTAGCTCACTGGTACCTCTTAGGAACTAGCTAGCACGAACTAGCTACCTGGTACCTCTTAGGAACTAGCTAGCACGAACTAGCTCACTGGTACCTCTTAGGAACTAGCTAGCACGAACTAGCTCACAGGTACCTCTTAGGAACTAGCTAGCACGAACTAGCTACCTGGTACCTCTTAGGAACTAGCTAGCAGGAACTAGCACGAACTAGCTCACTGGTACCTCTTAGGAACTAGCTAGCACGAACTAGCTACCTGGTACCTCTTAGGAACTAGCTAGCACGAACTAGCTACCTGGTACCTCTTAGGAACTAGCTAGCACGAACTAGCTACCTGGTACCTCTTAGGAACTAGCTAGCACGGACTAGCTCACTGGTAATCTAGCTAACACGAACTAGCTCACTGGTCTGCGCGATCACATCCACTGGTATTTGCTAGAATGTTCTAAGGATGGTTAAGTGTGTTTGTTGTTGTCCAGCTTTAGCTAGAGGACAGCTGCGATCCACTGATGTGATCTGAGCAGTTCACGTGAGGCTAGTTAACTTGTTTGTCATTTGAGTTTTAGAGTTGTTTGTCCCTTGATGAAAGTGATCTGATCTTGATCTGAGTGATTGGTGAGTGTGACAAAGGTCTAGCAGCAGGGACGGTTCCATCAAGACTTTTAAGATGAGAGTAGAACTGAGTCAGCTACTGTCAGTCTGTCCATTTATGTTCAGATCTGGATTTTGCTTCATCACATTACTTTTTGTCTCGTAGGTTCTCCCCCACAAAACGTGCTATTAAGAGGTTGGGACCTCCATCAACATGACAGACACCAAGCGTCTTGCCTTCTCCATTATCCAATTTCTTCATGATGAGCTTCACTCTGGGAATTTATCATCAGATGCCCAGGAAAGTCTAGAGGGTAAGATAAGGAGAAGAAATACAACTTATTTGAGCATCAGTGAGGTGACTCTTTTCGGGACCATAGTAAACAGTAGGTTGCTGTTCTATGAGAAACAATTAAGGTCCAGGTTATCGCAGTAAGTCTGTAACATTGATCTTGGGAAGATTGATGATTGATGATGTAGAGAGAGATAAATCCCCATAAAAAGTCCCCATAGCTGAGAATGGAGGCAGGGGTTTCTGGGAATGACAATGACCCTGCCACATTTGACTAGCCTCGCCGACCCGTAGCTCAGGCCTACAATACTGGCAAACCATGTTGTCAAACCACTTGGACAGACCATGTATAGGGATTTTGCTTTACATTGAATGAGTACACTTAAAGTGGAATTAGTTGGTTAGGAATAATTACCCAATCGTTTTCTTTTTCTTTTTTTTTTGCACTTTTATTTTATTTTATAAGTAAAAATTGGAAATGGTTAAAAATCACAAACTAATGTGCCAGTCAATACAGTTTGTTTTCCCGCCACTCCTGTTTTCAATTATAACCATTACCATTTGCTTTCTTTTCCAGTTGCTGTCCAATGTCTGGAGACAGCCTTTGAGGTTTCGACGGAGGATCAGAGTCTAGCTGTCACACAAACTTTACCAGAGATTTTTGCCTCTGCCACTCCAAAGGTAGGTCCTGCTTGAACAACCCCCTTTAATAAACACAGATTTGAAATGAGAGGATCTATAATAACAGTGAAGAGTTATATAAATAAAAAGTTGTTCTACCTATCTAACGGGATGGTTAGGGAAGGGAAAAGGGACAGGTCACATTAATCTGTCAGAAAAAAATGTTAGCTGTTACCAGGACTAGAAAGAGTTACTTGCCAGTCTACAATAAGAGCAAAGATGCATTTTAGAAAATATAAACTGTCCCGCTCAGAACTTATCACATTTAAAAGTTTGTGTTCAGAAATCTCAAATGTAATTGGCTGATTGTCCCTTTGTTTCAGAAGCCAGACATTCCCCAGGCTACAACAAACACAGTAAAGGTAGCCCCTGCCGCAGAGGAGGACATAGCAGAGGCAGAAAGACTCAAAAATGATGGTAGGACCTTATCCACCTTTGTTTTCCATATTTGTAGTTTTAAAGGAAATATTGTGTTGAAATGTGAGACATTTCAGACTTCTGTCGTGTGGATTATCCTGCGGTGCTTTCTATCTTGTGTTAGTCTAGATGCCAGACGTTTGTGTAAACTTTGAATTCATAATAATTACATACATGATTCACCCTCTCATGGATTCTTTCTCCTCTTCAGGAAATGATCACATGAAGTTAGAGAACTTTGGTGCAGCGGTGGAATTTTACTCAAAGGCTATTGCTATAAACCCCCAAAATGCAGTTTACTACTGCAACAGGTAAGTGGTATCGTTCTTTGTACATACTTTTTTTGGTAAACATTTATTTATCCAATGCTTTTTGTGTGTGTGTGCGCTGTGTACACAATACCAGCAATCAATTCATATATATTTCTGTGTATCAATTTGACCAATGTTTTATGTATTATACCTGCTATGAAATGAATACTATAAATATATGTTCTGTTAACCAATGTGCTTTTGCGATTGGTTTCTGATTTTGGTAGGGCTGCTGCCTACAGCAAACTTGGCAACTATGCTGGAGCTGTGCAGGACTGTGAACTCGCCATAGGGATTGACCCCAACTACAGCAAAGCATATGGAAGAATGGGGTAGGTCTTTAAACTGTAGGATGTGTTGAAGTGACGCCTTTTACTACACCGCATCTGTTCTTTTCTACCATTTCGTGAGTGGATTGTATGTTGACACGGAGCATCAGTGAGCACTGAACACATCTAACAGAGCCTACAATGTACTCCAGTCAGATACTGCACATTACTGTAGTGGTTGGGGTTCAGTAGTCCATTGAACTGTGCATGGATTCTGATTAGACTACCTGATACATGGATAGTTTAAAGCTAACAACGCTCCTGAGCCAGTAGTATTACAACTCCTGATGGCTCCAGACACAGAGATACCGTACGGTACCAACATAATACTAGAGGATCACAAGCCTTGTTAGAGGTGGGAATCAAACCTCAGACAAGAAATAAACAATATTCATTTTGGACCCATCAAGATTTTTAAAATTAAAAATCCATAATCTTTTTTTTTTTGGTGAGGGGTAAGAAATTTAGTTATGGTGGTGGAATTTACTGTCTTTAATTTTCCTTTCCTTAGGCTTTTGACAAACCCCAACTCATCGCATAAAAGATTTTTCAGATTTTCCATTCCCTAGGCTTTTGAAATATTTTTTGTTTTTATCATAGATACTATTTTCATACAGTTAAACATTTTGGTGAAACTGCATGTTTTATATCACATGCCTACAAGTGTCAGCTTGCTAGCCAGCAACTCTGATGAACGATAAGGAATTCACACCATGGATGTAGAGAACTGGATGCGTCATTGAAAGATGGCCACTCATTCATTTCAATGAAAGCTGCTCGTCCAGCGCATGAAGCAAATTGAACATGAGACTTTTACATCCTGTAGACCACAGCACATGCGCGGTAGTGTTTGTCTTGGCTCCGTGGCTTACAAACCTGCACAGAAGTGTTTTTCTTGGCCCCACCTATCACCTTCTCCCATAGACAACCGCGGCGCTGCCACCGACATACATGGGGAAAGAAACAGCTGTCAACTCCGGCTCTTGGTGGCTTCTAAAAAAAATAGACCCAATGGTTTAAAACTTGATAATTCAAAGAGCCATTTTTGACTTTGAGTGATACCAAGAAAAAAGTTTCTTTCCCAGCCATTTCATTACCCGTGTATGTCAACTACTGACTACCACTGTGACAGGTACCTTACTGGGCCTTACACCAATACTGAGGGGTAATCTCTGCCCATGCCTAACGTTTTAAATGATCATGTTGATATTAAGCTTTAGTAGCCACAAGCAGGATAGTTCTGTGCTAGTTATATTTATTAAATTAACTCATGGCAAGGTAGTCTCTTCCTGCTGCAGTCTCCATTTTAAAGAAGCACCAGTGTAGGCTACTGGCTTGGAATGAAGGTTTGTTCAATAATATTGTCATAGATGTTCTTTTTTTTTTTTACAATTTGTCTTTTCAAGGTTGGCGCTAGCCAGTTTAAACAAACACACAGAAGCTGTGAGCTTCTACAAGAAAGCACTGGAGCTGGACCCAGAGAATGACACCTACAAATCAAACTTGAAGATAGCTGAACAGAAAATAGAGACCCCAAGCCCAGTAAGCTGATAACATCAACTACCGTTAGACATCGAGTATCAGCTGTACACACAGGGGATGTGTTGTTGTTGATCTGGTTTTTTTCTTTATCTTCTCTAGACAGGGGGAATGGGAGGAGTAGATCTGGCTGGTTTGCTCAGCAACCCTGGATTCATGAATATGGTGAGTACAGTTAACTGAGACTATTGAAACGACTACTCAAAGCAGATGAATGTGATGTGTTATGGCGTTTAAAGGTTCACTGACACCGTTTTGACACTGACCTGAAGCAGGGTTTGGACCTAGGAATTGTGCAACCCAACAATTAGGGCCTTTTTACAATTTCAGTTTATAGAATGTGTGTGTGCGTGTCACATACTGCCGGGCTCACGCTACAGGACTTTTAGGAGGAGAAATCGTGTCTGCAACGTTGGTCGGTACGGATGCTAAGCTCAGATGATCTTGTAACGTGAGGGGCTTACAGATCGGTCGTATACCTCCCAGTCGGCTCGCAGACCCATCGGGGCGGCCCCGATAACATCAAACATGTTTGATATTTAGATTATTTTGTCACTACTTTACAAGCGAGGCAGTGGTGGATAGTCACTCACCTGTCATAGAGCTAGTCTAGCTAGCCTTGTTCCAGACATCATCCATCAAAAGCCCTACGCTAACCACACATCTACTGTACCTACATTAAACATTATTGATTCAGGTTCTAAATTAATCAACTTCCTCCCTAAAATTTTTAAAAGGCTACATAAAAACTAAAATGGAGAAAATACAGTATGTCTTCCTGTCACAGAAAACAAATGTATCGCCCACCATGCCAACTTGGAAGTCGATTTGAGTTTCACTTGAGAATAGACTAGCCCAATGACCATGTGATCTCTCCCAAGATGAAGGGTATGTTAATTAGCAAAATGATTAACAGTGAACTGGTGACCTCGCTGACACACTGGGTAGGGCTGTTAGAATTAAGAAATGTTTTAGTAATTGCCAGTGGTGGCAAATGAAGTTGCATTGAGCATCATCACTTTTTTCCCCATTTATGCCAAGTTGCCATTACCATACATACCATACATACTGTTGTCACCACCAGATTCAGAATCAGTTTTAGCCAGGTTGTTTTTTATACAAACTAGGAATTTGTTCTGGTCAATTGGTGCGTAACACAGATGGACAGACAACATTAGACAGGGTGCAAGGACTAGACAGGACTTCTTGTCTTTGAAATCGAGAGTTTGTTTTTGAATGATTTTTCAAGGTGCCCACCCACATCCATTGTATGACCTAAACGGTGGTAGAGAAATTATCAGACTTTCTCAAAAGTGCTAGTTTTGTCAACGTTTTGATCTGAACCATTGTATATGATCATAAGTAACCTTAAAACAGGGCTAAACATGCATTTTTCCTTTTACTACTCCTTTAACTTTTTTATTTTATATTTGTTCTTTTTTTCCCCCAGGCATCCAATTTAATGAACAACCCACAAGTACAGCAAATGTAAGTCAATGCAGGAATTATCAGTCCAATGACGCACTATGTCGGGAGTCAAAACGGGTAATTGACATGTTTGCTTGTTTTCCAGGATGTCAGGGATGATGTCTGGGTCTTATGGTCCAATGGCGGGTGCAGCAGCCCCTGGAGTGGGGGCAGGAGTCGGGGCAGGAGTCGGGGCAGGAGTCGGGGCAGGAGTCGGGGCAGGAGTCGGGGCAGGAGTCGGAGCAGGGGGTGCGGGCCCTGGTGACATCTCTGGTCTCATCCAAGCGTATGTACAGTATTCTATTAAACACAAAACAAAAAAACGTTTTATGTGAAGAGTTAAGAGTTTGTCAAAGCTCCACAAGACAGGGAATTCAAATGACCACCACAACTCTAACTCTAGCTACCAGTGCTAACAAGGTTTTTCCAGAACCCCCTTTGATACCTGTTACCGTGTGCTGTGTTCATCTACTGTACTTCAGAAAACATGTACTCACCACTGGGGAGGTTGTTTAGGATTCAAACCTCTCAAATGGCCTCATTCATGCTCTTCAAAGCGGAAGTGGCCCTTGGACAGAACAGAGATACCATTTCCAAACTTCAGTTTAGAAATTAAAATATGACTGCCCTCATAAACATCACACATACAGTATATCCCAAAACTAGAAACAGATTTGTGTTAGCTGATTTGCAGATTAGCTAATGCCAGCCGTTTCAATCCTAACTGCTCATGAACAATCTTTACCAGTCTTTTTTGGACTTTTCACAACTCTTAAAGGACTAGTTTGGTATTTTGTAGCATTATAAGCCCTGGCCAGACTGATCTAAAGAAAGAAACAGAACGAGAACTCTCTAGATGAGGAGGGGCTCAGGGTTAGTTATGGCGTAGTAGAACAACATCTTGAGTTTCAGCATGACATGGCCTTGCCATTGTCAAGGGAGTACAATGAATGATACAATGAACTGGATATTGTATTGCATTAGTTGAGACTCAGGGCATTAACTTTATCGATACATTTTTGTTTAGGGGTCAACAATTTGCCCAGCAGATGCAACAACAGAACCCAGAGCTCATTGAGCAGCTGAGAAGTCAAATCCGCAGTCGGCCACCAAGCGCAAGCAACGAGGAGCAACCCTAACACTCAAAATGGGTATGAACATTGGTGATCATGCAATGGTTTTCCAATATATAAAAATGTATCAGTTACTTTTTAGTTTTCTTTGTCAATGTTACTCTAAAAAGGGTCTGCTTTCTTCTCTTTGTTTTTGGACAGGTGAAAATGAGCGTGTGGGAAAAGGTGAAGACAGGCTGTGGTTTTTTATGATTTGTATTATTCTCGCAACCCCAGGGACAAAGAAAGCTTCTTGTCACTTAATGATCAATGCATGTGGCCATCCCCCAGTTTTGACCCGTCTAAGGAAAATCATCAATGAGGCCTGACGATGGATTCAACATTTATAACAAAGTACTGTTTTCACTGGACCTCTAATCCCGGTCAGGAATCAGATGATGTTTATATTGCAAAGTCACACCAGTATAGCACATAGTTGTACTGTTTGTTACTAATCCTTACCAGTGAACTGTGTCCTAACTGAATCTATCCAGTTAACTTAAAATGCAGATGCATCCCTTGAAGTCGTCAAACCATAGTAACATTTCAGCAGCCACATGAATTTGCAAAGAAATTATTTGTACAGAGATGGTAGGGATGGTATGTAGAGTACTGTCAACATTGTAGAACATTAAATGGAGGATTTAAAAAAGGGCCTCATCATTGTCATCTGTTGTAAATCACATATTGTTCAGCATCAGTCTTGAGTTGAATTATACACATGTCCAGTCCAATTTATTGTTATTATTTGATGAGAAATGACAAAACTGCCTGTTTTTCCAAATATGTCTACCATTTTCTTCCCGTTTTGATTAAATCATACTGGAAACTTGTTCTAACATGTTTGATTGTGAACTAGCGCTGTACCTCAAATCAAGTCAAACTTTATTTGTACAGCGCATTTCAAACACAGAGGCAACACAGTGCGCTCTACAGAGCAATAGGGGGGTGGACATAGGTCCCACCCCTACATATTCCAGAGGGAAGCAAAAGCAGTTGCACCCGGGGGCCAGAAAAGTGAGCTGTAAAAAAAATTCTTCCCTGATCTCTCTCAAGACGATCGAGCAAGCTTCTGGAAAATGTTAGTTTATTAGCTAAGAACTTTTACAGAGCAATAAACATGGGCTAAATACTTCATAGAAGAGATATGACAATCAGTAGAGTATACAAATAGTTACAGAGATGTTGCCTACATGGCCATACCTGACTGAGATTTCACTGGTCAAATCTGATCCACCAGTTTGAACTGGATTTTCTACCTATAAACCCCTCGTGGACAGTGTACCTCTCTCCGGGCCACCCACCTGCCCCCACCAGTGAAGACCCTGTGTCTCTAGCCCACTCAAGGGCTGAGTTGTGGGGTCTGTGGCGTGGTGGCGAGACTCCGCCCCCTCACGTCATATTGGGTGAATCAATCAATCAATCAATCAATCAAAGCTTTATTTGTATAGCGCATTTCATACCCAGAGGCAACACAATGCGCTTTACAGAGAACAAGGGAGGTGGGCATACGACCCACCCCTACATATTCCAGAGGGAAGCAACAAAACAGTAATCACCCGGGGGCCAGATAAGTGAGCTGTAAAAATCCTTCCCTGACCCCTCTCAACAAGGCGATCGAGCAAGCTCCAGGAGTATGTTTGTCTACCGGCTAAGAACATTTATAAAGCAATACATTACATTAAATTACATTTCAGAGTAAGAGAGGCTAAAAAGCATCATAGGAGAGAGGACATTCTACGGAGAAGACCATGTTTCTCTAGCCCTCAGAGTTGGAGCAAGCCGAGTATGTGCTCTATCGAGTATGTGCTCTATCGAGTATGTGCTCTATTCTATTAATACATCCATGGTATTCGCCCACAATGCAGAAGACGGCGACTGGCTGATTGTTGACTGCGCAGTCCTGATTGTTGACTGCGCAGTCCTGATTGTTGACTGCGCAGTCCTGATTGTTGACTGCGCAGTCCTGATTGTTGACTGCGCAGTCCTGATCCTTGACTGCGCAGTCCTGATTGTTGACTGCCCAGTCCTGATTGTTGACTGCGCAGTCCTGATCCTCGCGAACGCGCACCGTGATCACCACGCCCCCGATGTGACGTCATAGCAGGTGTTTCCTTGATCTCAGCTAGAATAACATTGTCACTCCTGAGTATTTATTTGAATAGCATCTGTGTAAGTATCCGTTCAAACCCGCTTTTTTATATCAGCTTATGCAGTGTGCTGCCACCATAGATCTATAAATACGTATGTATATATAAATATGGGTGCTACAACGGTTGAACTTGATTATGATAGCTTGCAGCTAGCTAGGCTAGCGAGATGTGTTGTTTGTATTATCGCCGATGCACAATACTGTGACGTGATCAGTTATCCAAGGATCAGGTCTAGATAGATACTGCTAACCTTACTAAAGTGAAGTTGCCCTTTCCCTCTCTTTACCAGCCTAATTTAAATGGTGGAATCAATGTCTAGGCTAATCTATGTTAAATTAGGGGATCTTTAACTCTGGGCCCTGACACATCGATTGATTGATTTTTTTGATTGATTTTATTTATTTTTAAGACAGGGACAAGGTACAGTAGACATTTACCCTATAGAATAGGGAGAGATGAACTGTACAAGGTTATAGCCAAACAGCTCATTTCCACCCGCAGTCCCTGGGCAAATAAATATACAGTCTTAAAATAGTGGGACAAATAGTACACAGTAGGAAAGTTACATACATAGTAGGAATACAAAAAAGTTATGTAGCAAAGATTTCACACAGAAACTTCTGTTTTCATTTTCAGTTTAAGCTGTCACCATGATATTGAAGAGGCCGCTGCACGTTCTGTGACCCAGCAGGCAGGAGAAGAGACTTCAGGGGATGTGCCACCACTTTTCAACTGATAATACCATAAACCCATCTGACACAGGCTAAATGGAGATATTAGTGGCTAAGATACTTTGCCTTCTGGGGGTGTTTGCCCTCATGTTGGCTGGGATTCTTGTCCCAGTCTGGGCCATGCAGGTGGACTATGAGAAAGCGCAGAAGCACAGGAAAGCTCTGGCTCTCTGCAATTCTTTTGGAGGGGGGGTATTTCTGGCCACCTGCTTTAATGCCCTCCTGCCATCTGTGAGAGAGAAGGTAGGTAAACATTAGGATCTCGGATTTGGCGTCGTCCATTCTGTGAACAAAATGTAATTCGACATGCCAGATTGAAAACAAAATTATGCATATGACAAAAAAACATAAGTGCACAAATGCAACTGCAGGTTTCCCCTCAAAATGTCATTGTTCATTATGTCATACACATTTCATTATGCCATACACTTTTGCTTCTGGCTAATACAATTACAATAGACGTTACAGATGAGTGCCTTTGTGATATTATGGGTGTGTAGTACAGGAAGTGGCCTAAGTTAATAAGTAAATGAATCAAATGTGATTTCTGCAAAAACAAAAGAAAAAATTATTTTCCCCCCAAGTGGAATAAACACAAAAAACATGGGTGTATGCGACAACATCCATTTGGTTCACCATTTTGAATTCCTCTTAATAGGTAAAGCTGGACATACCTGAGATGTATTAGAGAAACCCTAGGATACTTCACTTAAAAACAGGGCAAGGAGATGCAATAAGACGCTTGTCACTAACCATTTAACTCAGTTATTTCCAACTTTTATTCATTCCCATTCATTACTTAAGCTATGTACATTTTGTGTCACAGAAGCTGTATCGGTGCCTATACAGGAATGCAAGAATGCCAAGAGACAGTTATCTGATTAGTACTGTATAATTATTTTACAGCAGGAGAAGGAAGCACTTCATGGATCCAATGGCTAGAGTAGAGTGTCTAGGTGGAAGCAGGAAGAGAGAGCTGCCATGGGACCTTGAATCAGAGACAATATGAATGCTAGTGAACAGTGTGAGAAAAATAATTTCATGATCCCAATTGAATTGTGCATCACATATGATGTTTGTCAATTTAAAACATACATTTTACTAATCTCGCAAGTTAACTAATATTAGCTAGTCGACGTTACACTCGTTTAACACTCACCAAAACCTAGTAAAGCCGATCTCACATGCCAGCTCTTACATACCTTATATATATTATTGTGCAAAAATCTAATACAAACAATTAAGGCGCATTTTACATTGGAACAATTTAGCCTACATACAGTATGTCAGTGTTGATACAGTAACAACAAAAAAAGAACCATGCCAGGTCCAGCCTGGCTTATGAACATGGTGGCTGGCTTGTTTCTGTTCAGGACTGGTAGGACAGAAGCTAGTCCTTCCACTGAAATAGCTGTGAATTGAAATGACATGAAATAATGTCTGATAAATGAAGATAGGTCTTGTCGCCTGTACACATCAGTTCCAATGCTTCCAATGCTAATCCAGCACAATAAGAGTGGGATAGCCAGTTAGCTCATGAGCTCACAACAACTAGCAGCAGCTTGCTAGATGTTTGTTTAGGAGCACAGGTGAAATTGTTAGCATTTAATTTCCCATGATGTAAAACGAAAGGTGACCCCAAAACCAAGGCACATCCCGTTACGCCCCATTCAAAGTGAACAGACAGAACCCCTTGTTGCACAGGACATATGATTACGTTCTTGTCCTTTCCATGAGTAGAATGTAAATAAAACTGCTTAACATACTTAACTCTCTCATGGTTAAATGAAAAAAAACAAGCAGAATCTTTTTTCTTTTCCGCTTCAGGTGGATGAGGTCTTCAAGCAGGTAAAAATCACCACAGACTACCCACTGGCAGAGACAATGATGATGCTGGGCTTCTTCCTCACAGTTTTCATTGAGCAGGCTGTGCTCACGTTCCGTAAAGAGAAGCCATCTTTCATCGACCTAGAGACCTTCAATGCAGGAGGTTCAGGGGAGGGGAGTGATTCTGAATTTGACACTCCTTTCATCTCACCCACACGCGGTTCACCAGTGGGTCACCACCAACATGGACACCATCACAGCCACCTCAACCCCACAGAGCTAACCCGAGCTGGGCCTCTGCGGCTTGCCAGCCTGGTCTTGGCTCTCTCGGCCCACTCCATGTTCGAAGGCCTGGCCCTTGGCCTCCAGGAAGACGGGGGGAAGCTGGCAAGCCTCTTCCTGGGGGTGGCCATCCATGAGACCCTGGCTGCTGTAGCACTGGGGGTGAGTGTGGCCAAAGCTGCTCTGCCAATGAGGGACGCTGTCAAACTTGGTATCATGGTCAGCCTCATGATTCCCGTTGGCATTGGCGTGGGCATGGGCATTGAGAGTGCCCAGAACCTGGTGGGTAGTATAGTGTCTGTGGGGCTCCAAGGTTTGGCGGCTGGTACTTTCCTCTTTGTCACCTTTTTTGAGATCCTGTCTCGAGAGCTGGAGGACAAGCATGACAGACTACTCAAGGTGCTCTTTCTCATACTGGGTTATGGGGTGCTAGCATGCCTCATCTTCATCAAGTGGTGATGTGCACATAAAACAGAGGAGGCCTGTTGAATGCTCTTGGTACCGCGCCAATATTGCCTTTTTTTTTTTCTTACCACAGTGGTAGCTTCTATAAATCAGGGATTATTATTAATTTCCAAGTGATTTTTAAACACCCTCTCTTGAGGACACACTTCGCTAATCTTATATAATAATCTTATAGTATAATTCTACTTTTACTGTTTTAGGTCCTACCATAATGAATTATTTATGTTATAGTCCCAACACTAAATAATGATGTGGTACAGTATATGGAGGGCCAGATATTGGCTGTATTCGCAATGGTCAAAAACATGCCCATGGTTCAAGCCAATTGAGCTACCCGACTGTTTTACAAATCACCTGTTATAATAAGTAAGTCCGTATGATTTGTGTATTGGTGATGCAGCCCAGTCAGCTCGAGTCACCTACATATTTTAGATTCTACAAACAGCCAGTGTCCTTTTAAACTATTAAACTTTAATAGTTTACTAAACTAGTAAACTATTAAAGTGATGTTTGGTCCAACGTGACACACAAACCTTAACTGAATTTGACATTATACCATCCTTCATAATAATGATGATGATGTTGGCTTCATAAATGAATAGCTACTACCCCGGACGTGAGCTGGTTACTACCCCGGACGTGAGCTGGTTACTACCCCGGACGTGAGCTGGTTACTACCCCCGGCGTGAGCTGGTTACTACCCCGGACGTGAGCTGGTTTTCATCAATGCACCTTTAGGCTGCAGATTTAGCAATCTGCTCAAAAAAAGAAAAAAGGGCCGACCGGGTCACATTGGGTCGGTGCTTTTCTTTGACATGAGACAAGTGTAAACAAATCTAACCCCTCAATATTTATTGCCATGTGGCGTGATTTTTGTAGGTATACAAAAATGGAATCAAGGTTTGTGTTCCTGTGATTGTGGCATAAATTTGTACTAAAAGGCAGCAACACTGGAGACCAGTAATTCTATTTATATTTCTTGTTGCTCCTTACTTGTTACTGATATATCATTACTATACGTATTTAATGGTAACTAGCAATGCTGCTAGTGAAACATTGGCTTGCCAAAAATATTCGTTTTTTATATTATAAATAAAAATATATATTTAACATTTATTTATTTCTTTACTTGATACCATTTGGGTCCTCACGCACAGCATGTAGTCTGGGTGTAGGTAACACTGGCAAGTTTGCAGTCTATCATCTGAATTGATGTTTGGCCAGTTGAGAGCCTTCTCTGTATGGTTTGCCTCTTCATGGTGGTTCCATTATGCACCTGTGCCAGAAAGTGAACTATCTACGGCCTCATGAGGCAGTAACTTTACAGAGGTTTATCTTTTTAAATGTCACTTTTACTGCGGTGAAACGGCCACACCAACACCGCAACGTCAAGAAGGAGTAGAACAGTTATTGACTGTTAGTAAATCTCACCTAGTTGTTCATGCGGGGTTCTCAGTGCAGTGAGAGAACACAAGACTGAGAATCAGGTGTGGGACCGGTTAGCCCAAACTAAACAAATATCAAAACCATATAAATATCAAATAACAAAGCCATTTTGACTTGTAGTCCTATAGTAATACACAAATAATTGTTTCTAGACAGAATTACATCATAATGTCTTGTGGTCTATAATTATTCCCGAACAAGCCTTGTGTTTTGCTGTGTTTATCAACTATTTAATTTACAATGAGCTTGATTTAAAATGTCCACAACACAGATGTTTCATTGAATGTACAAATGCCAAACAAGACGTGAGAGGTGTCAACTCATGAGTGGTGGGCAGAGACAGAGACAGAGACAGAGGCAGTAGAGAGGCCAGCGCTTAGAGCATCTGGTTATTGTATTGGTCGTAGTGTTTGGCTACTGTATTGGCTGATGATGCAAAACAGCCCTTTGAAGGTGGTTTTGGAACCGTCTATAGGAATATATATTCAATTGGCCTCAGGCTTGATGAAGATATTTCCCTTTCTGTCGTTTCTATCATAGTAATGATTCATGTCATCATCACTCAGTGTGGTTGAGAAGCAATGTAATAACTGACTTATTTTGACAGTTGAACTGCATTCCAATCATCCCTTCCACTGATCATTTCCAAAGTGTCCCTGCTCTTATAATTTCACAGAATTTTGCAAAATATTGTTAATGTACTGTAGTTAAGTTACAGTAATCACTAAATGTTAGAAAAATGAACATTACATTTTTAGTGAAGTTGTACAGTTGTGAAAATTGGGATGTTGAGTGGGGTGATGATGTCGATCTACTACATGTATGTTGTTACTTTGGTGGATATTGTAGCATGAAACCTTCACTTCAAGGTAAATGCAGAGCAATCTCTGTTTCTATTCTTCCTCAGTTTCTTGTAACTAAGCTATTTGCACCCATTATGGTACCATAATTGTTACAACAAAATATGTATTCATCCTTCAACATGATAATCTTTACTTCAAGAATCATTGTCTCTCAAATAAACTTTGACCTGAGATTAAGATGTTTTGCAGAAATAAATCTTTCTTAAAATAACTCCATTGATGACCTGTGCTAAAAGGAGGGGATAAATACTTGAGCCCAGTTCAAAGTATCAATGTCAAAGAACAGCCTGGTTCAGCCGTCTGTAGCAGAGAAATGAAAAGCAGGTCGGCTCCCTGCCCCAGACAACTGTTCTCTCTCCTTGGATACAGTGGCCTGTTACAGCATGGCCTGCATACTTATGCACTCTCAACTCACAATAGCATTGTGCAATTCATTTTTAGAACAGGAGATACACGACTCATCGTAGCACACTATCACTGCAGGTTGGCGTTCCTTTTCCGGGCCTCCTGGATGTAGATGTGCATGAACTCTCGTCCAAACATCTCTCTGTTGTCCTCATCCTCCTCGCATGTCTCCAGGGCTGGCAGTTCCACCTCATATGTTAGAGGATTGTCACGAAAATTCACAAACCTGCAAATGTTGTGATCAAGGTCAATATATTATTTGGATGCAGAAGCACTTTTTGTTGTTCTTAACAATGACAACAGCCTTTGTTGTCAATAAAATGACTATAAACTGGTAATTAGTTTTGCCACTAGTGAGGAAGTCTACAAGGGAACAGTGAAGGAACTATGATTGACAGTTCCCTTCAAAATTATTCACACCTTTAAAAAGACGAGCAAAATATTTTTTTTTTACTAAAACATTTTTTACGGCCAGCGCGTTTTTTACATGCAACCCTGTGGGAAAAAGCAGAAGGCAGAAACCTTTTTAAAAAGCGCAGCTGCCACCACCTTTTGAGTTGAATTTTGTTTAACTTTTCAGAAAAGCGCTGTGTGATGTCAAGTGCCTTTCTGACAGTTGACCAATCAGGATGAGGAGAATAGGTAGGCTACGTGTGTACCGTCCCTAAATTAGTGGCTTCACAACACCATCTTTAGTAATATAAAAAAATAAAACTTGGACTAAAAATAGAATTGGTACAACAATAAGACAATTATTATCTTTTTAATAGATAAGTGCTTATCATTTTTGGGGATGTGGCACTAGACTGGAGTACCTGGGGCTTGTAATACCTGCCCTTCCGTGACCAGGAACTTACCTCAGACTGTTCATACTTTCCATCAGTGAAGGGATGTCACGTAACTTGTTTTTGCTAAGAACCAACGTGTCGAGGGTATGCATGCGGCTGATGTTGTCAGGTAGGAACTCTAACTCATTCCTCTGCAGCCACAGTGTATGTAGCTTCTCCATTCTGGAAAGCAAGTGCAGTAACAATTCCAATTTTATACAAAATAGTACTACTACAACCCTTTTGTAAGATGAATCTTAATCGTGTCTGCATAAAGGGGTAACATACCTGTGAATGTCATCTGGTAATGCGTGTAGTCTGTTTCCCCCCATGTCCAGCCACTCCAGTGCAGGCAGACTCACAACGCTGTCAGGTATAGCAGTAAAGCTGTTCATAGAGAGATCCAGGTGGTAAAGCTTCTTCAGGTTGCTAAGCTAAGGACAACAGTATTAACACTGTTAGTGCTGTTCGACTCTTGAAGCTGTAGATTTGTTCTTCTGGCCTAACATTAAACTCATAGTAGAATGTCAGTTACCTCAGTGGGGAGCTCATCAAGGTCTCTGTTCACTGCCAACTCTAGTTTCTCTAGGTTCTCACAGCATCCCAGCTCCTTAGGAATCCTTTGCACTCTGTTGTAATTCACCAGCAGCTCTCGTAGCCTGGTCAGTTTACCTGTATTGAGAGAAACCTGCACACTTAGCCTCTGAACATCTTAATAAAACACTTTCCCAGCACCATGCTTCCTACAGTGGCAATGCTGTACCAAGTTAGTAGTCCAATGTTTAAAAAATTGTTTTTTATGTTCTATTCTATTCAAACTCCACATGCTTGTTTAAAGAGTTTGTATGCACATCTATCGTGTCAAAAAACTACAAAGCTCCTTGTCCAGTAAATGATGAATATTTGGAAAACCCTACCTCAAAAGGTGATGGCACCTTTTCATATTGTCGGCAAATGGAGATGAGACACGGGCAACATTGTCAACAATGAGGCAATCCGTTTTGGGAGTGTTCAGGTTATAAAAGTGGCTTACTGACCAATCTCTTCTGGAATATCGGTGATGGCATTGCGGGAGAGGTCGAGAACGATCAGATTTTCAAAGCTGGCAATGAAGCGTGGGATCTTCTGCAGTCCAGCCTTGTGAATCTGCCATTCTTGAACATGATGAAGGTGCACTAAAGCTGGAGGTAAAGTCTGTCAGAAAAATCCACAAGGTTTACAATATATATTAATCCAATCCTATATGCTTTTAATTGGAAGGGAATGGAAAAGTTCACAATTTAGAAAAATCAAAAATCTAAGGCAGAATAGAATTAAGTACCTTCCATTCCTCTTTTTCTATCCTGAGAATGACACGCCCTTCCTCTGTTACCACTCTGTCTCTGAGTTTGGCCAAGACGATCCGGTCCTCCCAAGCATGGGCCAGTCTGTGGATAGAGGAAGGAAATTCTACTATACTGTAGTAACAAAAACAACCTCTTCATATACTCAGCCTAGTCACAGCTACCTACTGCAGAGTCTAACCCAACAGTCACACTACACCCAGCATTCACCCAAGTATATACCTCTATTTTAAGCATAATGTCGCAGTTGTGTGATTAGCAAATGAAGAAAAAAAAAGCTATAAAGAAAAAAAGTTAAATCCTCCCAGAAGCGTTATGCCTATAGAACTTGACGTGCCCCCTCAGATTTTTTTGTATATCATATATTCATCCATACATTCAAGTTTTGTTAAAAATATAATATTGTATCGATATTGTGAACCCAGTATCGGGTATCATATCTGAGCTGAGTGTATCGTCACACCCCTAAACTGGATTTTAGAAACTGCTGTAACAGAGCTAAACTGTGGTCTACAAAGAAACTTCCCTTTTGATTTCTCATAATAATGTAGAGATATGTCAATGCTTCAAATCCAGCAACACACAGTAAAACACACTTACCTACCTACAGCTGCCTTCCTCTGATCTTTACACACAGTAAAACACACTTACCTACCTACAGCTGCCTTCCTCTGATCTTTACACACAGTAAAACACACTTACCTACCTACAGCTGCCTTCCTCTGATCTTTACACACAGTAAAACACACTTACCTACCTACAGCTGCCTTCCTCTGACCTTTACACACAGTAAAACACACTTACCTACCTACAGCTGCCTTCCTCTGATCTTTACACACAGCCAAACACACTTACCTACCTACAGCTGCCTTCCTATGATCTTCACGCACATCGTCTTTGCTTTTCTTGATTCTAGTCTCCCAAAGAGCCTTGATGGAACTAACAGCGCCACTACACATCGCCACGCCAGTCATGGTGACCCCCTAGAAACACAGAGACAACTTTCAGTCCTGCAAGACTTGAAAGAAAATGAGGGAACTGGATAATGAGAAATGAACAGGTAGGCCCACCCTGTGGTATTTCATGTAGAAAGTGTAAGGATTACCATTTAATTTCCTCGAGCAGGAGGCACTCAAAATTGGTGAGGATCAACATATTCTTCACCAAAGGAAGGGGCCTTTTATGTTTTTGTTTGTGATTCACATTAGTTTGACAGCCCTGTATTTCATGTAGTGATCTTTGAGAATGCCCTACTGCACTTATGAGTTAGTCAGCAGATCTTCAGTTCTTCTCTGATTTTTCTTTGATTTCATTTCTTCTTTGTTTACACCGCAAGACAACATGGACATGTCTGTATGACTGCATGATTTCACAGGGCTGTTGTTTAAACATAAAGCTTGATTTATACTGTAGGTAGAGCCTCCTATGCACACTGTAAAAAAAAAATATTTAAAAAAAAAAAAACTTTTGCACCTCCCTTACTTACATCTTTTGTTGAGCACAATTTTACATATGGAAGACGAGTACTGTAGCAAAACCGCCATTGCACTCTTAATTGCAGGCTTAGTCTATACTGTAGGATTTTGCATACCAAATAAAATGCAGGATGTACATCCCTTTCCAATCTAACTTGATTAATTTAAAATCGGTCAGGTAGTTTTTGCGTAATCCTGCTAACAAATAAACAGACAGTTGAACACACACCACTGAAAACATTACCCCTCACCCTGCGCTGTCGCTGGGGCAGAGGTAACAAACCTGTTGTCTTAGTGTACCAGTGAAGCCGTGCCTCAACACAAGTGGATGAATACTGTAGCTCCTACTAATACCAACTGACTTTTGAGCTACAGTATCTATTCTCAGCCCTAGATTTACTTGATGGTTGAAAAATAAATTATACCCATTTTAAAAAATCACAGAGTTTTGTAAATAAACAAAACCAACATATTTGTGTAAATTAATCTACAATAGTGTGAGTACATCCACAATACTCCTGTGAAAAATTGGGAAATCCTATTGAAAGCAACCTACTGTAGCACTCACCTTCAGAAAATCTCGTCAGCCGCAGAACAACATTAAAAAACAGACTCTTCAAGTTAGATGCTTTAAATGTTGTTATAAGATGAAGTTCGAACTCATTTACTGTAATTAACTCCCCAGATCCCTCTGTTTGGAGTATCTTGTTGCAGTATGAACACACTCGATCTACATGTCACTGGTGTTCTTTATTGAAACGTGACCCTGTCTGGGCTCTAATTTTAGCCTGGGTAAAACACAGCATATAGTGGTGGTCACATGCTAACGTTGTCACATGGACATCTGTCTCCGCAGACACATCCCATCAGGGTGCTGAGGTCATGAGGGGAAGACTGAGTCAACAGTGGGAAGCCTAACATAGACACAGTAGCAGGCTGCTGATACCCATTTAATCATCAGGTGTTGTTTCACACTGATGGATGGGGCCCAGCTATCCAAGTTCACTATGTAATTAGGCAGTAGTTACAGTGCATCCAGAATGTATTCATATCCCTTCACCTTTTTCACATTTTATGTTACAGCCTTATTCTAAAATTGATTAAATTCATTTTTTTCTCAAAATTCTACACACAATACCCCATAATGACAAAGTGAAAAAACCTTGTTTTTGAAAATTTTACAAATATATTAAAAAAAAAAAAAAAAAAAAAAAACTATCTTGAGAGAAAAATAAATGAATTTAATCCCTTTTCCACAAAATGTTGAAAAAGTGAAAGGATATGAATCCTTTCTGGAAGCACTGTATTGGGGAGGATTGCCAACTCTCACGCATGCTGTTTGTCATTCACTCATTTGACCTCTATCTCCTTCTTTTATCAATAAGGTCATACTGTAGTAATGTACAGTACTACAGTATACAGTTAACATCAAAGGTATTTGGAGAGTGATACATTTTTGTGGTTTTGTTTTGGTTCTGTGCTCCACTACTTTTGATTTGAAGATTGTTTTAGTTGAAGTTTAAGTGCAGGCTATCATCTTTAATTGGAGAATATTTTCATCCTGAGTGGGTGACCAGTTTAGATCTTACAGCCCTTTCCTCCAGACTCTCCCCATTTTAAGACACCAAAGGTATATGGCACGTGTTTCAAAGCTGTTTCATTTATCACTCAAGAGAGCTATCAATGTCTCACTGTCTGGTCTATAGCATAAGGACCAAAGAAGTGTCAATGCAAGGACACCTCACTATCATGACGCTTAACAAACCATCAGACACCCAGCCAAAACAACCGGTCTGCAAAAAAATAAAGTTAACAATGCAAGTAAGTAACATGTTGCCCCCCACCAATGATGGATTGTCCCTTTGCGTCAATGAATCAGTGGAAGCAAGTTTGACAAGGAAGCTCCCAGAGCTCTGAAAACTGAACTGTGGATTTGGACAGGAAAGGGCCCCTGTGTGAAATGAGCTATACCTGAGCACTCCTAGTGGTGGGCTCTGGTACATCTCAAAGGACGATGAATTCCATTTAAATACTGTAGCTCAAAACATTCAAGCATTGGTGAGTTCAGAAATGATAACCACCTGGTAGATGAAGGAAGATTACTGCTGATGATGGGAGAAAACATGTCAGACTACAGTACAACAAGAAAACATGTCAGACTACAGTACAACAAGAAAACATGTCAGACTACAGTACAACAAGAAAACATGTCAGACTACAGTACAACAAGAAAACATGTCAGACTACAGTACAACAAGAAAACATGTCAGACTACAGTACAACACCAGAGGGTTTTCTTCTTGAAATGAAGAAAACTACATCAGCAGCACATCAGAGGGTACACCACTAGATGCAAACCACTAGGAAGCCTCCACAACAGAATGGCGATATTACAGTTAGTTAAGAGGTTCCTAAAAAAGCCTGTAGATCTCTGGAGCAGTGTTTTGGACAGAGGAGATGATCCTGTAGATGAGAGAAGGAAGGGCAAAGTGTAGAAAAAAGAGGACGGCCCCTTGATTCAAAGCAAACCCCCTAATGTGAAACATGGAACATGTGGTGTTTATAACTGGTTCGCTTGTCTTCATTTCTCCCCATCTGATGAAATCATTAAAGCAGACTGGACCTGTTCGTCCATCCTATGACATGTAACAAACAGAACCCACACTAGGAGTTCTATACAGACTTGCTTCATGTTGTTCACATTTTCTCCAGCAGTCAGCGCTCTTGTGAGAGTTCAGAGATTTCCTCTGAATATGTGGGGGAGGAGAAAATGCACCATATTTTTCTAGCAGCAGATCAGTTTCTTATCTTTAAATTTTTTAATGTTGCTATGATTGATGACATGTACCCTTTTGGTCACACTTTCTATGAAGGTCATGTTTATAATGCATCATAAGCACATTCATAACAAAGTCTTTATTAATGTTGATAGTCATGCATGACACCTTATAACAAGGTTTATAAATTATTATAAGTGGTAGATATAATGTATTATACCGCCATGCTACATGCTCCATGCACATTATAACTGCCAAACTTTATCCAGTCATAAAGACGCATATAGAATTGCACTAATGTATTATAACAGATTATAAATTCTAAGTTTCTGGAATATAGAAAATGGTATAATGGCTTAGAAACATAAATAATACACTATAGCATGACTTTGTAAGCTTTAAGTGACAGCACTGTATAAAGCTATAGAAATTGTATCATACTATAACACAATTATGAATGCTATTGTCTTACACTTAACTTACAGCCAGCGAATACTGCTCATAACACTTAATATTGTGTTATAATATGATACAATTGCTAATGACCTTATCCAGTGCTATCACTTTACTTGTAGCCCAAAATACTGCTCATAAGAACTCATAATTGTGTCATACAATTGCTGTCACTTTAAGCTCTCAAAGTCATGCTATAGCGTATTATTGATGTACTGTAATATTACCGCTTTGACCAAACCAAGATTTAAACTAATAAGTAACAAGACATCAAGACATCCCCCTCCAAACCCAAATTCAATGGCATTGCTCCAGCTATGCCCGTAAGAATGATGGACGCACCATAAACTCAAGTCACCTAAAGCCAGACGACTGTAATAAGTCCCTTGAGTCCTTGTTACTGAGACTGTTTATTGTGACGTAATCCCTGGATGAACACGAGAGGCCCGGGCACATGTCTCCCAGGGACTCAGTCCCCTGTGTCCTCATGCTCTCCTCACACATGTCTCCCAGGGACTCAGTCCCCTGTGTCCTCATGCTCTCCTCACACATGTCTCCCAGGGACTCAGGCCCCTGTGTCCTCATGCTCTCCTCACACATGTCTCCCAGGGACTCAGGCCCCTGTGTCCTCATGCTCTCCTCACACATGTCTCCCAGGGACTCAGGCCCCTGTGTCCTCATGCTCTCCTCACACATGTCTCCCAGGGACTCAGGCCCCTGTGTCCTCATGCTCTCCTCACACATGTCTCCCAGGGACTCAGTCCCCTGTGTCCTCATGCTCTCCTCACACATGTCTCCCAGGGACTCAGTCCCCTGTGTCCTCATGCTCTCCTCACACATGTCTCCCAGGGACTCAGGCCCCTGTGTCCTCATGCTGTCCTCATTGGATTAAAGGTGCAGGGAAGGTCTGTCTTTACAGATTCCACTGACTCAGGCTGGGTGTAACTGAATGTGAGAGAATTGAACTTTAAATGATTTAATTGAAATGTAATATTGTTTCCTTTCTCTGTTGAACTAGTTCTTTATACAATCCCCCAATGAATTAAAGCATTAGAAATGAATTAGGCCATGCACTGCATGTGTTGAAGTTAGTATTTTATTGCAAAATATAGATATACAAGTATGACAAACAAATATTAACATTTTCATTTGCAAACATAAAAAATATACACATAAAAGACATTAACTTTATCTCTACTACAATATAGTGCTTGTATACAGGTATTTATTGCTAGTAGTCTGTCTGAGCTGCATGTTGGCTGACAAAATGATGACTGTGTCCTCATGGAGTTTAGGCGAATACTCAGTGAAGTAGATAAGATTGTTTAAGGCAACGCTACATTGCTTTTTTCTAAAAGGTTAACAATACTATACTTTACAATGCAACACTGCTAGTTTTACTGTAGAAACCAATTTGGCTTTAGTTTCCAGTTGGATACATTTATGATATCTATCCTGCAATTTAGTTTATATTTACCAAACCTGTTACCAGTGGTTACTATCAAGCCTGTACCTTCCCAGAACTACAACCGCTATCCAGAGTTCGCTGGCCAAGTGCTTCAGTCATTGAAGTTGAGATAAGCAACAGAGGTCATTCTTATTCAGACAACACTAGGAGCACTCAGGAACGTGTCAATTGATTTACACATTCTTTAGGAACGTGGAACAGAAAACAGTTTGGGTCACAACATGTCAACATAAATGTTTGTTTTAGTGGCTCCCGGAGACGCAATGCCAAATTTAAACAAAGTAGTGTGGCAAATAGTTTTAAAGGGGAATGCTCGTTTTTGACAACCTGGACCTTATTTACGGCATATTATAAGACGTTTGACTCACCGAGATCACTTTGGTGTAATTCGGAGGCCTGTAGAAGAAATTTAAAATTCAGCGCGAGCCAGTATATCCATGTAATGGCTGTGCGCAAGCGTGCTGGAGCAAGTGGGGAAGCTATATTTAGTTTCTGAAGACGTTTCTAAAGATCATATTACAGAGGCATGTGAAAAACCACAACAGTTATGCTCTATGTAAGCACAACAAGCGATTCATAAAGACAGATTGATGAAAACAGCCGTTTCGCGGCAGAAAATAGATTTTTTAGAAGTTGCATTCTCAGTGCCCCGTCCGCCGCCATTACATGGATATACTTGGCTCGCGCCGGATTTTAAATTTCTTCTACATGCCTCCAAATTACACCAAAGTTATCTCGGTGAGTCAAACGTCTTATAATATGCCGTAAATAAGGTCCAGGTTGTCAAAAACAAGCATTCTCCTTTAACTGGGTTTGAATATGACTTTTTTTTATTTTATTTTTTTAAAGAAAGTTCTCCCAATGAATCAAGTTGCAACAAGTGTTCACGCTGGGGGAAAAAGTGGATCACTGGCTCCAAAGGCAAATAGGCCGACATTGTTCACCCACACATCCTCCTCAACCTGCACCTTGCTGTCCTACAACCTGCTAGATCAGCGTCTGCTACATGAGGCGCAATGACAAATGTGTTCTGTAAATGAATATGTCACGTGTCCTGCGTAGAATCCTGTCTGCATAAGCAAGTGCTTACAGTTCCTCTGGTCATCACATTTTAAATATGTCAGTTAACAGGATGCCATGAGTCAGATATCATGCTTCTTTTTTGGCTAGCGAAAGTAGGCTACAATATTGCACTGAAATCTGACTTCTAATTATTGATAACACCCTTCTGTTGAAGGGCAATGTTAAAATGTAGACACAATTAATTGCCAAGCTCAAACAAAAGAGGCATACCTGTCATAGGCTACTCTTGACATGGTTCTCTGTTTTTTTTTGCTACAACCAATAAACTGACACAAGCATCACGTTAAGACACTTCTGTTATTTACATCTAGTCTATAGTCTTATTTCACCTCTTGTCCAGAGCAAAAGCATCGGCTATAGCAAAAGAGAAGCTATTTAATGTTTGAATATGAACATCTGGCAACAGCCCTCTTGAAGGATGCTCCCCCTGCACACGTACGCCACCTGCTTGAGCACTTCAGTACTGCGCTCCCCCTGCACACGTACGCCACCTGCTTGAGCACTTCAGTACTGCGCTCCCCCTGCACACGTACGCCACCTGCTTGAGCACTTCAGTACTGCGCTCCCCCGGCACACGTACGCCACCTGCTTGAGCACTTCAGTACTGCGCTCCCCCTGCACACGTACGCCACCTGCTTGAGCACTTCAGTACTGCGCTCCCCCGGCACACGTACGCCACCTGCTTGAGCACTTCAGTACTGCGCTCCCCCTGCACACGTACGCCACCTGCTTGAGCACTTCAGTACTGCGCTCCCCCGGCACACGTACGCCACCTGCTTGAGCACTTCAGTACTGCGCTCCCCCTGCACACGTACGCCACCTGCTTGAGCACTTCAGTACTGCGCTCCCCCGGCACACGTACGCCACCTGCTTGAGCACTTCAGTACTGTGCTCCCCCTGCACACGTACGCCACCTGCTTGAGCACTTCAGTACTGTCTGAGGTTTGAATAGTGGCTTGAATAGACTACAGGAGAGGCGCACAAGTTCTGTATTAACTGCATGTTGTGTGTATTTTTCTCAACTATGAAAAGGCTCCTATAATTACTTTATGTTTAATGAATTTGACCTAATATGTCTATTATGTTACAAGGACATAATAACAGTTTGTAGAAAAGTTAATGTCAAACAACACAAAATGTATAAATGCACATTGCTTCACATGAAGTAATTAAAATGCATGCCAGCATGCTATTATTTTTCAGTAAGTCTGCTTGGTGAGGAGAATACTTTTTACACCAGTAATGTCAGTAACACAAAGACAAACAATAACATACACTATATCAGAGTTAAAAAGGTCCAGCAGCAAACAACATCAAAAAATGTTTAATTGCTATCAACTGTTTGATCTCCAATATCTGCATGTCAGTCTCTCTCATCACCATCAGGCCATCTGTGTAATAATGTCCGCTTAAAAGAAAAAGGGGAAAAAAGAAAACAGTAGAAAAATGTGAAATGTCCCTCGTATCACATCACCATCATAGCTGAAGTCAATTACCGAAGATTCAGTCACAAAAAGACTGTAATAGATGAAAGCAGGAAGAAGAAGAAAAAATCAGCACTTTATCCATGGCACATCAGGGGGGAAAGCATCCCAAAAATGTCCAGCATTTGAGATAAGAGTCAGTTAGACTTGACAGATGTTGTAGTAGATTGTGTGGGTGTGTCTGTCGTCGATCGAATCCCCCATCACCTCGAACATGCAGTCTTTGTTGTGCATCTCTGTCATAGGCACGTTGACGCTCTGTGAATTATGAGACTTGTGTGTGTTCTGTGTGCCATACGAGGGTCCCGACTGGGGAGAAACACACACACACACACACACACACACACACACACACACACACACACATATACACACTTGAATCACCAATTAACATTGAAACTGTCAGTTGAACTTGAGTAGGGCTGCCTGAGGACTTTTATATAATCTCCACAACTATTCAATGAGTAATGTTTTCATTCTCTGGTAGCCAGACTCACATTCTCGCCAAGAGGGAAGTCTTTCCGACAGAGGTGGGCGATGATTCCTGCCGCCAGGGCGTCTCCCAACACGTTGATCATGGTGCGGAATCTGTCCCTATAGAACATTCAGTGCAAGAGATGTGGTGTCTCTAAAAAGCAGGGTCAGTTTCAGACAATATTATCATGAGATTGTCACGTGGTTCTAACATCTCTTTATGTGGTTTCCTTATTGATATTTGAGACTGTCTGTTCAACGACCCTTCTACACCTAACCAGAACCTTAATTAGTAGGTTCTTTATTACATGTAGACTTACAAGACCCAGTCAATGGCCACGATGAGCGTGATGTCATCGGCTGGCAAGCCCACTGAGGTCAGCACAATCACCATGGTGACAAGGCCAGCTTGGGGGATGCCTGCAGCGCCTATGCTGGCAGCTGTTGCTGTTATGCTGTCAAATCAAGATAATAAAGACAGCCATATCAGTCAGTAAAATTAAGAGAACTGTCAACGTCAATGCAACACCCCTGTTTTAGGAGTGTAGTGTGGTATAAGTTAAAACTTTAATAGCCCAAACTAAATACCAAACACTGACATGAGGTATTTCTATTTCTATTTATATCATATAACAAGGATATGCAAATCAGTACAGTGTATATGGTCAATGAAAGTAGGCCTTTTGTGTTGTAATATTAAGCTAAAAACATGTGTTGGAGTATTGGTTAGAAGGCTATGATATTCACAGAGTACTACTAGGAACATGCCTTTGGACATATGTAGAAACAAGTGAAACAATGAATGTCAAGATGAATCATTGGTCATACTTGGCACATTCAAAAAGCCATATGAAGTCATGACTCGTGGCCCTCAGTGGCACCCTGATGACGAGGCACCTGTTAAGAATGCTTACGCCAGCCTAAAAGTGATCTAAAACTCATTCATACCTTATGGTGACCAGCTGGCCAAAGTCTAGCTCATAGTCGTTGACCTGGGCGATGAAGATGGCAGCTACGGCCTCGTATAGAGCTGTGCCGTCCATGTTAATGGTGGCTCCCACAGGCAGGACGAACCGCGCTATCTGCCTGTCTACGTTGCAGTTCTCCAACAAGCACTTCATGGTGATGGGCAGAGTGGCAGAACTGTTGGCAGAAAGTGAGAGGGAGCCGGGTCACTGTGTGTTTGAGAGGTCGCAGGGTCACTGTGTGTTTGAGAGGTAGCAGGGTCACTGTGTGTTTGAGAGGTCGCAGGGTCACTGTGTGTTTGAGAGGTCGCAGGGTCACTGTGTGTTTGAGAGGTCGCAGGGTCACTGTGTGTTTGAGGGGTCGCAGGGTCACTGTGTGTTTGAGAGGTCGCAGGGTCACTGTGTGTTTGAGAGGTCGCAGGGTCACTGTGTGTTTGAGAGGTCGCAGGGTCACTGTGTGTTTGAGAGGTCGCAGGGTCACTGTGTGTTTGAGAGGTCGCAGGGTCACTGTGTGTTTGAGAGGTCGCAGGGTCACTGTGTGTTTGAGGGGTCGCAGGGTCACTGTGTGTTTGAGAGGTCGCAGGGTCACTGTGTGTTTGAGAGGTCGCAGGGTCACTGTGTGTTTGAGAGGTCGCAGGGTCACTGTGTGTTTGAGAGGTCGCAGGGTCACTGTGTGTTTGAGAGGTCGCAGGGTCACTGTGTGTTTGAGAGGTCGCAGGGTCACTGTGTGTTTGAGAGGTCGCCGGGTCACTGTGTGTTTGAGAGGTCGCAGGGTCACTGTGTGTTTGAGAGTCTGGGTTGTACAGATATTTTGAGGGATAAGAGAGAATTTGGAGAAATGCTAGTGGCCCTAGTTTCCACCATATGAGTGTAAATTCTCAGGCTAAGCCTTCCCCCTTCCCCCCTGGACTGGCATGCACCAGCAAATACAGTATCTGATTTAAATAGGTAGTAGTAAGTAAGCCTTGAGAACTGGTTCTCGAGCCAGGAGGGCAGGAGCCTATATCCTGTTTCCTTAGCGTGAGGCAATGAGGCAGCTTGATGTACAAGTCCACCCCCTGGACATGACGCTAGTACACTCACCCCTAATCCAACCCTTGATGCTGAGTGCCAAGCAGGGAGGCATCAGATAGCTTTTTTTTTTTATAGTCTTTGGTATGACTCGGCCGGGGATTGAACTCACAACCTCCCAGTCTCAGGGCGGACACTCTAACCACAAGCCCACTGAGCTGGTATCTGATTTAAATCCATGGGGTACATTAGGATTCCCTGTATCGTTGATACTCGGCCAAACAACAAAACAACTAGTAACTAGCACACCAGACCACTTTTTCAAGCTAACAGTATGTTATGTTCATGGCTGTCTATATAACAGGCTAATTGACTTTACACCTAAAGTAGTGCAGACGCTGCTGCCTCAGACAAGCGAGAATCAGGTTTGGGTTCATGTATATTGTTCAAAACTGAAAAATAAACTGTACTTCAAAAAGGATTCTGCTTCTTGATTCCTAATGGCACTTTTCCATCCTCATGTTAAAATTCCCTTTCCTTCATTTAAAGCCAGCCTTGTTGAACAGGGAGGAATGGGAATGGTCCAGTAGTTTGCCTGAACAGGGAGGAATGGGAATGGTCCAGTAGTTTGCCTGAACAGGGAGGAATGGGAATGGTCCAGTAGTTTACCTGAACAGGGAGGAATGGGAATGGTCCAGTAGTTAACCTGAACAGGGAGGAATGGGAATGGTCTAGTAGTTTACCTGAACAGGGAAGAATGGGAATGGTCCAGTAGTTTACCTGAACAGGGAGGAATGGGAATGGTCTAGTAGTTTACCTGAACAGGGAGGAATGGGAATGGTCCAGTAGTTTGTTGAACGGGGAGGAATGGGAATGGTCCAGTAGTTTGTTGAACGGGGAGGAATGGGAATGGTCCAGTAGTTTACCTGGACAGGGAGGAATGGGAATGGTCCAGTAGTTTACCTGAACAGGGAGGAATGGGAATGGTCCTGGTTTACCTGGAGGACGTGGCCAGCGCGATGACCATGGCCTGCAGCAGCCCGCGGATGAAGGAGAACGGATTCTTGTGTGTCAGGATGAAGTAGAACAAAGGCAGCAGGATGAGGCCATGGACAAAGAGCCCAGCGAGGACGGTGATGGTGTACCAGCCCAGCTTCTTCCCCAGGGTCGTGGGGTCCTGCATGTCCAATATCTTACCAGCAACCAGAAATATGATTCCAAATGGAAAATACCTATAGGCGGAAAAAGATGCAGTGGTTATAACACTTTACCTTAAGTGTTATAGTTTGTAACTAAATAGCAATACCATGTAGTTGCATAGCAGTTCCCATGCAACTGTCATGTTTTGCTACTGTACAGGTAGGCTAATTGTACTACTATTATATTGTTACATATGAATTAATTGCATAAGGTAACATGTTCCTGTGTTGTTATTGCTAAACATATAACAGCTTGATTGAAGGCTATCATCATGAATATGTTATATGAAGGCTTTCTTATTATGCTATACTAACTCTGTTTTATTCATTGTAAAACAATAAGAACTGCATTTGGCTGGTTTAAAACCTGGGAGGCATTTAGAGGCGAGTAGGTCCTTTCCTCCAAGCAACTACTACCCAGTTTAGGAGCCATGATTCATGTATGTGGGGCATCATGTGTCCACGCCAGTCTGTCTGAGGTAGATCTCTTCTCTACGAGGATTACGCAAAAACTGCCAAACCAATTTTCATGAAACTCAGTGAAGGGGTTTATCATGGGCCACCTTAGAACCCATTACATTTTGGATCAGATCCGAATCACAGGCCGGATCCACGAATGAAAACAAAACTTAGAACAAAGCCAGCTCCATGTGTGGGGGTGCTAGAGACATGGGGTGTGGACTGGGGTGTGAGGGGGAGAGCCCTGAGTGCACCGCACTGCCCCGTGCTGGATCCAACCCAAGAGGGGCGCCACAGAGCCGGCCAAATACAGCCACCCAATTACCTCCAGTCATTTTGACTTCCTCCCCAGTGAATCACGAGCCCCCCGAACACGGTCCGGGCGACCATTCAACTCCATTCATTTTTGGGACTAGAATTACACAAAAACTACCAGACTGCTTTTTCATGAAACTCAGTGGAGGGGTGTAGTAGGGGCCAATTTAGAACCCATTCAATTTTGGCGTGAACAGCCACAAAATGTTCACGGTTAGAGGCCTGTGCTCTCTGAGCACCATTTCTAGTTTTACTGATAGAACGAGCCATATCCTTAGTTTTACTGATAGAACGAGCCATATCCTTAGTTTAAATGATGGAACGAGCCATATCCTTAGTTTTACTGATAGAACGAGCCATATCCTTAGTTTTACTGATAGAACGAGCCATATCCTTAGTTTTACTGATGGAACGAGCCATATCCTTAGTTTTACTGATAGAACGAGCCATATCCTTAGTTTTACTGATGGAACGAGCCATATCCTTAGTTTTACTGATGGAACGAGCCATATCCTTAGTTTTACTGATAGAACGAGCCATATCCTTAGTTTTACTGATGGAACGAGCCATATCCTTAGTTTTACTGATGGAACGAGCCATATCCTTAGTTTTACTGATGGAACGAGCCATATCCTTAGTTTTACTGATGGAACGAGCCATATCCTTAGTTTTACTGATGGAACGAGCCATATCCTTAGTTTTACTGATAGAACGAGCCATATCCTTAGTTTTAAAGATAGAACGAGCCATATCCTTAGTTTTACTGATGGAACGAGCCATATCCTTAGTTTTACTGATGGAACGAGCCATATCCTTAGTTTTACTGATGGAACGAGCCATATCCTTAGTTTTACTGATAGAACGAGCCATATCCTTAGTTTTAAAGATAGAACGAGCCATATCCTTAGTTTTACTGATAGAACGAGCCGTATCCTTAGTTTTAATGATAGAACGAGCCATATCCTTAGTTTTACTGAAGCCATATTGGTTGTTAAGTGCCCAGTTGTAATGGACATGCCAAAGAAGCTAAGGTATTGGCTAAGTAGCTACGGTATTGCCATAGTAAGTGCATTAGCAGCATGGTAACTGATATCAGGATTCGGGTCAATTATATGTCAAAACAATGAATTCATGAGAGGGATTAATATTCCAATCAAGGAATTGAAACTTACCAATTCTTTTCTGGACATTTTCATCTTAATATTCATTCATTCATTCATTTCTTGAGCATTTTTTTACGTGGTCATTAGTAAAACCAATTTACACTATTGGTCGTCATCATTATATTGACGTATTGGCTGTTCTCCTGGCTAGTCCAAACCTAGGTTGAGTATTATTGAGCTATGGCAAGTGGGTTATTGCTATTATAGTCACTTTGTTGATGCAGTACTCCTACCTAGCCACATTGTGCCAATAATAATAACCATAACAAACATGATTTGCTTTAGTGCGTACCACACAGCAGCGTTGATGATCTTCATGACACACTCGTTGATGCACTGACACACGTTGACTAGAGGCGCTCCTCTCTCACCCATCTTCCCCAGCAACAGGCCTGGGAGAGAAACATGAGTCACTCTCTCATTCTGTCTCTCAAGTCTGGGTTGTGATTCTCAGGACATGTATTTATAAACACCTAGTCTTGCTCTTAATCTGGGTCTGGGAATTGATGTGTTCTGTACAAGTTATTATCTAGCTCTTTAGTAGCCTACATTCTGTTGTACATACTTTAAAAAGGCTTAACCTATAAACAGTTTGATTAGGTCTTAGCTATGGTTACACAATGTACAGGTAGACGCTAAACAGACAGACACAATATCGATGCAGTAATGTAAATATAGCTTCTTTGTATTCCTCTTCAGATTGATACTGTACACAAGTCGACAGACACCAACAGACACAAGCTGGGGAACAAAGACAGAACACACAAAAAGAGACCAAAATCCCAAACGGAGCTGGGCTCACCCATGGTGGCCGAGAAGATGACGATGCCCAGGACGTTCATCTGCTGGCTGCTGCCAGGGCTGGTCTTGTAGTGGATCTCTGGCGGGGGAGTGAGCTCCAGGTAAACCGTACGGCCGCTTGGGTCGCTGTCGTCAGGCATGACGTAAAGAAAGTTGGTGTGGATTGTCTTTGTCTGGACTTTCAAAATGGGGACCAGGTCGGTTTTGTACTGGTGGAAAACACAGGGACAGGAAAATATACGGTGTGATGAGTGAGCACATAAAAAAGCACATCTTATTGCGCAGTGGTATAAATACCAAGTCTATTAAATATAAGTGTTTGTTGAAGGTGTCACAGACCATTCGCATTGGCAAGTATATTTTACTCACCTGTTGAAAAGTGGCTTCTATAAGATTGGAGGGTACCATGTTCCTATGAGAAAAGATAACATTTGGTCTTTTAACAGGCTGATTGTATTAATGAAAGTATTCAGGAACTGTATTCAGTCTCAATGAGAGAAACTCCTCAGGTGAAACAAGGACTGATTCACACCTGTCTGCTCCAACCGGATCGTCCACCCTCCAGTTAATTAAAAAATAACACAGCTAAAAGCCAGGGAAAGAAAAAATGCACTACTTTGACTATTGACATTATGTGCTCCAACTGTCATAGCCTCTGTCTAGGGATATTGCCCCATATTTGTCATCATCAGTTTCACTTTGGTACTCATCTCGTCCCGTGTCAGAGGTTAATTGGATGATGAGGGCAGGCCTTGCCTGTGAGAGTCTTTAAAAAGGGATTTTCAGACAGGCATGTGCCAGACGCCCTCCCAACGCGTGCTGTACAAGGGATCCTCTGCAGAGATCATTGTATCCCCACAGTTGATGACTCGGTTAATCTGTAACTCATCCTTTGTGGATTACTAAAAATACTCTAATCGCCCAATTTAATTGGATTGTGTCTGTGTGTGTGTGTGTGTGTGTGTGTGTGTGTGTGTGTGTGTGTGTGTGTGTGTGTGTGTGTGTGTGTGTGCGAGGTAGTGAGTGTGTGAGAGAGTATGTGTGACCGGAGAAAGCAGTACTAATGGTGCAGGTGGGTCACAGTATATTTGGCTCCAGTGTTTAAATTACATGTTGAACTTTCCAAACCACGCCCAGACTCAGAAGAGACGAGTGCTACAGGAGGTGAACAAATGTTTGAGGAAAGATTTATAAATTCGATAAAAGGTTTTATGTAGGCCTAACCATTTTTGTAACCATTGAATCCTTATTCTTTTTTCAGTGTATTGTTATGTACTGCATTTAGTTGTGCAATTAAAACCACATTTAAACTGAACTAAGTGGAGGACAGTACAGTCCAGGAAGACACCCCAACCGTGCTTCCCCAACTGTAGCTCAGTTGGTAGAGCGGGTCGTTCAGTGATCGAAGGGTCAGTGGTTCGAATCCCAGCTCCGACTGTCCACATGTCGAAGTGTCCTTGAGCAAGACACCTAACCCCAAATTGCTCCCAATGAGCAGGTTAGCACCTTGCATGGCAGCTACCGCCACTGGTGTGTGAGTGTGTGTCTGAATGGGTGAATGAGAGGCCATTGTAAAGCGCTTTGAGTGCCGCTAAGGTGGAAAACCGCTATATAAGTGCAGTCTATTTACCATTCCCCAACCGTGTCCAAACTCAAACAAATTCAGAAGAGCGTCCACTTGGTGATACATGTGTTAGCCTCTTCTTCCCGAGCGGTCAGAGGGTGGCGGTGATAATGGCACGTTGCTACTCGCAAATCCAGTCAACGTTAGTATGGACAGACGTACTAAATCCACATTATGTATCTTTATGAAAAGGTTTCATATCTATGTATGAAATATGAACGATAAAAAAACGTTCACCGTGAGCAACTCCGGAGAAGAACAGGGTCCGACCCCTATCCAGGAGTTTGGTTCCGACGCCGGTGCTGTGCGTGGAGGTTAGCCCCACCAGGTGTAATTGGTATCGCTCCACCTCCCTCACAAGCTCCGGCTCCTTCCCCCCCAGCGAGGTCACGTTCCATGTCCCCAGAGCCAGCCTCTGCCGCTCGGGTCTGGTCCGTCGGTGCCCTCCGCCTTCACTGCCACCTAGTTGGCAGCGCACCCGACCCCGACAATTCCTCCCGCGGGTGGTGGGTCCACGGGACGATGGAGGAGGAGATGGTGCTTCCACGTTGCTTGTTCGGGCTGGGCCCGGCCGGGCTCCGTGGTAAGCCCGGCCACCAGGCGCTCGCAGGTGGGCCCTCCGCCTGGGCCTGGCTCCAGACGAAGGCCCCTCCAGGCCGGGTCTCTCTTCCTCTTATGTTGTTTTCCATCAGGGGTTTTTGCCTGTAACCCCAGGTAGGGGGGCTAAGGGGTACTACACTGCACTGAAACTAACCACTGCCCTGGTGGAACTGCCAGGGAGGGTGGGTCTGCTTGGGGCATATGTCTTCCTGTCTGCTCTCTCTCCTCATGTGTCTCTTCTCTTCCCCTTCTCTCATGCGTCTTCCCCACAGAGCAATGTGAATACTCTGTTTTGTTTTGGTGGGGCGCACCTGTGTCGGGGACTCTTGCTGTGTCACTATCGGTGTGAAGGGTGTGCCCTGCTCTGCCTTAGTGGACATAGGGTCAACGGTGACTTTGGGGCGATCTTACAGTGTGTGCCACGCTGGAATCAGTTCATCCCAACACTGTGGCACACTCATGGGCGTAGGGGCCCCTCTGAGGGCCAGGGGCCTGTTTTCTCTGTGTGTGCTGCGTGACGAGGAGGCAGCAGGAGCAGAACACACACATAGAGAAACGCTAACGGTGCCTAGCCCACAAATGGGGATGTCTGCGTCTACGTGGGGGCGTGCTGCAGCGGGCGTGGGAGCGGAGCCCTGCGTGAACGGTGTCCTGAGGAGTGAGGAACTGTGTGGGGAAGGGTGGGGTGGGGGGGTGGATAGTGTAGCGAACTGGCAAGGTCAGAGGTCATATCGGTGGAAGGGGGGTGCTGGCCCCGCTTGGGGCATATATGGGGCATACATCTCCTCATGTGCCTCTTCCCCTCCCCTCCCCTCACGTGCCTGACCCAGAGAGCAGTGTGTATGTGTACCGTGTTTCATGTTTGTGGCCAATAAACCCCAGACGGGAAGATCCAACCGCTGCTTCCTGCCTTCTTCACAACTGCTACAATATTATTTATAAAAGCTTAATCTCCTCCATATTTTGCAGATGGTGCACCTGTGACAAAATGAACTCCCATCCATGTTCTGTCCATTGCAACAACTTCAATAGGCAAGCGATATTTACCATATACTGCACACAGCTACAACTGTTGTTTTGCCAGGGAAAGATAATCAGATGGAAATGAAACACAAATTAGGATTTTTGTTTTTCATTTTCATCTGATTATCTTTCCCTGGCAAAACAACAGTTACAGATAACAAAAATACTGTTGAAATGTGGATTATTGTGATTCTGCACCACAAAATGGACGACTGTTTACATAATTTGAACAAATAGCACTAGCTGAGCTTTTTTGCCCTCCCTCAGGTGTCTGACATGTAGAAAAGTGATGAATAAAACATTGATGTTGGTGAACACCAGAGCATAAATGTTTGGGCTTTGGCAAATCACATTAACAGTTGTTTTGTTACCTGCTTAGTAAATGATGGTGGAAAGAGACCACTTGTGAGCATGTACAGCAGACGGTAAACAAGTTGTTCCTTTACACACCCACTGTGTCTAATGACAAATCCCAAGACAGACCATGAATCTAGCTTGTCATAATACCAACCACCAATACAGCTGACCTACCTGATGAGATCCAACAGGGCGTCGGCGGAGGTCATCACTGGTCCTCCTCCTAGTCTGTGGCTGTCCATGTCGGTCCCTATGCCGGGTTTGATGATGAGCACCAGGAGGATGCCCACCACCACCGCGATGAACGTGGTCCACAAGTAGTACGTCACCGTGAGGACCCCCATACGACAACACGCTTTTGACTCCATGGACGACAAACCTGACATTAAACTTTTCACATAAAAGAGAGTGGTTTGATCATGTTGACTGGTCTCATACAATGCGATGTTCCTGTACAACTGTATAAATATCTAATCTCTTTATTGCTTTACCTTTGTGAGCCTGTGTGTACAGTAGTAACTTTACAATACATCTGCAGTACCAAACATTACTTTACATTACATTTTTTACATTACATTCCAGTCATTTAGCAGACGCTTTTATCCAAAGCGACTATCAATAATTGCATTTAACGTAGGAAGAGCCAATGTACTACTACTTGCCAGAACTCACAGGTGCATCTTCTCTCTAAAACAAGTGACTAAGAGCATAATCTAGAGCTGAAGGCAAAGTGCAAGAATCACAATCTAAAGTACAGTGCAATATAATATAATACAATAAAATTAGCTGTGGAAAGGGTGCAGCATTGGAAGCATCTTTACCTGGATGTGATGAGAGGTAGGATGAGCATCTTGAGCATCCTCATGAGAAGCTCTCCAGGGAAGGAGAAATAGATTTTAGCCTAGAGGAGAAATCAAAATGAAAATTATGGAATAAAGAAAGCAAGCAAGTGCTACTTCAAAAAAGAGTAGCCAAGACAACTTTAAAACATTCAAAAACATCCAAAGCCCATCTATAAACAACAGTCCCTGGAAGTAACATGCATAGACTAATACTCCAGTGGGGGGTCGTTTCTGTACAGTATGCAACAGTGGCTCCATCCAATCAGAAGCCCACGCCCTACTACACTGTGAACTTTACAAGGACATTCGCTCACATCTTTTTATCGCCCTCTCAAAGCACTTTGAACTTTTTAATGATCTTGATGATCCAAATAAATTGTGTATAATCTTAGCCGGTAGACACTGTATCAACGGATGCGCCAAAGCCTGCCACCTCATCCTCAAAAGAAGAGTAGCTTTCATGAGTACTGGTCCATAAACTGACCTATTTCTATTCATTTAGTCCTCATTCTCCTTTATACTGTATTTGTATGTCCCTATACTGTATTGTATTCTCAATTGTATGGTTGTGTGTGTGTAGTACTATCATGTACGCTTTATTTCTATTTTGATTTGTAATTATATTGTGTCTCACAACTCATTGTGAGTGGTCCTTAACTTTTTTATTATTGCACTTTTCTACTGATGTGATGGAAATGTTAAGGAGTGACACAATAATAAAGATGTACAGGTATCTATCTATCTATCTATCTATCTATCTATCATGCATCGTGATGCTCTCAGGTGAGACCTTCCTTCAGCATGGGTCACTTGTCACGTGCGATTATCGTTCACACGTCAGGCGATGTTTACCGTGGCGAGTCAAGTCTCCGTCTGCCCATCCAATAATCCCTCTTTTGGCAGGACTGAGCCTGGATTGACCTCAGCCATTTCCTGTACTGTATACTGTATATCATTTACAGCTTTCAAATTGTAAAAAGTCATCTCTACATTTTTCCAGTGCATCAATATGTCCAGTATGGGTTTTTGAATGAGATACACCAACTGAGAATAAAGATTAAACATTCACATAACCATACAGATAAGAGAGTTCCATCAGCTCACACACTGTAGCAAAGCTTAAGGCGCACTCCTGCTTCAGTCCAGCACATACTCTACAGGTGTCTATCACAAAAACAACTATTAATATATTACATTTATGGACTTTCATTCAAATGAATTCTCACTTCACAAAGTAGTTAACCAGTCACCTCACTCAATTTTGTCGTTGTTGATGTTGATAAACTCAGACCAAACAATAAGGCTTAGCATTACTGTACTACGTAATCAAAAATGATATTATTATAGAGGTGAGGACTGTGTTTTTACTTTTATTATTAGGAGTGCTTGATGATTAGACGTTATTATCTGCTTCCCTAACAATCACTTCTTCAATGGGTGGGTGAATGTAATGGCTGCCCTGATAGCTCTGCATAGGCTATACCTAATAATGTCAATACTGACAACTGAGCATGTTACAGACTGCTCATTTATTGTGCTCATTACATCCTCATTGACAGGTAAATACATTATACAATCATAATTATGAGTGCAAAATGTTCCCCTTTGGTTTTCCACCAGGCCCAATAAAGACCCTTTGGTAATGCTCAGGTCAAAGAGGATAGGAGAACAGTGACTGTGTTCGAGTAGAATGGTTCAAATGCTCGCCAATGTAAGGTTGGGTTGAAAGGGAATAGATTAGATGGCGACCATGGCGTAAAACGATGAGGATCATCTCAGGATAATCCAGACAAGCATGAATCAGGCCCTCCAACTAAGCCTTGCTCAACACTTCACACAACTTCTTGTTTCAATAACGGTAATGCCACTAAAGTGATATACCTGGATGGAGTGCTCACTCCCTCTTAACATGAGGCCTCAGACACAGCCAGTCAGAACTGCCATGACTAACAATGTTGACGTACCTGGATGGAGAGCTGACTCCCTCTCAACATGAAGCCCAAGACACAGCCAGTCAAGACTGAAATGACTGAGAACGTCAACAAGCCGTTTCGCTGGAGGAACTCCTTCACTGATTCGCAGAAGTTTAAGGTGAATGTATTGCAGAAAAACATCTTGATGCGTCCCTCTGTGGTCTTCTCACAGTCTCCTGGGGCGTAGGAACTGTTGTCTGAGCGTGCTTCCTCTGTTTCTGTGGGCAGCAGTAGCTCCTCCATGGTTCGGAGTGTTCCTCAGGGCAAACCTTAAACTTCTGAGGGGCATGGTAACCTTTTCCAATCAGGGACGGATTAAAGCATCACGGCTTCACCAGAGCAAATGGCTCACAGGCTACCATGATGGGGATTTAGCCTAAGAGGCTTACAGGCGTTTAACAAAATCTAACACATCTTTGTTGTCAGTGGCTGGCTACCACGGTTTGGTCACTGTTGATATCTTTCATCTAGTTTTAATGCAGCAAATTCTCCAAAGAACACTGACATTAAAGGACAAGACAGGACAGTGCAATGACTGCCTCAGTCTCCTGATTCAGAGAGTTTGTGTCCAGGATGGGGCGGTCAGCCACAATCTTTCTTGTACACTTCAGGGCCCTGGAGGCTTGCAGTTCCTGGAGGGATGGCAACCATCACCCTCTGAGAAGAGCAGATGACACGCTGCAGTCTGGCCTTGTCTTTGGCTGTGGCAGCAGCGTACCAGATGGTGATGGAGGAGGTGAGTAAGGACTTAATGATGGAAGTGTAAAAGTGAACCATCATTAGCTTTGGCAGGTTGACATTCTCTGTTTTGCCTTCTTGGTGAGGGAGCCGATGTTCAGCTCCTACTTGAGGTCCAAGATGATGGGGCCCAGGAAGTGGAAGGACTCCACCGAGTCGACTGGGGGGTCACCCAGGGTGATGGAGGGGATTCTTCCTGAAGTCCACAACATCCCCACTGTCTTTAGGGCATTGAGCTCCAGGTTGTTTTGGCCACACCAGGACAACAGATGGTCTGTCTCCCCCCTGAAGGCAGACGGTGGACAGGCTGACCGTGCTCTTATCTAGCCACCAGAGCTGCGTGGGATTGAAACGGCCATATCTCCACATGGGAAGGTCACAGAGACATGCTGTTTGGACTGGCAGAAAGGTCTCGATGGATGCTTGCACACAGTAAAAACAAAACGTTGAGTGAAGCCAGCTCCCCTGTAGGGGCGCTAGAGACACAGGGTTTGGACTGGGGTGTGCGGGGGCAGTAGCTTGGTGAACCAAAACTCAAATCGTTCTGGGCGGCCGAAAGTCCAGACTCATAGTGAAAACGTCCTAAAAGATTTACGATGAGTTTGGTTTACCAGGCTACGGGGGTAGAGCCCTGAGTGCACTGAACCGCCCCCGGCCGGCTCCCACATGAAGGGGGCGCGACAGAAAATGTCAGTTTTAGATAGATAGATAGATACATAGATCAATTGATTGATCGATAGATCATGGTGGCTCCAGAGGCACTGTGCATAAATCTTAAGGCAAGGCAAGTTTATTTGTATAGCACATTTCAGCAACAAGGCAATTCAAAGTGCTTTACATGAGACATTAAAAGCATCAAGACAAAGTGCAAGAAACACATAAAAGTTCATATAAAACGACATGCAAAAAGGACATTTAATACAAAATGCAGGAAAAGTAAAATACAGGAATAAAAGTTACAGTGCAGTGTATGAATTAATAATTATGTGATTTAATAAAAAGCAGTGGCAAAAAGAAAAGTCTTCAGTCTTGATTTAAAAGAACTGAGAGTTGCAGCAGACGTGCAGTTTTCTGGAAGTCTGCAAGTTAATCATTAATACTTGATAGATGGATAGATCGATCGATGGATCAATATAGCACACCATTCCTATGGGCACAGTGCACTAGTAAATTATAATAATTAAGTGTAGGAATCTATTGTTATTGTCAGTAGGCCTATTCTTATTTTTCCTGGAAATGCTTGGAAGGTCTTGAAGTCCTGGACCAAACATACTCACCAGGTCCAAACTACAGACATGAGTAACTAGACCACAAACAGTCAGCACGATTCAACCCTAGGTGGCGCTATAATAAACAATTTAGAACACAATGCTGCCATTTCCACCCTGTTGGATGAAAGTGTATGAAACTTGGTACAATGTCATTCCTAATGGGGAACAAATTTGCCATTTGGACACATAATGTCAACCATGATGGATTTTTCTGCAGCTTGAAAAATTGGCAAAACCTTTCAAGGCGCAATGTTATGACAAGGTAGTATGTCCCAATTGGATGCCTACTGCTTGCAAAGTAGGCTACGTACTTTCTCAGGGCAGCTGTAGTAGGTACTGGTAGTAACAAGTAGAAGTATGTGATTCGGAACGCAGCTTGAGGCTCTTCTCCTCTCTCCTCCTCTCTCCTCCTCTCTCCTCCTCTCTCCTCCTCTCTCCTCCTCTCTCCTCCTCTCTCCTCCTCTCTCCTCCTCTCTCCTCCTCTCTCCTCCTCTCTCCTCCTCTTCTCGCGAGGCTACCTGTCGCTAGGTAGATTTGAAGTGGGAGTGGCTACTTTGACATGCAACAGAGCCATTGAGAATTACTTCCTCGTTTGAGCTGTCGGCGTTAGGGTTTCGGTAAGTTATGCTCTTTTTATGCTGAACTTTTTAGGTCTTTAAAGCAGCTGCATACATCAGGATAAGTGTGTAAGGTTTCCAGTCAGAGAAAACGGGTAACTATGAAAAAATACCTTCTGAAGCTCTGGTTATGCAAAACACCATTTTGTGTGTTTATGCGCATAGTAGGCTAGGCCTCCATTCTCAGGGTTTTGCCTGTTGGGAACTTTCCTTAGTCCACCTCAGCATTTCAGATTGTTTTAAGACATGTTCTATTTAAATGCTTTACCATTCATTCTCAATCTTTTTGACTACTGACTGTATGTGTGACTAGGGCTGGATATCGAGTCGAATTTCAAGAATCGATTCGATTCCGATTCACAAGGTTCAGAATCGATTATCACAATTCAATTTGATTCGATTCAATATGGATTCAGTTAGTGTTACTAAAACCTGTTTGTTTTTTTTGGAGCTGTAACCTTAATTACATGCCAAGTTATGCAACACATCAATACTAGGGCTGGGTATCGATACTGATTTCCAAAAATGAATGAATGAATGAATCATTGAATGAATGAATGAACTATTCATACCTTCATTTATTAATCCATTCATTAAATAAAAGATCGATTTTGGGATTCATGAATCGATTCTGAATCGATTAATCGATTTATTAAACCCAGCCCTATGTGTGACTACTATCATACATTTACCCTGGGGCAGTTACAGTGTAATAGCAGTCATGACTCATGAGTCAAACTCTTTCCCAACAAAACCATCTTGACTGTTAAGGCTGACGCACACCTTCAAGTCCTTATAGACAGGTGCTTAGGGGGAGATGTGAATATAGGCTAGAGGAGACCATCAACCTTTGTTTGTAAATAGGAGTAAAGTTACGTTAGCAAGATAAATCATATAAATACTAAAGTGACGTTAGCAAGATAAATCATATAAATACTAAAGTGACGTTAGCAAGATAAATCATATAAATACTAAAGTGACGTTAGCAAGATAAATCATATAAATACTAAAGTGACGTTAGCAAGATAAATCATATAAATACTATAAATGCTGTATGATATGTGTAAAAAAAGAGTTCAGTATCAATAGTTGTTTAATATATTGGTCTTCCTCTCTTTCAGCGCATTAAGGGATGAGGTAAACCCTCGAAACCATCTGATCACACATTCCTTTGCAGAGTATTGAATATATTGTACTATCAGTGAGTGACCACATAGATGGACAGAGAAGATGAAGACAAGGGCAGGACTGAAGGTGGGACCGGACTGGTGGACGTCTATAAGATACTCTCTGAAGTGCCACAGGAGAGATTGTTAAGCCTCACATTCAAGTTGGGCTGCAGCCCAGCGGAGGGGATCACCCATGCCATGACCCTGATCTGCCTCAGCAGAGGGGAGGAGGCGCGGGACAAGCTCCGCACGCTCGATGGAAACACTACTGCTAAACGTCTGGCTGAAATGGTAGAAATGTGTGGAGGTACACTGAAGGACTTCAGAGAGGACGGAACTCATCTTCAGTTAGCGGAGGACAACCTCATAGATCTGGCCAGGATTTTCAAGCTGTTGGCTGAGGAGAGGTTGTGTGAAACATGTCTAAGAGATGTTGCATATCAGAGAGCCCTAGCTCATGTGAACAAGAGATGTCCTGACGTCGAGGGTCTAAAGTACACACGCATGGATGAACTGAAAGAAGAGGCGAAGGTGGTCTGTGGGCCTCAGATTGAAGAGAGTTACTCCCCATTTGGGGGCTACTTTCCTCCACTGGGTGAATTGAGCACAGCTTTGCAAACTCCCTTTTCTCACAATCATTCACAGAGAGAACAAAACCAGCCATCCCCTCTGCAGGCCTGCTCCTCCCAAGGTTCCTATCCTACTCATTTAGAGATCAGTGTATCCCATAGAGAAGACTTTCAAGGGAACAAAATGTCTAAAATACTTCCTCCTTCAATGGTACCTCATCAGCTTTTGAATATACACAAAGGTGTATTTAAAAAAACCACTGGGAGTTTATCACAGGAGACACAACCCAGAACAAATGAAACTCAGCCTATTAAAGAAGTGAACCAAGCACATAATCATTCTGCTCCATGCTCATCACTTGGTTCAGACCCCTCTATTCCAGTTCAGACCAATCAGAATAAATGTCCAAAACTGACCCGGGTTCAGGAAAACATGATGAAGGAAGAAGAGGCCATCTTTTTCTCTTTTGTCATCCTGCACTCGGTAGAGGACATGGATTTGGCCGACCAGATGAAAGAGAAATTAGAGTCCTTGGGCATTGGTGCAGGGGCAACGTTCTCGCAGGACTTTGAGGTCCCTGGTAGGAACACCCTTATGTGTATAGAGGATGCCATTGATAACTCGGCCTTCACAATTCTACTACTCACCAGGAACTTCAACACCCGTCTTCTAGAAGTGGAAACCAACTCAGCGCTCATGAACTCCATTAACAACAAGCACAAGTACAACACGGTCATTCCACTGCTCCCACAAGAAAATTGTATGCACAGAGAAAACATGCCAAAATTTCTACAGACTTTAGTTCCATTAGAGGAGAATAAGACCTTTGAGAAAAGGGCAAAAAAAGCTATTGCCCCAGCAAGGGTTGAAAATCAGAGGCAGGTGTGGGTGAAGGAGCAGATGATCAAGCAACAAAGGAGGAGAAAGGAGAGACTACGCATGGAAAACAAGCTTCACATGGACTGGGTTCGTGAAAGCAAGGAGGCTGAGCAGCTACAGCAGGAAACTCCTCCTTGGTCATTGGGTCAGTTCCACACCCAACAAAGTTCCTGGACACCCCCAAGACCTAGCATCCATATCCAGAATGCTAGTTGTATAATGATCGGCAACGATTCGAACATGACTGTGAGTTTAAATGGGGACAATGAATTCATTTAGTTTTTAAAGAAAACTGATTTGTCATGTGTATTCTTTGAATAATGAAAAACATTTAAAATGTAAAATCTCCCCTCCCTGCAACCATAGAGGAGAAATTCAACAATATGCCCTGAATATTTGCATAACATGTCCCAGCCTCTGCTTGACACTCTGGCCAGGCAGAGGAGCACCTTCAGCGGCAGACTGATCCTGGCACAGTGCTCTATGGAGCGCTTCCATCGGTCCTTCCGACCTGCCGCCATCAGACTGATCCTGGCACAGTGCTCTATGGAGCGCTGCCATCGGTCCTTCCGACCTGCCGCCATCAGACTGATCCTGGCACAGTGCTCTATGGAGCGCTGCCATCGGTCCTTCCGACCTGCCGCCATCAGACTGATCCTGGCACAGTGCTCTATGGAGCGCTGCCATAGGTCCTTCCTACCTGCCGCCATCAGACTGATCCTGGCACAGTGCTCTATGGAGCGCTGCCATCGGTCCTTCCGACCTGCCGCCATCAGACTGTTCCATGCGTCCCTGGCTGGCGGGCTGCCATGAACCTGCGCCAGCCTGGAGGGGTTTAAGACAGATTGTCTTGGTGCTCAGATGTTTTTTGGACATACCAGTTCACATTTACGGATATGACTTCAATTGACATACAACTTGATTTGATTAAGTGGACTGCCTGATTGACTGGTACAGCTAAGATTTTAGACTTGGGTGTTATAGTAATGATTGTGCCTTTTTAATGCCCTTGTTGTACCTTGCTGTTTTTACTGTGCTTATGCGTTTTTATGTAGGCTATTTCTACAGCGAATGAATTTCCCCTCTGGTGTTATTAGAAATATCTATCCATGTATCTACAGTATGACATACTACTGCACTGTTTGTATCATCACACATTCCTGTTAATTTACTCAAATCAATGTTAAGTGCAACTGTCTCACTTTGGGCTAGTCCGCTAACATTAGCCATGTTTGTTGGAAGTTTTTGTATCTCAAATTAGTTGGTCTGCACAAATTATGACACTAGCTAAAGACAAATCACGAGACAGAAAATGTGAGTTAAAATGAATTCACCAACTTTGTAGTCGATTGCTACAATGGAGAGCTATCAATAAACTTTTAAGAAAGCCAATTGTCTGGACAACTAAAAACACCTTTGTACACATACTGTAGAACACTATTAACGTTAAAGTTGGTACTACCATCATACTTGAATAAAACCATTGAAGATTTTAATTATTATATACCATGGTATACATGGGAATTTGCCATATCATTGTACTTCCATAAAATCATGTTACATTGCCATGATCCCAACACATACCATGGTACATGTCAAAGTACAATGGTGGTACCATGAGGTACTACTGTAATACTGCCATACTACATATTTGTAAGGGAGTATACATCAGAATATAAGCCACTAGCTACTTTTAGTTCTATCAAAAGGCAATATGCATCTCTGGGTTTACAGCTCACAGTAACTCTAGCTCCAAATACATGCATGATGTGTGTGGGTGTGACAGAGCAAAGTCCCCATCTCAGATCAGATGGCAGTCTGTCTGTTTGTTTCCCTCTAATCATACATGTACCGCCCTTCCATCAAAGATAGTCTTAATCCAAGATTTGAGCTGTGTTGGGAATCGCTCCCTCGTTCCCTCACTCCCTATTCCCTATATAGGGTTCACCATCTAGTGAACTACCTAGGGAACGGAGAAAATGTAGGGTACATGCACTGTTCCCTGCAAATCAAGGTGAATTGTGGGTAATAAATAGTGGACTATATAGGGAACGAAAATTCCGTGGAGAATTCGGACACTACAAACAAAATGGCTGACGCTCCATATAGTGCACTATATAGTGAATAGGGAGCGATTCCGAACACAGCTATTGTCTTAATCCAAGTATCTCTTCTTTTAGACCTCTGGCAAACAAGTGTTTGGAAAAACATAATAAAAGGTGTTAACTCAGTCATGATCAGTTTTGTGTGCTACTTGTATTTTGAGTGAATATTACTTTACTGTATGCAACAGGAATAAGATCAGTACAGTGAATAAAACGAGCTTCACAAAGATAAGTTTCATACTTTTAATTTACTAAAACTAGTTTTCACAGAACAGTGGTTGTTTAAGTTCAGACACCTGCATCTATCAATCCAATCTTCCAAACTATCTTCACATATTGTACATAATACCTATATTCCCAAAATACAAAAAAAAAACTATGACCTAGGCATGTGCAATCCATACTATATTTCCATTAAACACTAAATACATTAGAAAGGAAGAAAGCAATTTTAACATCCTACAAAAACAGCACCCCCATAACAATTTGATGAAATGAACATTAAATGTATATAAATCTTATGATTTTTGCTCATTAGCAGTCAATATGTCAATGTCAATATCAATATCCATTATCACTACCATCGCTGATGAAGTTCAACCCTCAAGCGCATAATGAGCAGTTACATGTAACATTTACAGGTATACTCCCCTGACTAAGGGCTGCATACAGGTCCTCCTCAAATACAGGTCCTCCTCAAATACAGGTCCTCGTCTAATACAGGTCCTCGTCTAGTACAGCAGGTCACTGAGGCTTTATTCTCTTAGGTCCTCTGGAAAGTGCTGCTGTACTCTCATATACTCTCTACTGTACATCAGTAAGGCAACAAGCTGAGGGAATCAAACCAAGGCCACACCAAAAATACCATTATTCTCATACAGTACAAGGTCAAGAATATAACAAGTCCATACTGTGGCATGAACTGTCATCCGTGGTAAGAGCGGAGATTTGGGGGGGGGGGGGGGGCAGTATAGAAACACATCAAACCTAGTCAATGTGACAACCCAGAGACTCACTCTTTGCTAACATGATCTTGGTGGCTGGCTTTGCACAGCGAGGCTTGCATCCAGAGGTGTGAGGGCTCATTTCAGATCCAGGACCATGGAGGCAGGGTTCTCTAGATAAGACTTCCAGAGGTTGGAGAAGCGACACATGCTGGCCCCATCGATGATCCTGTGGTCCGCTGACCAGCTGACGTTCATGATGTGGGCTTTTACTACGTCTCCCCTCGAGTTGAACCTTGGGAGGATCTAGAAGGGTCACAAAATCAGGTGACAACATTAATACATACAGTAAAGTAGAATGCAGCATTTATTATAATTTCACATTCATTTTCTTGTGTGGGTCTTGTAAATCCATGAACATAGCTGATGTATGTATTTTGAGGATATATTTACTGTGCTATGTTGATAATCGTACATCATAATACTTTACCATTATTTTACTGTCCGTTTTTAGATAGTAATTACTACATGGGAGCAAGAAGTATTAATCTGCACATGAGGCCAGGAATGTAAATACCTTGTTCAAAGTCATCAGGTACTTATAGAAATCAAGAAATAGTTACTACATAAATATGTTGTGTTCCTGTACATTTCCTAGATATTACTATCTAAAACCAGACTGTGAAATGAAGTGCTCCTCATTGATCCATTAATTGTCCACAAACCTGAATCTTTCCGAGTGCTCCGATTGCAACCTCAGGGGGCAGAATCACCGGCTTCGCATATGTGCCTCCAATCTGAGTTAGAAATTGCAAACAAAATACAAATTTGGATTTTTATTTTGACATGTCAATATTTTCTGTAGACTTTAATTTCACCTCTGAAGAGAATATTTAAAGAGAGAATATATAATCCTCAGTGGATCATTTAGCTAAGAAAAAACCCAAATAAATGTCTCATCATCCCCAAGAAAGAGAAAATTCCTCTAGCTTTAAAAAAAAAATTAAAAAAAATAAAAAAAAATAAAAAAATAAAAAGAGACCACAAGCAGAGTCTATCCCCGTGTCCCAGTCTGGCACTCGTGTGGATTTCTGTATTGCAATATTTTTAAGAGATTTCTTGCACCAACCGTATGCTTCCACATCTACGTAAGGAGATGGAGTGCACACTTTAGGGAAAAGCATTGGAGAATTAGATGTGTCAGAAGTCAAGAACACAGTCACTCCTTCGGCCCCCTCTTCCTTTGCTCTTCCCCTCACCGAGCCGATGTTGGAGAGGCTGAAGGTGCCCCCGGTGAGCTCAGCCGTGCCCAGCTGCCCGTTTGCTCCTAGGGTCTGCAGACGGTTGAGCTCGACTGCCACGTCGAACACACTCAGCACCTGAACGTTCTTCACATTGGGCACCAGCAGACCCTGGCTTGTATCCATGGCTAAGCCGATGTTGTGGGCTGCCTTTGGCAGGAGGCAAGGGGAGAGACGTGGAGGAAGAAAGGTTAGACCTGGCTTCATTTTCTTCCTATCATTTGGGGGAGAACGCTTTCCTAAGTACTGCTTTGCTTGGTAAAAAAAAATTAATAAAGTGATGCACTAGCTCCATTGTTGGTGGTTGATAATATGCATAAATTGCTTTAACTTTCAGACACAAGGAAATGCTTTGATTAACGCTACATCCAGACATGCTAAACTGTGTTCTAGATGCTGTCCGTGATGTTATTCAACCCCACCATGTTATAAGGTTTCCTTCTGGATTTAGCATACATAAAACACAGGTTGGGCAACTATTCTAAATCATAGCTAGTATTTGAGATAGATCGATGACATCATCGGAGGTGATCTTCCCTCCCTCTAGGACATCTACACCAGGAGATGCGCCGATCTCCACCGCACAAGTAGAGTAGTGGTGAGAGCATTGGACTCCCACCCAGGAGACCGGGGTTCAAGACCCGGTGGGGATGACTTTATGTTATCATCAGTGTAACTGCTTTAGCCACTGACCGCTACCATTAATGTTATGGAAGCTGCTGCTAGTTGTTGTGAACTCATGAGCTAACTGGCTATCCCGCTCTCATTGTGCTGGATTAGCATTGGAAGCATTGGAACTGATGTGTTCAGGTGACAAGACGGATGAGCTTTAACATATGAACCATGTTTCAACCCTACCTTGTAGGTGATATTCTGGCAGGCCTCATCCACTGAGGCATTGAGAATTGGGAAGTGCAGGAGGCCAAGAGAAGCAGCCTGCACATGCAAACAGAACAGAAATTAAATGTTACATAAATTATTGAAACCATATAAAGGATGGGTCAATATTCATGTATGTATAATGAAGTAATGTCAGCTGCAATTGATCCGTTATGTAAACTTCAAATTAGGTTTTACCCAGTTAATCTGCCCATCATTTGAGATTATCAATATCAACATCTGCTTGTCCCATGTCAAGGGTCAAAGGTGAAAAAGGCACCTTGATAAAGAAGGGCATGTAGCTGAGCCTGACCCCCCGGGACTCAGAAACACCCCTGAGCTCCGAGCGCAGCTCCACCAGCCGGGTCAGGTCCACCTCATCACAATATCCAAAGTGGGGTATCTTTAAGGCTGCAGTCATAGTCCTCACCATTGCTTTATGGAAACCTGGTCAAAGGAACATTGAAATGCCATGTATATATCAAATCATATTAACAAAACACCCTCACAGAATTGCTTGCATTCATGTTTTCTGGCACATCTCTGAGATGAGGGTGCTCTGGTCAGGGTCTAATCTCCATTCCTTGAAACCCATTTGAGAACATGATCGTTGTGTCTGTGGAGAAATTATTTTTAACCCTCCTACAACAAAACCTGAAAAACACAGAAGATAGGTTTTGACCAAATTAATATGTCCGAATGCCAACTGTCATACCTGCTCAAAACTGACACACTAATATTCATGTCATAATTTGAATAGATGCTACAATGAATTAACACATTAAAAAGATGGCTCACCATACAGCTTATTTTTCCAATCATCTAGATGGTCCAGATGTCTGGATTTACGTATATCTGGATAAATCATCAGGGTTCGAGACTAGACCCTTGATGATTAGACATCTGATGATGTATTCAGATATAAATCCAAATTAAACATACTGAGACATTAAGTACGTCTCTTAGCATATTTGCAATGCTTAACACAAAAAATGTCCGCCAAAAAAGGCAAAATGTACATATCTGATAAATGTAGAATATGCAGATAATAAAAGAGAACACATAGCAAAGCAACATTTAGCTATATTTTTCTGAAATTACCCAAAACTGGCATTACCTGCAATTAAGAAGAAAGATATTCATTATTGGTGGCTAATTAAGACTAATTGAAAGATAATTATGCTGTCAATTTAGTTTTTGAATGGCTCGGTCACCAAACCAGCTAAATCTTGAAGTAGTATATCCCGTTAGCTTGTTTGTCTTTACCCTTCAGGGGCTCTGTGACATCCTTGCCCGTGAACACAGGCTTGGGCCTGACTGGGCTGGGAGCACTCAGTGGCAGCGCCTTCTCCTCCGTCTTGAAGGGGACAGCTGCAGGGGGCTGGATTTCGAGGAATGGAGTAGGGGGGAGGATGGCTCCTGTCTGCTTAGCAATAAAGTTGAGGATGTCCTCTTTGAGAATCCGCCCATCTTTTCCAGTTCCGACCACTTCACTCAGCTTGATCTGAGGAGAAATGGAAAAAAGAAATCAAAGAGTAAGCACAACAAAAGTTCCACTTCACACAGTTATGCATAGTTAACCAATTATACCATGTGTCAAATCCTCTATGAAAGAGTTGGGATCGAGCACTGAAATCACACAATACAGGAAGAACACAACACAGGGAAGAATTTTTACAGCTCACTTATCTGGCCCCCGGGTGATTACTGTTTTGTTGCTTCCCTCTGGAATATGTAGAGAGTGGGTCGTATGCCCACCTCCCTTGTTCTCTGTAAAGCGCATTGTGTTGCCTCTGGGTATGAAATGCGCTATACAAATAAAGCTTTGATTGATTGATTGATTGATTGATTGATTGATTGATTGATTGATTGATTGATTGATTGATTGAATACGGTTAGGGTTAACTCCCTCTCATCATTCTGTTATTTGAAGTGCATAAATAAAGTACTTCACCAACACTCCCACTTTGGAAAGAGAGTGACATTCTTTGTGTAGCATTAAAGCAGGGGAATCTCACAGTTACACCAACACTGGTGCAAATCTTGGACAATTTCAAAAAGGTATTGTAGAACAGTGCAGAACATTTAAGCTAACATCCGCTCCTATCATTTCAGATATTGTAGCAAAGCCCTTCAATATATGGGCTAGATGAGCCCTAAAGAAAATGGTGTAAACTGAACTCCTGTGAAATGTATCGCAATCTGAATATTCTTACATGCTTGGCATGACTTTCATAGTCCTCTAGCACCCAAAACAAGTGCCAGAGGAATACTCATGTCAAGGTCATCCCAAATATGCAAACATATTTTGATTGCAATACATTTTACAGGAGAGCATAGAGACCGATAAGAACACGCCCTGTGCTTCCCGTCTCAGAAAAGCAAAAGACAATGAAACTGAAATCTTCAAGATTACCACTTTAAGTTCAAAAGGCCAGATTTTACTTCTCCTGAGAGTAACCACAATCTCCACCTGACCCAAATTGTTCAGTTCTACTTGCAAACCCATGGAACACCATTTGTGAAGCAACACTGCCGTAAAGGTGGGTGTTTTCATAACTCACATTATTCTCCATGGCCAATCGTCGGACTGCCGGTGTGGCTTGCGTCTTGTGCCCCTTGATTTCCTGGTGGGTGTGTTCATCGAGTGACATTGCCGGTGTTTCCACAACATCTTCTTCCTGAACTACCTCTGAAATAGAGAATCCACCACATTATAACATTATTACTATACCCTAGCTCAGTCCACACAGCAGGTCTTAAAATGAAAGGTTTCCAAACGCTATACAAAAGCATGCTGCGTTAACACTTGGTAAAAACCTGTGCATACACATTTCATGTTTCTGGTATGTTGTGGGTTTTCTTTCGGTGAATTTCAAAGTATCTGCAATGTTTCCTCTACTTACCTGGACCCAACTCTGTCTCAATATCAACCAGTGCTGTGCCAACAAAAGCTGTTGAGTCCACCTCATAGTAAATCTTGCGGATCACACCGTCGTAGCGGCTTGTTATGGTGACAGAGGCCTTGTCGCTCTGTACTTCACAGATGCTGTCGAATTGTGACACCTTGTCTCCCTCCTTCACATACCTAACAGAACAGAAAATCTAGATATAACTTCAGATATTGCAGCCACTTTACCCAACACGTCTATAAGACTCTACATTATGTAACTAGTGTAGAGATGTACACTATATGGACAAACGTATTGGTACATCTACACATTACGCTTTTATGACATCCCATTCTAAATTCATAGGCATTAATATGGAGTTGATCCCCCCCTTTGCAGCTATAGCAGCTTCCACTCTTCTACAAGATTTTGGAGAGTGTCTGTGAACATTTTTGACCATTCATCCAGAAGAGCATTTGTGAGGTCAGACACTGATGTTGGACGAGAGGGCCTGACATCACCAAGCGCAATGCCAAGCGTCAGATGGAGTGGTGTAAAACACGCCGATACTGGACTCTGGAGCAATATCAATATCAACTTATCAGTATTTAATATCAACCTAACTAAGCCTGACTGTGGCCCTTTAATGAATGGAAGAAGCCTGCATTAGTCTGGCATCACCTCCTTTTTCATCGTGGGCTCAGTGTACAGTAGTGTGTAATTTTATAGGGAAGCCTCCTTCTCACTCTGGATTAAATATGACCAATTAATGCTGCCTGGCTAACTTGAATAAGTGCTACTGAATATTCAATAAATACTGCACCCACAAGTCTTTGGCTAGTCCTACAGTTACGTAACTATGATATTGTATAGATATAAGCATCTAAGTTATAAGCAGATGTATATCAATTATTTAATTGTGGCTGGTTTGAGATTGAGGCGTTTCCCATGCTGACACTATTTTGCTCCCTAAAATACATCCGAAAGATTATGAAATCCCTAAAAAAGAAATCAGAGGAAATGTCGACCCCCCCTCCCTCCCTCGCTATTTTGCAATAATAGTCTATGGAGAGTAAATAATGGGCCATGTTTTTTTTTCAAATGTTTCCTACCATTCCTTCACAGTCACCTCCATGATGCCCTCCCCAATATCAGAGAGATTGAACTGAACAATTGGTCCAGCTGTGGCTGTAAAGAAAACAACAGTTATCTTTATTAAAACTGCATATTTAAAGGGTAGGTTAAAGGAGTAGTAAAGGGAAGATGCATGTTTAGCCCTGTTTTAAGGTTATTTATGATCATATACAATGGTTCAGATCAAAACGTTGACAAAACTAGCACTTTTGAGAAAGTCTGATAATTGCTCTACCACCGTTTAGGTCATACAACGGATGTGGGTGGGCACCTTGAAAAATCATTCAAAAACATGTTAAACTCTCAATTTCAAAGACGAGAAACTCACCGAGGTGTTAGTTGGCATTCTGACATATAATTCGCCATAAAGTAAGATTCTAGTTCATCTGGAAAGGCTTTTTTAAATATTGTATATGATCATAAGTAACCTTAACACAGGGCTAAACATGATTTTTCCCTTTACTACTCCTTTAACATGCTATGCTGGTGTCAATGTATTCATTCATAGGCTTAATTGTAGCAAAAACATTCAGTTGCGTACCATAGCTGGTGTGGAACAAACGTGCACTGCACCGTTTGGGGATGAATGCATAAGGGAGGTAGGGGGTGGAGTCAGGCCTGGCTGTGTGGACCCTGGCGCAGCAATGTTTATACTGGTGAGAGAGCTGGAACGAGACAGGTCAACATGGGGGAGATTGATAGGTGGACTTATTTTGTGATATACATGTCTCTCATCTTTGCATGCATGTTTATGTTACTTGCTAGAGCACATTCCATCAATATATCAATTCCAAGCTCTGACTGACTGCCATTAACCTGTGCATACACCCAAGACGGGGACACTTTTTGGGCATACAACAAAGATGTTGCTTTTGGTGCTTATGTGCTCATGCCTATGGCACGGACCCTTTGCATTAAATCAAAACTTCTAAGCTTTTCAACCTACCCCCAGGACAGTGTCTACACCAGACTGGGAAGAATTAAGATGATTGCAAGTCAACCAATACTATGGCATGTGGAAGCATAATAACAATCTGTTATTTATTCCTAGAAAATTTCACTTTTTGGCAGCTAGGCATTTGCATGACAGCGGCACCACAACTGTTTATATCTAGTAAAATAAAAATCTGAGAAAAGGGTAGAGCAATATATCTTAGGAAAAGGGCACATCTTTAAAAACTAGAATAGTCTAGTCTCTTATCATCACATGGCCTTTCGAAAAAGTCCTCTCATCTCTAGACTAGACGACTTATGCTAGCAGAACAGCGTCTGCACTGCACTGTCCTAGGTAACGTTAGCTAGATTATTAATGTACACAGCAATTCAGTCATAACTGTAATAAGGTGCAAAGGACATTTTCAAACCGCTCAACGTGACCAAGGCTTGGCCGAAATCCCGTTCCGTTTGTGACAAAGACGTTGTAACCGAGACATGACATTGTCATTCAAGTTCAGTCACTGTTGTCAACAGTGAGTAGCTAACGTAGCCCAGTTAGCTTGATGAGCACTGTGAGGGTGTGCATGTCAGTTAGCCATGCTAGTCACCTAGTTAGCTATGCTAGTCACCTAGTTAGCTATGCTAGTCACCTAGTTAGCCATGCTAGTCACCTAGTTAGCCATGCTAGTCACCTAGTTAGCCATGCTAGTCACCTAGTTAGCTATGCTAGTCACCTAGTTAGCCATGCTAGTCACCTAGTTAGCCATGCTAGTCACCTAGTTAGCCATGCTAGTCACCTAGTTAGCCATGCTAGTCACCTAGTTAGCCATGCTAGTCACCTAGTTAGCCATGCTAGTCACCTAGTTAGCTATGCTAGTCACCTAGTTAGCCATGCTAGTCCCCTAGTTAGCTATGCTAGTCACCTAGTTAGCTATGCTAGTCACCTAGTTAGCTATGCTAGTCACCTAGTTAGCTATGCTAGTCACCTAGTTAGCCATGCTAGTCACCTAGTTAGCTATGCTAGTCACCTAGTTAGCTATGCTAGTCACCTAGTTAGCTAGCTAGTGATAAATTATGCATATTAACAAACAATCTAGTTGTATGTATGCTACCCAGCTAGTACTATATAAGTTAGCATTGCCATAATGCCTACACTAACGTTACAGTTGTATAGCTAGCATACTTATGCATAGGATAGCTTGCTAGCTAGCATACTTATGCATAGGATAGCTTGCTAGCTAGCATACTTATGCATAGGATAGCTTGCTAGCTAGCATACTTATGCATAGGATAGCTTGCTAGCTAGCTAGTTTAGCAGGAGACTAGCAGGATATTAGGGGGTCACATGCAATACTGTTGGTTTTAAGGTCACGTTGGCCTCTTTCCTAGACGGACTGTCTTCGCCATTCATTCATTCACTCGTTCATCAAACGAGTTTGTGGAAGAATGTCGAGGTGTACCTACCAGTCGTCTCACAAATGTAAACGAACCCCTGGTGACGGCCGCCATCTTTACTGACTACTCGCCCGGATGTGACGAACAACGAACGCCCCTTCCCGTGGCCAATCACAGAGCAGTTCTTCTTCTTCTTCTTTAGTGTGTGAGGTCGGTTGACATCCAATGTTAAAGGTATAATATGTAATATGTGGATTAAAATAAACATTTTTTCAAAAATAATACATCCATAGGGCTTTGTGAAGGCTGCAGATTTAAAGTATTGCTTTTCCATAAATAATTATATTTTGTCTGAAATTATTACTCTGAGGCCGAGTTGTGGGGTCGTTGCGTGGATAGTGGATATGAATATGCACAAGGGTCATCAAGCATATATCAAGAAATATTATTCATAGGCTACATCTGTCCCAGTCCCTGTAGCCTCGCAATCAATCTCTCTCTCTCTCTCTCTCTCTCTCTCTCTCTCTGTCTCTCTCTCTCTCTCTCTCTCTCTCTCTCTCTCTCTCTCTCTCTGTCTCTCTCTCTCTCTCTCTCTCTCTCTCTCTGTCTCTCTCTCTCTCTCTCTCTCTCTCTCTCTCTCGGATAGGGAGGGAAAGTAATCTCATCGCCCCCTAGTGGAAGCGTTCCATAATGCCGAGAGAATGAATGGGATTTCTCATAGACACGTCTTTTGAAAAATGATATCTTGGTCGACACCGAAAAGTTAGTAGAATGCCTTAAACGGCAAATACTTGGAGACAAACTTTATTGATTCTGGTGATCATAGTTGATTTTCAATCACAATTATGAAAATATTTTTCTTAAATTCCATTGACTTTGACTGGAGGAATGGAGCAATTTCGAAAATATGAAAGAAGGCGAAATACTGTTTGAAATTCTCACAGTTGGTAGATTATTAATGTTAAAACACTCACAAGTTTTTGTTTTGATAACTTCGCCAAAATGGTTTCGAAGTAAATATTAGAAAGTCTGGTCTATGGGAGTTTACATTGAAACTTCTCTCCGATAGGAACAAGTCCGCTAGGGGCGCATGTTCTCACCTTCCCTCCCTAGGGCAAATTCACTTCCGGAACCAGAGAGGAAGGTGGGCGGTCTCGTCTGCTATTGGCTAACAAGCCACTCAATCAATTAAGTCACACCAATAAACTGCGCTTTCTTGTTCCCCATCTTTCTGCACACCCACTTCCCCGGAACGCATGCAACTGCAGTATTTGTTCCGTCGGCAGACTCGGCACATGAGATCGGGTTTATTTGCCTACTTTGCAGGATTTCAAGTAAAACACGGGATAAGGGCATGGTTAGGGTTTATAAAGGGCATGATTAGGGTTTATAAAGGGCATGATTAGGGTTTATAAACAGTCTTTTATCTGCGACCCGGAGGCTGTAGCCTAGTTCGTGGTTTGCATTAGGCTCCAGTTCCCAGACCGAGACAGCTGCGTCTACAAGTCATAACGTTTCTTAAAGTGGTGGAGTCGTTGAAATATACGATTTTGAATATTTCATCTATTCTCAAAATGGCCCAAATAGACGGAAGTATCATGGAGGGTGTAAGTTAAACCCAGGACCCGATTCATTCAGTGAAATGATTGGGAAAATATGGAATTCATTGTGTTTGTTGGTGTTTTCCAGGGCGGACAGATCTTGAGAGTATCCACGTCCCTGAGCTGCATCAGCAGCACACCTGTTACAATCAACAACATCCGGGCAGGGAGAAGCACGCCAGGGTTAAGGTAAGGATTGGATTTAGTTTACATTTTGCTATCTACTTTTAAGACCTTCTCTTTTTAAAAATTGCTATGTAAATACAAATGCACATGGAATCTGTCCTAGAGAGTATAAAAACATCATGAAATAGACGTTATAATCGGCATTGCACAAAGATTCAGAACCCACAGCTTGTCTAGGCCTGCTGTGGGGAGACATCCATGGGGGAGTGACACGGCACTAACACAGCAGTCAGGAGCATGGGCAAAGATCAGCTGCACTGGCTGCACAGCTCTTAGATACACAGTATCACAGACCAGAAATAAAATGCCCATTTATGAGGATACTATTCGTGTCTATCACGGCTCGCACAATGCAATTCAATAGGCAAGGCAAGTTTATTTGTATAACCCGCAACAAGGCAATTCAAAGTGCTTTACATGAGACATTAAAAGCATCAAGACAGTGTATCGCACAATGCAATTCAATACAAACCCTTGTGGCTATAGGCATAATGGCATGACTTCATACCTCAAGGAATATGAATAGGCCTAACGTTACTCTGAATCAATCATGAATCAGGCATGACATGGCAACATTGTGGCAGCATATAAAATGTATTCAGTCCCACCTTGAAGTGCAGGGTTTACAGCACCGTGTTTAAACGCCCGCGCTTGGCATTGAAGATAGAACATGATCATGGCTCTTAATAGTGTATTCATATTAGGGTAGATGTCTGGGTTGCAGCTGTCCTGCACTTTGGGTAGCTTTAAACCTTGCCCCTGGTCACTTTACGTTCCAGTCAGGGGTGTCACCAGGAATCTTGGGCCCCATGAAAAAGATACTCCACTGGGCCCGTTGTACTGTATAATGATCAAGGGCGGGTGGATCATCCCCACCTTAATGATGCCCCTGGATCCAGTTACATCCACCCGAATTTAAGCATTATTTAGAAAAAAAAAGTACTCATAACCACATAGTGTTCATACCAAGAACAGTCCTAGAGAGAGCCGTCCTCGGCCATGGCGCTAGCCCTGTGTGCTCTGGGACAACACTGCTGCTGTTGCCATGGATACTCCTGGGGGTGGAGTGGTAGCAGGTTCACTTTCTTCCTGCTGCTCCATACGTGGCCTTAGTGTCATTAAACTTTGTTTCTCGATAATTGCTTAGTTGGCTGGACGAGCTGAAGTGAACGTAATCAATCACATTAGTTCCCAGTTCAAGTTCAAAGCTTTATTTGTCACATACTACATCATACTAGTACAATGTAGTAGTAGTAGTAGTAGTAGTAGTGAATGTTTTCCGTTAGTTTCTAAATGGACTCAATAAATCACATGTCTCAACAGCCCAAACTAAATAATAAATGATCAGTAGGCTGAAGAACTACCTGAAATGGCAAATACATACGTGGGGCGGCTGTAGCTCAGTTGGTAGAGCGGGTCGTTCAATATGATCGAAGGGTCAGTGGTTCGAATCCCAACTCCGACTGTCCACATGTCGAAGTGTCCTTGAGCAAGACACCTAACCCCAAATTGCTCCCAATGAGCAGGTTAGCACCTTGCATGGCAGCTACCGCCATTGGTGTGTGAGTGTGTGTGAATGGGTGAATGAGAGGCCATTGTAAATCGCTTTGAGTGCCGCTAAGGTGGAAAAACGCTACAGTATATAAGTGCAGTCCATTTAAACTTAAAAGGCCTGTGCATAACCTGGAGTAACAACATCACTCTTCTTTTTTAAGATATTTTTTAGGGCTTTTCAGCTTTAATGGTATAGGACAGTGTAGAGAGACAGAAATGTGGGAGAGAGAGAGGGGAGGACATGCGGCACAGGACCCGAGCCGGGAATCGAACCCGGGTCCGCCGCGCGAAGAACTAGTCTTCATATGGTGCGCGCCTTACCCGGTGAGCTACCGGGGTGCCCACAACATCACTCTTCTTCACACGCTATTGAGATTGCAAGCGTGGGATGAGCACCTGTGAGAAGTAGTCCGGTGCTCTGGTGCTCTGATTAGAAATGTACTAGCTATTATGTATAAATGCTAAATCATTTTTTAAGAAGCTGTATTTATTTACTTAGACACAGTTGTGCTTGGCTGTTAAGGAATGTGAATGGGACGTCGTGACAAAACTAACAACGATTAGCTGAACTAGCAGCGATTAGCCGACACGCCAGAACCAGCTGCTTGTTTCACTTGCTTCCACTGCTTCATACAAAGGAGTGATACCGTGCATCACTGGTGAGGGACCACGTTTACTTTGTACTCTTTTTTAATTGTTTAACTATACCTTCCTTTTACCAGACCACAGCATCTGTCTGGATTGGAGTTGGTGAGAGACATTTGTGGAGGCAATTTAGAGGGAGGCAAAATTGGATCCACCGAAATTGTCTTTACCCCGCGGAAAATCAAAGCTGGGAGTCATATTGCGGACCCGCGTACAGCAGGGTAAGCTGGACAGTTGGTTTGCAGTCTTCCCTCAGACCACAACGTTTTTTACATTATTATTAATAATAATAATTCAAATCTGGTTTATAGAATACTGTATGAAAATGTACAAATCGTCCAACAGTAGGTCAATGAACACACAGTTTAATTGTCCATGAGTGTGATTGTGAGCAGATGTTGATGCTGAAGTTGATGTGAGTGTTGTTGTTTGTTCCCTGCTCAATGCAGGAGTGTGGGGCTTCTGCTGCAGGTGTCTCTGCCCTGCGCCCTGTACGCAGACGGGCCCCTGGCCCTCTGTCTGAAGGGAGGCACCAATGCAGAGATGGCCCCTCAAATTGACTACACCATCGAGGTACAATAATAACTTGTATTTGATTGTTGCTTTCTAAGACACTCAAGGTCACCCATGATAATATACAATAAATATCGCTGCAGGTAGCAATGATTGGGGTCTTGCATGCAAAGCAGGCTGGTTTGTAAAATTCTTTGACCAAGGAACAAGGTGTTGAGTATGTATGAATCCGAGTCTGTGTTGACCATCAGTCAAACTGAGCCAATCAGGCTCTTATAGGTTAAGTGAACTTCAGTTATGTTAAGTTAACCTTTACGAACACTGTTATTTTTCGGGCGACACCCAAGGTAATTGCATTTATTTTATTTTGTACTGTATACTATTTCCCAGTGATCACTTTGAAAACCAAACCGTGTTGCTTGTGTGATGTCAGTGGATGGCCAGCACCTGGGCCCATCCTCTCTTGTTTTCCCGCTCTGCCTGTCCTCTCTGGCGGTCCAAACACGGCTGGTTGACATCAAATGCGTCACTAACTGAGCACAGCTTGGGATTTTGCCCAGAATTTCGCCCCAGACGCCCTGTTCCCAGACGCCCTGTTCCCAGACGCCCTCTTCCCAGACGCCCTGTCCCCAGACGCCCTGTCCCCAGACGCCCTGTCCCCAGACGCCCTGTCCCCAGACACCCTGTCCCCAGACCAGACGCCCTGTCCCCAGACGCCCTGTCCCCAGACGCCCTGTCCCCAGACGCCCTGTCCCCAGACGCCCTGTCCCCAGACGCCCTGTCCCCAGACGCCCTGTCCCCAGACGCCCTGTCCCCAAACGCCCTGTTCCCAGACGCCCTGTCCCCAGACGCCCTGTCCCCAGACGCCCTGTCCCCAGACGCCCTGTCCCCAGACGCCCTGTCCCCAGACGCCCTGTCCCCAGACACCCTGTCCCCAGACCAGACGCCCTGTCCCCAGACGCCCTGTCCCCAGACACGCTGTCCCCAGACGCCCTGTTCCCAGACGCCCTGTTCCCAGACGCCCTGTTCCCAGACGCCCTGTTCCCAGACGCCCTGTTCCCAGACGCCCTGTTCCCAGACGCCCTGTTCCCAGACGCCCTGTTCCCAGACGCCCTGTTCCCAGACACCCGGTTCCCAGAACTCTCATAACTGCAAATGTAAAGGCTTACATCAGCCATTATTGTTACCTCAATCATCGATAGACTGTAGCAAAAAACTGCCATTTTATTTATATGAAAAACTTCAAGATTTTCACTTTAACTTGACAGTTGTTTCACTTTAACTTGACATTTCATGAGTCAACTTGTCTTCCAGGTATTCAAGCCCATTATAGAGAGATTTGGAGTACAGTTTGACTGTGATGTCAGAAAAAGGTGAGTAGTCCTTTACATGCAGTATTACACCTCACTATTGTTTTGTAATGCAGCATTGTTTTATTAGTGCAACTGCTTTAGTACTGTGTGTGCGCAACTGGTTTAGTACTGCGTGCGTGTGTGTGTGCGTGTGTGTGTGTGCGTGTGCGTTTGTTTCTATTCAATCCCAAATAAGGGATATTATCCTAAAGGAGGGGGTGAAGTGATGGTGAAAATCAATCCTGTGCGTGTGTGTGCGCGTGTGTGTGCGCGTGTGCGTGTGCATGCGTGTGCATGTTTGTTTCTTTTCAATCCTGAATAGGGGATATTACCCTAAAGGAGGGGGTGAAGTGATGGTGAAAATCAATCCAGTTAAAGAGCTGACTCCTGTCAGCATGACTGAGAGAGGCACCATCACCCAGATACGTGGACGAGCCTTTGTTGCTGGGGTCTTGCCCTTAAAGGTATTGGAGATTATATCATCATCATCATCATCATAAACCTGCTCACAGACAAATATGAGAACATATTAGCCAGCTAGTTTCTACAGCCTAAAGTTTTAAATCTAGCTGCCATCTGTCATGAAGCACTGTGATATAAAAGCCTTATACAGGCCTTAAGCAGGAAAAGTCACAGCTTAAACAGTTTGGTTGGTTCTATTAAGAAGCCAAACAAGTATGTTTCAAATCGAAGGTGTATGTATTTATTTATGTATGTATTTATTACAGTATAATTACTGTATAGTGCATAAACTATGCGCATGGTTCAATATCCTCTAATCTTTGTAGTCTTATGGGTCTGGTTCTCGCAAATGCCTCATTCCAGCATTTTGTCTTTATAGTTTTTGATCAACAAGCGTTTTAATGTGGGCTCAGTTGGTCATGAGACTCTTCATCTCAGGGTCGTAGGTTTGAGCTAAGCATTTCATTGTACATGGTGCTTGTATCATGAATATATGACGTATATGACTGATCTGTTTTTGTATTTCGACTTATCCACCTACGTGAAAGGTCTAATTTTTAGCCTACAAGAGATACCTGATGCAGGGTACCTGTGGAGTCTTAAAAGTATTGAAATCTCAAAATAAGGCCTTAAAAGTATTGAATTTAGTTGACATTATTCATTCATATTTAGTTAACAGTGTTTAATTGTGTTTACAAAGGTCTTAAATTGTGTTCTTCTCCTTTTGTAGGATTAAATAAATCTCCGTCTTGTTGCTCCCACATGAAAAAGTAGCCACGATCTCAGAGTCGGGAAACATTGTTTTGAATATTACGCTAAACCACCTCTGTCCGAAGAGTTGGCGAGCTGATTTATTCTAAGTGTTATTAAAAAGGTCTTAAAAAGCCTTACATTTAACTTGGAGAACCCTGGGGGGACCCTGTGATGAGAACATGGTTGTGGTTGTTGTTGTTGTTGTTGTTGTTGTCCAGTGCAATACAGATCTCTGCCCATCGTGTTGATAGAATGGCGTCTCCTGACCTGGAGACCAGTCCTCACCTCAAACTTACTCTGTTATTCAAATCTATTCTCATCATCTAACTGACTGATTCAATCATGTTACTAATTCCCAGCATTCTTTTTCAAATTCTAAAATTAGGTTATAATGACCATGTACTGTATGTATTCAAAGGTTAAATTAGATTTATTTGTCATTACAGTATGTACAAGATTACGGATGCAATGAAATGCTTACTTGGAACACTTTCTAGTAATTTTTAATAACAAGTAGGCATGTAACAGTCCTCTTTATAAGTTCAAAGACAACAAATGTGAATCTGAGTGAAATCAGTCCAAACTTCCTCCCATTCATAGCTGGCTAAGGACATGTCGAAAGCAGCGGTGTGGACCATCAAGAAAGAGATGAAGGATCTGCAAGTCAACATCCAACCCCTGCAGGAGAACAAGGCCTGTGGCAACGGAAACGGAATCATGTGAGACCCTCACCTTTACATTCATACAGTGAACCAGTCACATTCATACAGTGAACCAGTCACATTAATACAGTGTACCAGTAACATTCATACAGTGTACCAGTCACATTAATACAGTGTACCAGTCACATTCATACAGTGTACCAGTAACATTCATACAGTGTACCAGTAAGATTCATACAGTGTACCAGTCACATTCATACAGTGTACCAGTCACATTCTCACAGTGTACCAGTAACATTCATACAGTGAACCAGTAACATTCATACAGTGTTCCAGTAACAGTTGCAGTTACTGGTAACAGTTAGATCTAGTCTCGTCATGGCAGACAGGCGGAGATCTCTGCCTACCAAACGTCTGGAGATTTCTACTTTCAAGATGGTCGGTAGAACGGTGGCGGCCGATAACAAACCTATGCCTGCTGCTTTGGATTGGTTCAAAGCTACCTGAACAAACCTTTGGATTGGTTCAAACCTACCTGAACAAACCTTTGGATTGGTTCAAAGCTACCTGAACAAACCTTGGGATTGGTTCAAAGCTACCTGAACAAACCTTTGGATTGGTTCAAAGCTACCTGAACAAACCTTGGGATTTGTTCAAAGCTACCTGAACAAACCTTTGGATTGGTTCAAAGCTACCTGAACAAACCTTTGGATTGGTTCAAAGCTACCTGAACAAACCTTTGGATTGGTTCAAAGCTACCTGAACAAACCTTGGGATTGGTTCAAAGCTACCTGAACAAACCTTGGGATTGGTTCAAAGCTACCTGAACAAACCTTTGGATTGGTTCAAAGCTACCTGAACAAACCTTTGGATTGGTTCAAAGCTACCTGAACAAACCTTTGGATTGGTTCAAAGCTACCTGAACAAACCTTGGGATTGGTTCAAAGCTACCTGAACAAACCTTTGGATTGGTTCAAAGCCACCTGAACAAACCTTTGGATTGGTTCAAAGCTACCTGAACAAACCTTTGGATTGGTTCAAAGCTACCTGAACAAACCTTTGGATTGGTTCAAAGCTACCTGAACAAACCTTTGGATTGGTTCTGCAATGCAGGTTTTCCTCTTTTTCTTCTTCTCAGCACCTGGCCCAGCCATCTCAAACGTTTGTGTGTCATTTCCTTGGTGATGCTCTGGCTACCGTTTTCTTGATGGTTGGAGATGGGGCCAAAGGATCTGGCATTTTCATCTGAGGCATTTTCATCTGAGGCGTTCGTTATGGAAAAACTTCCACTCTCCTTTTTTTTTTTTTTTTAACAAAAAAATAAAGATATTTTTTAGGGCATTTCTGCTTTATTATGGTAGGACAGTGTAAGCACAGACAGGAAAGGTGGGAGAGAGAGAGAGAGAGAGCGGAAGACATGCAGCAAAGGGTGTGGGCCGGATTCAAACCCACGCAGCTGCTGCTGGTAAGATGACCAGTCCAGTATGCTACTGTGTGACTCCAGGTTGAGGTTGAGGACTGTGCTTCCCCCCTCTAGTAGATTATTGATACAGGTCTGAGGTTGAGGTTGAGTGCTTCCCCCCTCTAGTAGATTATTGATACAGGTTGAGGTTGAGTGCTTCCCCTCCTCTAGTAGATTATTGATACAGGTCCCCCCCTCTAGTAGATTATTGATACAGGTTGAGGTTGAGGACTGTGCTTCCCCCCTCTAGTAGATTATTGATACAGGTTGAGGTGAGTGCTTCCCCTCCTCTAGTAGATTATTGATACAGGTCTGAGGTTGAGGTTGAGTGCTTCCCCCCCTCTAGTAGATTATTGATACAGGTTGAGGTTGAGGACTGTGCTTCCCCCCTCTAGTAGATTATTGATACAGGTTGAGGTTGAGGTTGAGTGCTTCCCCCCTCTAGTAGATTATTGATACAGGTTGAGGTTGAGGTTGAGTGCTTCCCCCCTCTAGTAGATTATTGATACAGGTATGAGGTTGAGGTGAGTGCTTCCCCCCTCTAGTAGATTATTGATACAGGTTGAGGTTGAGGTGAGTGCTTCCCCCCTCTAGTAGATTATTGATACAGGTTGAGGTTGAGGTTGAGTGCTTCCCCCCCTCTAGTAGATTATTGATACAGGTTGAGGTTGAGTGCTTCCCCCCCTCTAGTAGATTATTGATACAGGTTTGCTGTCTTTGCTCTCTCTTTAGCATCATTGCTGAGTCCTCCACCGGCTGTATATTTGCAGGGTCATCACTCGGCAAGAAAGGTAAGAAAAACACCCCTATTTAACCACTTAGCCACATGCTTCTATGAAGTGCACTTAAAGTGTGTGCATGTATAGTGAGACGTTATCCATAATTGTCTGGGACCTATTTGGCTTGTGAGCTCTAAAAACTACTAAAGCAACTTTAAAGGTGCTCTGTTCGATTTACTGCACTTTTTGTAAAAAAAAAAAAGATCCAATACATGCAATAAATATGTCCAGGGGAGTCATAACTATCTGTACAGAAAATATAGCCAACGGTGTCGTGCCTGTGGAGCAAATGCAGAATGTATTTATTATGAGCGAAGCCGCCCACCCCCTGAACGGCAGGTATGGAGTGAAAAGGCCCCCTAGTTTATATCTGATACGCTGCACCACTGCCCCATCTAGTGGCCGAAAGTTATATACTGTCATAACATTAGCTTTGTGCATCAGAAAATTCTGATGTTCTGTAACAACTCTTACACAGGCCCCCTTGCAGATTATACTCCATGCTAAGAAATTAATTGATTTACGTTTTCAGCCAAATAAAAATTAATTTAATCTGGCAAAGCTTGGCAAGTGTGATATTAACCAGATGATCTAAAACTGATGATAACATGTATGGCTGTGATGCTTAAAGAACTGTGATGTTGGATTATACGTGATTTAGCATCCCCTGCTGTGCCATAGGAGTGTCTGCTGACAGAGTGGGCATACAGGCTGCTGAGATGCTGCTGAGGAATATCAGCCACAATGGCTGTGTGGACGACTTCCTACAAGACCAGGTAATGGACGTCACACCCCTCCATACACTCTACACATGGCACGACTATTTATTTTTCTTTACATTTTATATTTACACTTTTATCCAAAGCAACTTAAGTACATTGGTCTAGAGTAAGTGAACTGTACATCCCAGTCATTGTCAGTGAGATCATCAGCAGTCACAGTGCTAGATCCTGTGTCGTCCTGGACTAATCACATTTCACAAAAAGCAGATGTTCAATGTGTATTAATTAATGACACACAAACTGTTTTGCCCTATTAAACAGTATGAGTTTTCCATAAAGTGTTTTCCATTTAGTTTCTTTGGTGTTATGTACAGACTGATGAGACCCCAAACTTAGACATATTTTAATTCCATTCATCAAGTCTCCTTTCAGAAAGTGTTTCCCATTCCCCACACCCCCTTTCCTCAAGTGAATGGAACCATTCTGCTTGGTGTGATGTCATCATGGTGCAGCTGGCTCTGCTGCTGGGCCTGGGCCCATACTGTATACACACACCAGGGGCGGCTGGTGACTCAAAAAACTGAGGAGGACAGGAGGAAGAGAGGCGAACCGCCCATGGGCGCCGGGGGGCACTTTCCCTCAGTCAGTTATTATTTGAAATATCAGCTTTAAAATGTGGATTTACAGTCAATTTTAGCATATGAAAAACTGAATAACGCTTTCTTTAACTAATGCAGCATTTATTTATCATATTCATGATAAAATATTACAAAACAACAATCAAACATTGTAAGCAATAGTTGTAATGGATTGTACTCTTCTCTAAAGAGAGAAAATAATTGATATTGGTGAGGTGCTGGAGAGGTTAGGTGATATATGAAGAAAAAAAAATGATTAGGGGACACTGAGGTGTGCTGGCTCTCAAATAGTTTGTTAGCAAATGGATTTGACAACTGGACAATGGAATACGTTGCACAGCAAATGCAGAATCCAACAGTTCGCTCATGGCTAGCTAGCAATGGTACAGCTATGGGATTAGCTCATTTGGGTTGCTGTCAAAGCTGCCACTCTTATGTTGCTATAGCTACAATTATCACAACAATATGAACATTCAGTCGAAAGTTTTCCATCCACCCATCCATCACTGGATGAGGAATAAGCACCGCAAAGCGATCAATTCTCACGCAAGCAGGAGCCAGGCTGTGGATTTCTCCGATGTTGCGACCCAGTCTCTAGAAATGTTTTGGACGAGTTGCCGACAGTTTGCGCCTCCAGCCAATCAGCAGCCTGCCTATGCCGTAGCCTGACCAGGACCTCGTAGCTAACGTTACCGGCTATAGCCAGCCAGTGGAACTGTCGTGTTCAGACGGCTCTAGCTAAAAAAGTATGTCAGCTTAGATATTTAGATGGCTAGAATCAAGACAAATAGACGAACAGTTTGATGTATAATATGTCCCATAATACTTTTGGATGTATTATATTATGGAGCTACGAACACACAAAGTGCGGGCCGGTGCGGTAAACTGGTAAACAAATCGGCGCGGTTTGACCTAGCGTAGCCAAGAGTGCCAATGGAAAAGGCTCATCAGTGCTGTTATGTGCCTCAGAAATTAGCTTAAATCTCTCTCCCCCCTCCCCTCTCTTCATTTTCAAGATCATCATCTTCATGGCCTTGGCTAAGGGCACCTCCCGAATCCGCACAGGCCCTGTAACTCTGCACACACAGACGGCCATCCATGTAGCTCAGCAGCTCACTCAGGTTGGTCCAAAACACTCTCTGTCCACCGAACTTAAGGAAAACAAGTTTTTGGTGTGATTTCTATTGTAGGTTAGTAATGCTGTTGGTGGTAAAGTCTGAATTAGCATAATGTTTACATTGTTGTAATTATAGGGCTGGCTTAGAAACAAAGAGCACAACCTTGACTTGTCCTTGTCATACATGCTTCTTTTCTCAGGCTAAATTCACGATAACAAAGGCAGATGACGAGAATGCCAACAATGACACATACATCATTGAGTGCCAGGGAGTGGGCACCACCAACGCCCGCTGGTCTCCTCCGCCCCTGTGAGACCTGCAGCCAGGGAGGGCGTGCTGGAGAGGTGGACACACAGTACTATGGAATATGCACTAATTTGGAGGATGGTTGAATGTTTACTTCTTTAAAAAAGTGATTTATTATTTATTTACGCTCAATTTGTTTACATTAAGCAGTGCACCCCCCACCAACCTATTTTGTTAACTAGAATGATCTAAGCGTGATCTTTTTTTATTGTTTTATTAACACTGTTAGAAAAAAAATATTTAAATGGTCAAATCATGTCTGCTGAGAGGATGCTTCTAGGTTTGTGTTACGGTGAACCACCAATAGTTCTCAAAGCCTTACAGTATATTGTTCATACTGTAGTATTTGTCATGTCCATTAAGTTATATAAAAGACAGTTTGCCAAAACTATAAAGTGAATGTGTTCCAGCTTTAGTGGTCTGGTTTGGTTAATACGTACAGTAACACTGACTGAGTTCACCTGCACTGAACATGCAGCCTGTTCCGGAAAACGCCGTATAAATGTTCAATCGGAATAGAGAAAGCAGAACAGTTCTTTACTAATAAGGGGAGAGGTATGTACCTGTATATCTTTGATTTTCCTTTTTCTCTAGAATGTTTCCTATTCTGGCAATAGCTAAGTTGAGCACTAGTTTGTCAGATGTGCATTTAATTGCAAAGATGGTTTGAGTGCTGTATCATGAAGGAATTTCATTAAATTCTGCATATTTCCCAAACAAGTACAGGATTTAAATCTTTAGTGTTTTTTATTTTTGATCAGAGAAATTGCAACTGAATAAAAAGCAGGTAGTTTTATTTTACTACAGAGGTGAGTATAACCTGCATGGCCTCATCCATCTTTAATCTGAGTATGCATCTGTCATGGAGACATTTCAGTCAATTGGAATGTTTCATTTTAGGCCTATAACATTTTTGCAGAGCACTGATTCAAAATATTTAGGGGTAAACAATCCTATCCAATAAGAATTCCAAAGGAATCCTGCCCGTAAATGTACCCGCCCAGTTAACTTGCAGCGTTGCCTCAAAACCCCATGTTTGTGACTGGTTGATGCTGACTGACTGCTCTCCTGCCAACTGCGTCTTGTCTTGTCCCAACACTGCTTTAAAATAAATCGCAAAGTGAAAAACAAATGTGCCCATACCTTTGAGTCCAGGGTTTATTCTGTGTGGTTGGTCACTGCCATGCCCCAACTGCTAACATTAGAGATATAGAGAGATTACTGATATTTTGTAAACTTTATGAAATTTTGATGAATTACAAAATATACAAGTAAAGTAACTATAATAAAAATATTTATGCATTGAATATTTGTAAATAGGACTGAAACTGAAACACTGCTAGGAACTGTTAAATTAAAGAATACCATTGGTGATTAGAAGCTGTTTTAGTATTCATGGAATTGTAGGTATTAAAGGTACAAGAGGTATTAAAAAAAACACATTAAAAGTTTGGAGGACACCATCGCTGACAAGGTGGCTGCTGCCATCTGGATGGGACCACATTTAATGTGCTGATCAGAAATTCTGTCATCTTCCACAAACAACGTCTGACAGGAAGGAAGGAGGAAGATGGTTAACAGGTGGATTCTAGCCAGGACCAACCTCAGAATACTCCAGTAAAAACTACTTGTTACCAATGGGGAATCAAACAACTACTTACACTGTTTACGGCTCAGGATCTTCCCTGGTTAGATGTGAATACGTGACTTAACATTCAACATACTGCACTGTTTACAACTCTGAGAGGGATATACTACTGGTCCACCGTTGTGGTAGTAAGTAATATTCTTCTAAATTATTTACGATCTGTCAAGACTATATGACTTAATGACTTCTGATATTTGACTTGTGGATGGGGATTGATAACTAACAAGACTTTCACAGATTTACAGTGAGGGATAACATGAAAGGGCATGCCTGAATATCTGTTCAATATTTTCAAAGCGCCGTTACCTTGGTTAGTCATTTACACTGTTTACACTTTGGTTATAGCTATCAGTCCTTCCTCACAGTGCTGCCTGGCCCTGAGTTGTGATGATTGTCCATCTGATTCTGTATGGAACAGTAGGACCAGAGAGCACGATGCATAGCATACATAGGAAGTTGTGGAAATTGCATCACTTTCACTGTTAAAATTAGCAGTGCACTAAAGCACCCCCAAAACAACAACAACTGCCATGATCTTTCTCCTAATTCTTTGAAGGTGATGCACAGGTCTGGAGAAAGACATTTGTGTAGCCTTCGTCGCTCCAGACGTGCTACTTGTTGAGTACATAGAGTACAGTGTAGCGATGAACCAATAGGTTTGCAGGTCAGCTTGTTCTCAGACATTTCCATGATGTCAGACTTTGAAAGGATCTGTTCATTGCCCACACCCGATTTACACTACTGCTCCAAATAAAGACATCAAAACTAAGTAATATCACAAATGATTCACCACACTGAAGATGAGCAGAGTGTGACTAGGACCAGGTTGATATCTAGAGAGAAGATAAGACACACTGGCTGATAAATTTGCCTGGTAACTGAAGGCAGCTGGAAACTCACACCTTGGTTTCTGTAACAGGAACAGGGCTGCCATGTGAGGGTTGGTCTTGTTACAGTAACCTGAGGTGGTAACCCGAGGAGACCGTCAACAGCTCTGTTCCATTAGCATGTTCAAGGCACAGCTCCTACATCCTCTCTCTCGCTGTCGTTTGTTACACTTTACATGACCGTCATTTTTACAGCTGGGATTGGGAAGAGCTACAGGATTTTCCCAGGGTGACTGCTGAGGTCCCTGGGTGCCCCAAACCTCACATTTCGCTGCCTTTCAATGAAGGCATGTCCGAGGTTATGTCCTGGAGGGCCCATGTGCAAAGTGAATGGACCCAACCGGCCTTAGCACATCAGCGGGTCTGGATCTCTCTCATAGCAGGTGAGGACACCCTCTCTTTCCAAACTGCAGCTCAGAGACATACTGTAGCCTACCTCTCATTTTCTTCTGGTCGAATGTGTGGTTATTTTCACATTTGGGATATTTAATTCCACATGAAGTTTATCTACTGTAGGTCGTGGAAGGATTACTCAAATGTCTGAAGATTTTGAGAGGTAAAGCCCTCTTTACCTGCAGTGGAATGTTACACAACATGTGAAACGCCATATTGAAAAGTCAACTAGGCTATCAATGGTGTTTTTGCAATTATTTTTATGTTTTGCAACCATGTGTTTTTTTTAATGAAGACAGTGATGCAGAATAAGGCATTACATTCTTGAGATCATATATCATTGCACAAAAATGATGATATAAGCTAAACATTACATTAACTAAAGATTACCTTTGATCTGAAGATGACATTTTATTTATTTATCTTTATTCTGCCCCACAGTAACATACGTTGCAGTGAGCAGCGACACGACACAGCGCACACACATGCAATTTTCGGGGGTCAATGAAATATGCCACATACAGTATAGGCCTACACATATATTATACGAATTTGAATAGCTTATGAATATACATTTTGTAAGTAATCAAAAGGTTTTGCTCTGTTGACTTACACAGCTTAATAATGACAGGAGTTTGATCTCAGACGCTGTCCATTTCCCCTTCCTGTAGATGACCCATATAGTTGTCTGGCAGCAGACGTATGGGGCTTCACTATCGTCCCGTACCAGAATCCGGGCTCCTTTCGAGATGTCCTGTAGGGGTAGAAGCCGGCCTCCAGCGATGGACTGAGACGATTTACCCTCTAAACAGGCGCCGAAAATGAGGCCCCATCTAGAAGCACTGTTTGCATGGTAGAAGTCAGTGTTTGCAAGGCATGTAAGCTATGATCTTGCAGATGTTTGATAACCAGCAAAACATCAACATCAGTGCCACCTCAAATATATCACAACATTTTATGAAATCATACAAAAAAAGCAGTCACAGCAATGTGAGAACCGCAAAGGGCCCCACACGTGCATTATAGGGGCCCCCGAAATGTTTCCCCCCAGCCTGTGGGCGTGCCCAGCCCCCGCGTCACCGCCTGGCTGGGCTGTGTGTGCTGCGCCTGCTCCTCCTCGGCTGCGACTTCCTCACAGCCAGGAGGGAAACCAAGCCGTCTCTATGTGGGGATGTATAGACTACTACACTCATCGACAAAACACCCGCTTAATGAAACCGAGAGGAAAGCAATTGTTTATATTCGCGTTGCTTTACATTTGCATCGGACGTGATTTTGGAATTGGAATGCGTAAATGACGCGTCGGGTATTGTTTTGGGATCCTGCTTCCAGATAGCAAGACGGCTAGACCCATACACAGCACACTGGGGTGGGACTACATGCATCCCTAGGACCATACGAGCTAGCTGGGATTTGCGGAATACTTAAATACTTTGCCGTTTTCAATACTTTTGGCCTTTGCAGGTCTAGTCGACGTTGGTTAGTTTGGTTCGGTCTGGGCAGCCTCTGCAACTTTGTAACATTGCCAATGACTCTCGACCGCCTTAAACACTCTGCCATCCTTTCAACTTTGTTAAAAATGGCAGACGATGTTGAATTGATAGGAGCCCATGAGTTTATTAAAGGTAGGTGAAAATGCAACTAACCCCAGCTATGTGAAACTTTAAACGTGCAGTTCCCCCGAACAAGTAGCTAAACTAGGTTGCTAACTGCTAGAGCAGTCCAGGACAGAGCCGGGGTCAGATGGTGCTGCTGCTCTTCAGGGCTCCGTCTGGCCGACAGGCTTGCTGGATACCAGCCTGTGATCCAGGCTTTTTGTTTTAATGCTTTTAATGTCTCATGTAAAGCACCTTGAATTGCCCTGTGGCTGAAATGTGCTATATAAATAAACTTACCTTGCCTTGCCTTGCCTATGCATTTAGAGAATGCATATGGAACAAACCCATTGTCATGACTTGATGAAAGCGTTATTTTATTATCTTCCAAATAAATCAATGTATGTCAGGTCAGAAATGTAAGTAATTTAGAATACCCTTCAATGTATAATCAAGTGTATGAATTCATGTTAAATGTAAGGGTAAGTGAAGGGCTGCCCTGGTCCATAACCCTCGCCTAGGTATCTTAGTAGAACTAGATGTGGTTCAGATAACATTTGGTTCACCAGCTATCTTCACAATGCTGCTTTGCCAGTCTGTGAAAGCTTTTTATTCTTATTTGAACAGACCGGCTGTATTTCGCTACCCTAAGAAGCAAGCCCAAGAGCACAGCAAACACACACTACTTTTGCACGGACGACGAATTTGTTTATGAGAAGTAAGTCATCCCTCTGTGCGCATGAATGAGTGTTTAGCAACGCACCAGCGGAGAGCAGCAACAAGCTGCTGCTGTCTGAGCCTCCACTGAAATTATGTAACAGCTTTTTATTGAACATTTTCCCTTGTCTGTTGAAGTAATTATCAGTATTGGGACAAACATGGTTTACATGATGGAAGTGATAATCCATCCATGTCACAATAGTAATTCGGAATGGCAGTTTAATTGGTGTTTCTCAATATCCATACTTTTGGTTGTGGTTTGCTTACTTGAAATGTGAGGATGGGTCTGCTGTCCATGAGATCAACATTTAGGCTATTTCTGTGATCAACAAACGGCTGAAACATACCGGACAGTTACCTGTATGGTTTGCAAACAAATATTGCCAATTGTTAGAAATTAGGGAGGTAGGTTGGTAGTACTTTATTGAAATTATACATTACATAGTTTCGGCAGTAGTGTAGCAGAAACACAATGTTGGTACAACTTCTAACAACCTGAGTGATGTGGTGTGGCTGATATACACACAACCAAAAGGTTTCTTTGGCTATTTAATGTTGATTTATTGACTTGGATAATCAGCAGTAAATTGCTGATTGTATTAATTATCTCACACTGCTTTATCCCCTCAATTATATTTCAGCTTTTATGCGGATTTTGGACCCCTGAACCTCGCTATGCTCTACCGATACTGTTGTAAACTCAACAAGAAGCTTAAGGTAGGCCAACTCATGTGCATCTGCCTCTGCTTATTGTATTTCCTCCTTTGGAAAGAATGTGAATTATGCATATAAGACAACAACAGCCTTGGAACTGTTACCTTCCGCACATTAATAGACAGCAAAGTCTGTGGTATTTTAATATGCCATTGCTTACAATCGGTGCAATTTTGTTTGGTGATTAAAATTGAATTAATGAATGTGACTAGGCTCCTCTTAATGACATTTAATTAATTTCAGGGCAGCGTTAAATCCATTCTTTGTCTTAAGCAAAGAATCATTCAGAACCTCTCCTGTTGTTCCTTCTGGAAAGTTGACTCTGAAATTGAATGAATTAATTAATCCTTCTCTCTCAAGGCTTTGATAGTAATCAACTTTCTTATTTTAGCCATTGACTCACCTTCACCAAAGCATTGTTAGCACTTTCTCTGTGACAGACTGGTGTGATATGCCAGCATCAGATCGCTTTACTCAGCAGTTTTGTAGCCTCACACTATGCTGGGGGTTAAATGGACTTTTCAGTGGATATTCTCCATTGGGCGTCTTAGTCTCGTCTAGTCAGTGTAATATGAGTAGGTGTAATCACAGTGTTTGAAAATGACTTTTGAGTTCAAGGCTATGCCTACATTCAATCCATGCAAACCTAAGATCAAATGTACATTACAGTCATTTAGCAGACACTTTTATCCAAAGCGAGTTACAATAATTGCATTTAATCTAGGTAGTCAGTGTACTACTACTCGCCAGAACTTGTGCACCTCCCCTCTAAACAAGTGACTAAGAGCATAATCTAGTGCTACTGGAAGTGCAAGAGTAGCAAAATATGAATACAATAGATGCTAACTTATCAATCAAACCAAATCAAACTTTATTGATACAGCACATTCATACACAGAAGCAACACAATGCACTTTACAGAAAAGAGGAAACATATGTATACTATATAGGCCTATACTAACCCCAACGCTCATTTCCCAGAAGGAAACACAAAACAGTTCAGCCATTTGAGCCAATATGGGAGAAATTAAAAGTTCTTCCCTGACCTCTCAAACGGTCAAGAAAACTCATGGAACATGTTTAAAGAGACAGAGGCCTATATACCTACAGTACCTGCCTATATACCTACAGTACCTGCCTATATACGCTCCTGAATATATTAGTCAGTCAACTATACAGTATGTTAGCTATATCACAGTACCACATTAGAAAACGCATAACATGTATAACACATTATAAGACGCAGCACTTTAAGATGTACCACATTATATAAATTGCACAGGGAAGATCACTATATTGTGTTAATACAAGTCAATACAAGTTTTCCAACATTGTTTCTGTTTTTCAGTGTAGTGTTGGCACGACTTAAGGGATTAATGTGAGTTAAATGGCACATTCTCTCACTTGTCCATCCAACAATCCCATATGTTGCACAAGAAAGCCTTCACTGAAATAACAAATAGAACCTTTGGTCAACTAAAACAGCAAGTTTGCTCTCTGTCCTGGCGGTCATAGGTAAAACAACCCTCTCAAGCACAACTAATATGTCCTTATGAAAGCAAACTAGCTAATGTGATCAATAACATCACCTTATTAAAGCAAGCTAGCTAGCTTGCTAAAGTTAGGATAGGGGAGTGGTTATCCTGGTGTGACGCACTATGAGGAGAACATTCTCAACTGGTTGAAAATGGAACGATACATTTAACACGCCTACTTCTCCAAAACTAAAGGACGGCTATATTGAACACTTTCATAGTGTTTCTTCAATGCCCTCTTGAGCAAAGAGCTTATAGAAACCTAGAGCGTGTCACCAGCCACTATGTTAAACCTTTACCCATAACCACCCCCTCTAACTTCCTCAATGACGCAAGGAGAGCCTCCAAGCCAAGGTCACATTCTGTAAATAGACGAATGTCCATTTGTGGGCTGCTAATCTTTCGTTGACATTAACAGTAGTGTGTCTTGTGTTTTGTCGTTTGGGGGCAGATGAGTTTTAGGTCGGTCATGTCTTCTTGTTTGGGAATGTTGAAGGTAAAGTCTCATGCCAACCCTGCTCTGCCGCACGCGCTCTGTTTGACCTCCATGTTTGTGCTGTGTGCAGCAAGTTGTCATAGGAACGGAATTCCTTTTAACCTCAACTGGTTTTGATGGGCATGACATGCAGAGAAGAGACAAGCTCGTTAGTTAGTGAATGTGGGAGAGGCAAACACCTCTTGTACCATAATTGAGAAATGCTGAAATAGTATTATTTAGATGTGTGTGTGTGTGTGTGTGTGTGTGTGTGTGTGTGTGTGTGTGTGTGTGTGTGTGTGTGTGTGTGTGTGTGTGTGTGTGTTGTTCCTGAACAGAGAGGTTTGGCAAGCTGAAGTGTTTCTTTTTGTGTTTTGGGGATTCTTAAGTAAACTCCTTGCGATCAGTGGTTGAGAGCGTTTCTTTGAATCATGCTGCCCGCTTCTGTACAATACACACAATTCCACCCAAATGCTTATTCCCCCATGTGCTGATAGTATTGATTTGCAATCAAATTTGGCAAAGGTTAAATATTAATCCTCACTCATCCAGGGAATGATGTTGGCTTGTTGTTCTTCATTCATTGCTTAGTTTATTAAAGCAGTTGTGTATTGGACCAGTTTTATTATATTGATTAGATTAAAGATAACAAACCCCTCATGCAAGCCAGCAGGCAACTCTGTAAACGTCTCCCGCTGTTGTGTTTTGACTAGCTGTAGGGTGCATTCAGGTCAACATGCCCCAAAACCCATATTGATACTGGCTTCGATCTTCTTGGATGAATCAGGAGATGACTACAGAAGTAGCCTGTGCTTGGGCCTGAGATCCCGCTTGCTATAGTTAGTGCTGTCAGAGCATGTCCTCCTCCTGCTGCTGCCCGTGACCCTACAACAGCAACCCTGCACTGGAACTGGACCCGTTATTCCCTGTCTAGTCCAGTTTCTTGTGTTTGAGTAAAGAAGAGTTTCTCATCTCAAGACTAAAATGGTATATTTCTGCACCCCCAGAGAAATATGTTTGGGCACAAAAGCAAAACCATCATTAACGCACCTTGGTCCATTAAAAACACCGTGAACACGGCTTTTTTGTGGATCCTTTTGTTAAGTGTCAAGGTTAAGGGCTCTAATTCGGCCGCGCAAATCGTCACAGGCAATCATCAAACGCAATAGACAAACAGTACTGCAATTGTCACATTTTGTGAATTTGCTTAATGAAAATATATGGACATCAGTGGAGGTGCGTTCATTGAAGGGTGAAAATAATTGAATGAAGCGGTAGTTGTGCCTTTCTCAAGCCAATCAGGCGAGCCGTAGTATGGACATCTGGCTAGGGGGTCCTGGGGGGGGGGCAGTCTAATGCATGGTGGACAGCTCCTCACCGGGGGACAGGGGGCCACACCCTGGACTCACCAGATCCCAGTAGGGACGGATTCCACAAGGAATCTGGATATTTATATATATGAAATATAAAATGAAATGTGTATATATATATATATATATATATATATATATATATATATATATATATGAAAAGAGCAGAAAGGAATAGAAAGTGTATTTGTGTATTTGTAACAAGTACAGGTTCAGGTGTCCTTACAGCATGTTACAGGTATCAGTGCTAATCACTTCCTCATTCCAGTCCAGGTACTCTGATAGACATTTAAAGCTTCCTGAACTGGCAATTTACTGTACTATCTGTCCGTCACCAAACACAGACCAAAAATAAATTCATGACTTATTTTCTCCCATGAATTAACTGATAAAAATTATAATGGACAGATTAACTATAACCATAAATTGTTAGTCTCAGCCCTGTTGAAATGATCATTATCATTCCTCATTGATGTACAGCCTTGTTTCTACTTTGTCTTCAGTCCTTTACATTGACCAGAAAGAGGATTGTCCACTACACCAGCTTTGACCAGAGGAAACGGGCCAATGCTGCTGTCTTAATTGGTGCCTATGCAGTGAGTATCTTTGTCCTAATTGAATCTTCACTCTGTCCCATCTCTCCCCCCCTCTAACACTCTCTCCTCATCCATTCCTGTCTTTCTTCACCCCATCTCTCTCCCCCTCTAACACTCTCTCCTCACCCGTTCCTGTCTTTCTTCACCCCATCTCTCTCCCCCTCTAACACTCTCTCCTCACCCATTCCTGTCTTTCTTCACCCCATCTCTCTTTCTTTCCTCCTCTCTCACCGACCTCTCACCCCAGGCAGCAGTGCTGTAGTGAGGACTAACTGTGCATTGAACTTTTTCTTCCATTTGTATTCCATTAATACGCATGCTAAATGACAGATTGATTGTGCTACCTTTTCTTAAAGGTTAAAGGTCGCTGTGTGTCAATCTGACTGTACCGTGTTTCCACGACAACCAGTACAACATTGGTCATGACTGGGAGCCAAAGTACCCCAGATTTGTAACTAATGTTGGTTTATTTGAAATCTGTGGTTAAATTGGGTTTTGCATCTGAATGTAAAATTTCATAGGCAACCGCAGATTGGTCAAGTTTTATACTAGTAATCCACCATAAAAAGATGCCATAATTTAATCAAAGTTAAATGAGTGTTGTGTGCTTCAGCTGCATATTTCTCCCAGCACTTCCAGTTAGAGAAATTGGGGCTCTAGTGGCTCTAGTGTGGCTCTAGTGTGGCTCTAGTGTGGCTCTAGTGTGGCTCTAGTGTGGCTCTAGTGTGGCTCTAGTGTGGCTCTAGTGTGGCTCTAGTGTGAAGACTGTATCTGCGTCTGAATGCTGTATAAACATGACATTACTATTGTAAGTTCTGAATGTTAAAAGCGTTTTAAATTAATCCAAAAGTTTTTTTCAGCTTTTGTAAAATGTAGGCTACTCCCTAAAACGGTTTTGAATATTCATATATTCTTTACTGTCTGTGATGACCCAGGCCCTTAACCCTCTTAATACGACCACGTCACGGCAACATTTTAAAAATATCTAACAAATATTTAATAATATTAAAAAAATATCTAACAAATCTAAAAAATTCCTCACTCCAACACTTGCTGAAAGCTGAGAAATTGCGCTTTCTAGTATTATAGGGAAAATCCAATTAATATTCGAAATGTTGTCACTTTATTTTCAGGGTTAAAAGGGTTAACCTCAAAACACTACTGCTGAAAAGAGAACACAGGTCATAAGACTAAGAGCTGTAACACAATGTACATGAATTAATATAGAAAAGATCCCCCTCCAAATGACAGAATGGACAGGGGAATGTGATGGTGAGCCTGGGTTATTTGTAGCTTTGTTAAGATAAAAGCCGTGGTTTCCACCAAAGAGGATTACTGGTGCTTGATGAACAGCTGGCCCCTGGATGCTGGCCCCTGGGAATCCACATTTGATACCATAGGTCCTGTGGAAAGAGATCCATAGAAGCATGCACATGTAAACACGCACGCCACCCCTAAATCCTGCAGAGGTTAATCCTGTCCATTTTACCATTGTGTCTGGCTTGTGAATATTTCATGTGTTGGATGAGTTACAACTTACAAAGCACCATTCTCTTACCTGACCCAATGACACACAAGCTGTTATTGGCAGGACACTATCTTGCTATCAGGTAATGGGAGTGTAAATCAAAGTAGTTGTCCCCCACCTGATGAAATCCAGAGGGGGGGCGGAATTAAAATGGTGCTCATCCGTTCTTACACTTTTTCGTCCATCCGATAAGAGGTACCAGAGCCCACCACTGGGAGCGCTAGCCACAGTTCATGTTTCCTATTGCCAATATTGCTTTGTACACATAAACTATACTTTGTGTCTCAATACAGGTGTAGTCCATTCTACCCAGCAGCCCTTTCACTTTCCAAACCCTTCTGAGTTCAGATCTGCAGGTGCTTCCTAGCTCGTCTAATCCTTGTTCCAAATGTTGGGATTTAATCAAGGAAAGAGAACATCTGTTTGGTGCTGACCCAAACGCATAATCTTAAATTGAGAGAGAGGCTTTCTCACACTATCCTCGTGAGACCATCCTGATCTCGCGATTTCACATTGTTTCACTGCAGACCAGACCAGAAAAAACATGCCAGAGCCAATCAGTGTTCTATGAGGAAATACAAACGGCTACGCTGGGAGGCTTTAGGTGTGACCACAGCTACGCTGGGAGGGTTTAGGTGTGACCACAGCTACGCTGGGAGGGTTTAGGTGTGACCACAGCTACGCTGGGAGGCTTTAGGTGTGACCACAGCTACGCTGGGAGGGTTTAGGTGTGACCACAGCGAGGAGCGGTTGAAGTTGGCACACATCAATTGTGATAGACAATCCAATCACCTGGGGCGGCTGTAGCTCAGTTGGTAGAGCGGGTCGTTCAGTGATCGAAGGGTCAGTGGTTCGAATCCCAGCTCCGACTGTCCACATGTCGAAGTGTCCTTGAGCAAGACACCTAACCCCAAATTGCTCCCAATGAGCAGGTTGGCACCTTGCATGGCAGCTACCGCCATTGGTGTGTGAATGGGTGAATGAGAGGCCATTGTAAAGCGCTTTGAGTGCCGCTAAGGTGGAAAAGCGTTATATAAGTGCAGTCCATTTACCTGCCAAGTATTAGTGAAAGTGTCTGCCCTTTTCCAAATAGTTTTCAACGGAGAGTTCCCAAATGGTTATGCGAAGCAAACCATCTGGTGTGTCAGGTTATGCAGACTCCAATGGAATATTAATAATTGCAATAATAACGTAATTGCAATAATTATGTTGACACATAATTTTTTATTTGTCAGCGTTTCAGCAGCAAGCTGCCTTCATCAGGGCAAAGGGTTAGGGTTCATTTCTCCTTCATCAGGGCAAAGGGTTAGGGTTCATTTGTCCTTCATCAGGGCAAAGGGTTAGGGTTCATTTCTATTATGCCCAGGGGGCAAAAGACCTGATGAAGCCAGCAAAAATATTGATTAATGTAAGAATGGCGATTTTGTCTTATACAATTATTAATCGATGCACAGATCTAAGAAAATCTGGGTAGCAATCGCTGGTTAGCAATGTACTTTGAGAATATTGACATAAGTGTTTCATAAATGCTCAAGCAGTGCTTTTTACATGTTGTGAAGTCTGTATGTAGGTATCCTTCAAATAATGTTATCCTATTAGTGTTCAGTGTGGAAACTCCCTCTCTCATCCTCTCTCATCCTCTCTCATCCTCTCTCATCCTCTCTCATTCTCTCTCATCCTCTCTCATCCTCTCTCATCCTCTCTCATCCTCTCTCATCCTCTCTCATCCTCTCTCTGGCAGGTCATCTACCTGAAGAAGACGCCAGAGGAGGCCTACAGGGCTCTGATCTCAGGCTCCAACGCTTCATATTTACCCTTCAGGTGAGCTGCCACAGACTTATATTAAAGGATAACTTAAAGTCGCACTGAAATGAAAAAAGCATTCTGTCCCATTTTGGTTCACATAATTGGTCATAGTGTTCACCTATTCAACGATGTATGCCAAAAAACTTACAAAATTCTACTTTTGTTGTAATCTTATATCAAAGTATATAATTTCTTACTTCCTTGAAAACGGTAGGTCACGTGCAATGACGACAACAGGTACCTTAGATTTTAGGCCAATAATCTCCCGACATCCACCCGTCAATCAACGCTATCCTTCTATCGAATCTGTCCAAAGTTCTTAAAACCCGTCCACTTGTCAATGTTCCAATCAAATTCCTCTAAACCCATGTCCCACCCTCATAGCTTGTTTGCGTCGGAAATACGTCAAACTACGGAAGTTAGATGATCTCAAACGTCCGTTTCAGTGAGACTTTAACTATTTTGACTTCCATTGTAGCTGATTGCATGCCTGCAGAAGAAGTGTAGCTAGCTCAATACTGAAGTGATCAGGGCTGAGTTTCCCAGAGGCATCGTAGCGCTACGTTCATCGTAAGCTACGGCGTTCATCATAGCGCTACGTTCATCGTAAGCTATGGCGTTCATCATAGCGCTACGATGAACGTAGCGCTGCGAGGCCTCTGGGAAACTCGGTCCAGGGAAAATATAGTCTATGTGTCAGGTTGCGAAGATAGGATGTGAGGCCATCCTGATCTCCAGAGCTCACGTTTCACTCCACACATCAGTCTGGCAAAGCTTGATAGAGATCTGTTTGTGCCAGATCAGAAGACAATCGGCCAATCAGAGTTCCAGGAGGAAATACTAGCAGCTACGCCGGGCAGGGTTTGGATGTGACAACAGTGAGAAGCAACTGTTTGTTCGAAACCACAATGGCGGAGGTTAGCGTAGATGCTGTTACAGCATCAGTTATATCTGAACTGGAGAGTATTTATTCATTGAAAGAGGCTGAAGGCTTTTCTCTGTGGAAAAGATGTTTTCGCTCGTCTCCCGACTGGCTTCAGTAAGAAGTTGATGTAGCCGTGATAGACGGGTTTGTTCAATCAACTGCCGAGCAGTTTTGAAAGTGCCTGCCCTTTTCCACACAGTTTCCGACGAAGCTTTCCTACTGTAGATGGTTGTGTGAAACAAACAATCTGGTGCACATCAGGTTACTGAGATCAGGCCCTAACGTCCAAAATATGTGCGTCTGTGTGTGTGTCCATTCGTACCATGAGATTCAGACCGACCAGGAGTTGCCAATACCATTGCACACCAGCACTAGAGGGCAGTAGAGAGTTCAAACCTTTAAGTAAAGCACCACTTACTTCACCACCTGGGGGTGATTTTTTTAAAATTGTATTTTATTTTATTTTGGGGCACTCTATATACAGTAGTGTGCTGATTTACTTTATGTAGGTGGAACTCACCCACTGTGTGTCCATGTGTTCAGAGTGATAGATCACCACGGCAATGACACATTGAAAGATCGCACCCACGAGTTGGGGGGCTGGGGGGGACACTGAGGGCTTCCATGGACTAATTAATGCAAAAAAATACATATTTTTGGTTTCTTGACATTTGCTCATTGATGATAACTCAGTCAATGAGTTATTATTGATGACATTTCGCTGTCACTGTTGTGTGATAGCGTGACCATACGTTTTCTGGCAAAAACTGCAGGCTACCAGCTGTTTCTACAGTACATGCTAATCAGCTAGAATTCAGTGGTGCAGACAAGGTGTCTTAAAATGATTGTGCCGTTGTTTGGTGACAATGAGCGCAAAATATGTCATCAATGACACCACAAACTGAGTCAAATCCTCAGTGTAACAATTATGGTGCGTTCGTTTCTAACTGGGAGGTGGCAAATTGCGACTTGCTACTAGGAATGATTAAATAAAACACCGCATGAACTCGCACTTCCTCATCGCAAATTCGGATATGTTTCTCAGCCCCCAGTTGCTCGAATGCACTAGATATAACTAGGTAACTGTGATATAATGGTATATAGATATAACTAGGTAACTGTGATATGATGGTATATAGCTCGAATGCACACAGGTCGGAGGTAGGTATTTTGCCACTTGCGACTTGCCACCTCCGACCACAAACGAACGCACCATTAGAATGTTGTTTTGATGAGTTTTGGGGGGGTTTGATGCAACAATCCAGCACCCAATCCCTTCTATTAGCAGTACAGCTAATGTTGACCTGAGCTTAAGCAGTCAGAAACCGTAAAAAACAGCTAAATGTGAAAAATCTTGGCGTGCCCCCTTTAATTAGCCCAACTCCAACAACAGGATGCTCAAGATCTCTCCAAAAATGAGAAGTGTTTAAAAAGTATTTTTTGTTGAGATCTAATCAGTGTCATATCTGGAGTGCTGTGTTAATGCTGCCTTGTTTTAACACTCAATAACACGGCTTGAGGGGCGCGTCCCATATGAAGGCTAGTCCTTCACGCGGCGGACCCGGGTTCGATTCCCGGCTCGGGTCCTGTGCCGCATGTCCTCCCCTCTCTCTCTCCCACGTTTCCTGTCTCTCTACACTGTCCTGTCCCATTAAAAAAAAGCTGAAAAAGCCCTAAAAAAAATATCTTTAAAAAAATACAATAAAATAACACTGCTTGATTTGTTGTTTCAGGGATGCTTCCTTTGGAAATTGCACATACAATCTAACCATTCTCGATTGCCTACAAGGAATCCGGAAGGTGAGTTGAGTTTTGTTCATCGTTCTTTCATTAGTTGATTGTTCTTCTGGCGCGTTGTCCTCTTCTCTCTCAGGAACTAATGAAGTAGGCCTATTAAACAAATTGCTACAGATGTTGCCTTTAAAGGATTGATATTCAACAATAAAATGGTTAACAAGAGTTGACTGGAGACAGGACATAGATGAGGAGACCGTGGGTCCGAGATTAGTCATTAGTCAGCCTAGACAAAGAATTGAAGACAACCTGCTGTAACACTTTGTTCCATCAGTTTATTCCTGGCATGCTGCTGTAACAGTGTGTCTGTCACCCTCTATCTGCTAACCTGTCCAATAATAACAACAGAGATGTGTAAACAACACTTTAAATTACCTAAAATGTAGATACTTGTTTTCCTAGCATAACCATATAGTCTATAGACAAACTATGGTTGTAGACAACACCATATTGGTCTTTGTGGTAAATGGACAGCACTTATCTAGCGCTGTACAATGGCTTCTCATTCACCCATTCACACACCAAGGTGTCAGCTGCCATGCAAGGTGTCAGGGTTGTGTAGTCTGTGGTGAGTTGTGTAGTCTGTGGGGGTAGTGTGTAGGGGTTGTGTAGTCTGTGGGGGTAGTGTGAAGGGGTTGTGTAGTCTGTGGGGGTAGTGTGTAGGGGTTGTGTAGTCTGGGGGTAGTGTGTGGGGGTTGTGTAGTCTGTGGGGGTAGTGTGTGGGGGTTGTGTAGTCTGTGGGGGTAGTGTGAAGGGGTTGTGTAGTCTGTGGGGGTAGTGTGAAGGGGTTGTGTAGTCTGTGGGGGTAGTGTGTGGGGGTTGTGTAGTCTGTGGGGGTAGTGTGTGGGGGTTGTGTAGTCTGTGGGGGTAGTGTGTAGGGGTTGTGTAGTCTGTGGGGGTAGTGTGTAGGGGTTGTGTAGTCTGTGGGGGTAGTGTGTGGGGGTTGTGTAGTCTGTGGGGGTAGTGTGAAGGGGTTGTGTAGTCTGTGGGGGTAGTGTGTGGGGGTTGTGTAGTCTGTGGGGGTAGTGTGTGGGGGTTGTGTAGTCTGGTGGGTTGTGTAGTCTGGTGGGTTGTGTAGTCTTTGGGAGTAGTGTGTAGGTGTTGTGTTGTCTGTGGATGCTGTGTAGTCTGGGGTTGTGTAGTCTGGGGTTGTGTAGTCTGGGGTTGTGTAGTCTGTAGTGAGTTGTGTAGTCTGTGGTTGTGTAGTCTGGTGAGCTGTGTAGTCTGTGGGGGTTGTGTAGTCTGGTGGGTTGTGTAGTCTGTATGGGTAGTGTAGACTCAAGGGGTTGTGTAGTGTGGTGATAGTGTAGTGTGGGGGTTGTGTAGTCTGTTGTGATAGTGTAGTGTGGGGGTTGTGTAGTCTGGTGATAGGGTAGTGTGGGGGTTGTAGTCTGTGGAGGTAGTGTAATATGGGTAGTGTAGTCTGTGGTGATAGTGTAGTGTGGGGGCAGTGTAGTCTTTGGTGGTAGTGTAGTGTGGTGGTAGTGTAGTGTGGTAGTGTAGTGTGGTGATAGTGTAGTGTGGGGGTTGTGTAGTGTGGTGGTAGTGTAGTGTGGTAGTGTAGTCTTTGGTGGTAGTGTAGTGTGGTAGTGTAGTGTGGTAGTGTAGTGTAGTGTGGTGGTAGTGTAGTGTGGTAGTGCAGTGTTGGCTTTTGGCGTTCTTCTCCTCTGTTGCTCTGCGTTGTGTATTTTCTTGGTAAGCCTTGATAAGAGTTGCAGCAAATCTAATATGGACCACGATGTTAATAGCCTTCTTGTTGTGATAGTATTGATAAAATCACCCCAACACGGGATTGGAAGCGGCAAACAATGATTTATTGGACAGAACTTAAACTCACATGGAACAGTCCCTGTCTCTCCCTGTCTCTGGCTGGCTGGAGCTGTGGGCAGAAAGCGAGGCCTGCGTCTTCCTCCCTACTCCCCCGCTTGGTCTAGTCAGGGCTGGGCCTCAATCTTCCTCCCTACTCCCCCGCTTGGTCTAGTCAGGGCTGGGCCTCAATCTTCCTCCCTACCCCCCCGCTTGGTCTAGTCAGGGCTGGGCAGCCACAGGCACAGAGAGTCCACCGCATTCACAATCAAGCTCTCAAGGTTAACTCAAGACACTAAATAGTATCCTCTTGCTCCACCCCCACGCCTCCCTTAAGGTCTAGTGTCGTCAGATTGGCTCCCCGGAGGGGCCCTACTGTCACAAGATGTGTAGCCTGTCAGGCACAAGGGTCATGACCTGTCAGTCACAAGGGTCATGACCTGTCAGGCACAAGGGTCATGACCTGTCAGTCACAAGGGTCATGACCTGTCACCCACCATCTGAAGTCTCAAGCCCACTGATTGTTTGGCCAGTGGTACTTATGACATTCTATGAAAAGCATGTGACACCCTGGGGAGGATGGGACACCCTCCCCCCCCCGTGACTTCCCAGCGTGACCTCCTGACCCCTGACCCCAGCACAGCACAACTGTCTCCTCTCATCCCTACCACTGCACATTTAGACCGTCCACATGAGAACACAAACACACAAACAGCTTTACATTGACTTTAAGACTTTTAAACAACAATCTTTGAGTGACAGTTGATTTGACTCCCCCCCCCGGGCCTCACCGAATTCCCCTCTCTCCTTGGTTCCACTTTGCCGGGCAAAATACAATTGAATGGGCTTCATTTTCTTCATTTTGTTAACGTTACTGGCAGGGACATTCGGCGTCTGCACACTCGTTTGTGAGTGAGGGCAGCTGAGCTGTCATCATGAGAGTTCTGGCGTTGCAGGTTGCAGTCGTGGGACTTGTAATCATACTTGGCAACTCTCCCAATTTTCACGGGAGACTCACGATTTTCAGTGCCCTCTCCCGGTTTTCTCCCGGGGTCATATTTCTCCCGATTTCTGACAATCAGATTTACTCACGAGTCACGACCTGTTTCATTCTAACATAACGCGCCAAATTCTACTGTTTCCACTCGGACTTCAATACAGCTACACCGTTGTTTGGTTTCCATGGTAGCTGTGTAGTCAGGAGTGCGTTAGAGGACTTCCTCCCCGAGGATCTAGCGTCCACCGTCTCTTGACTGACAAGAGAGAATGAGCTCTTCAAAGAAATACAAATACTCATGTAAATTCCAGCCTCAGTGTAAAGTAGAGGTTCGCTTCAACTATCCACACAAATGACAAATATAACGTTATGGTGCATTCCATTTGTCTCTGGAGTGGGAACTGGCAGTGGTCACTCCCGAGGTGAAAAAGTAAATAGACACCAGCCTGTTGACGCGAGCATAACTGATCATGGCTGGATCATGGATGTATTATAAGAAGTGGATAAGGCATGCAAAGACGGCGGCCCATTCAATCCAACGAAAGTTGCTCAGTGGCGCATGAAGCAAGCCTCCATGGACAGGAACAGCCCGTTTTTGGTGCAGTGGCCAAGCACGGTATTGCAAGTGGCGCCAAGAACCTGAAACCTATGAGGAAACTGAAACCTAAATCCCCCACTACACTGAAGTTACAGTAATATGGGTACTGTAGAGCCCTATGAATGAATCATGGTCAACATTTAATGGTGAGTTCCTTGGCCCATGCTGCACCCCTCCACCCAGTTTCATGCATATCAGACAGACGGACAGACGGACAGACAGACAGACAGACAGACAGACAGACAGACAGACAGACAGGGGCGAAAACATTACCTAAGAGGTTATAACACCAATAACACCTGCCTTACTGTCCTTCTCTCTCTGTCCCTGGTCATGCTCTTCCAGAAAGGCAGGTCAGGCAGGTCAGGCAGCCTCCATCACATGAATGTCTCAAATTCCTGAGCTGCTTCTGTCAGCCACCCATCCTGTCCTCCTCCTGAGGCCCTCTCTCCACACACACACACACACACACATCCACACACACACACACACACCCACACACACACACACCCACACCCACACACACACACACACACACACACACACACACACACACACACACACACACACACATCCACACACACACTTGCTATTGCAGCCCTCCCAAGGAGGCCCAGCGCGTTTCCACTGTCATTAAGAAGGAGTGCATGAAAACATCTTCCTCTGTGGTAGGGTTATCAAGGTCAAGGTGGTTTTATTAGTCAGCCATGTTTCCATCCACTTCCATACACCGAATTGTGTGAGGATCGCTAAAAATATGAATGTGAATAAAGCCGGTGAACGTGCGTTCCCATCTAGAGCTTTAAATCGGATAAAGCATTTATCACAAAAGACTTTTATCGAACAAGAGAAAATCCGATGAGATCGACAGTACAAACTTTTTGTCGATTTTCATGACTTTTAATCGAATTTCACTGTTTCCATAAGGCATTTTTAATTCGATAACTTAATTCGCATAAAACGTGTGGATGGAAACATGGCTACAGAGATACTGAGTAAAACGTAGTGAAATGAAGGGGTGCTCAAGTCATTGTTTTAAAAACAGTAAGATACAATAAGATAAATAAGAACAGTTAATTAAACAATATACAACAAAGTAGATATAAAGAAGAGAGGATGTACAGTTGATAATAAAAAGTATCAGAGACTTTCTTATTCCCTCGGTACATGACACACCGTACATGACACACAACCTCATATTAACTGTACATGGGTTACTATGTAATGACATAGCAAAAACAGTAGTAACATTTAGGAAGTACTATGTTATTGTGTACGGTGTAGAAGTTGTTACACAAGGTATGGCTGAGGGCAGCTCTTCCAGTGAAGGGTTAGGTTGGAAGAAGGTGTTGAATGTTGAATCTTTCAGCATTCGCCTTCATGCGTCTCCATCCATTGTCCCAGTGGTATTGAGGTGCAGCCGTGGTTTTGTGTGGATCCCGAAGGGTTAACTGGATTAAACCTGCCCAGAAGTGAACGCTTACATAACAGCAACACGGGAGAGCACAGAGACAGCTGTCCACACTGTAGACGTGATAGGGGCCGATGACAAGAAGCTGTCAGGGACACCTGTGTGTGTGAGAGTGCCTTTGTGTCCGCGGGCACAGTTGCTCACGTGTCAATGTTTGTGTGCGACATATACCTGCTCATGTGAATGGAACTTGTCAGTTTCAAGTATTAAAATTATCATCTCAAACTAGCTTTCTATCCATTTGTAGCAAACAAGGCAACACAGTAATGATCAGCCTACTAGGGATGGGTATCGAGTCGAATTTCAAGAATTTATTCGATTCCGATTCACAAGGTTCAGAATCGATTATCTCGATTCAATTCAATATCGATTCAGTTAGTGTTACTAAAACCTGTTTTTTTTAGCTGTAACCTTAATTACATGACTGCCAAGTTATGCAACACATCAATACTAGGGCTGGGTATCGATACTGATTTCCAAAAATGAATGAATAAATGAATCATTGAATGAATTAATGAACTGTTCATTCCTTCATTTATTCATTCATTCATTAAATAAAAGATCGATTTTGGGATTCATGAATCGATTCTGAATCATTTGATTCAGAATCGATTCAGAATCGATGAATCGATTTTTCGAACCCATCCCTACAGCCTACCCCCTTCCCCTTTCATGAAAGCCTTTCTGCAGTTCTGACGCTCTAACGGCGTCTGTGTCTGCGTGACATTCCCCGAAAAAATCCCTGGCTTTTACCAGAATGACCATGAAGTGCCCTCTGTAGGTATGTCACAGATCAGCAATGTTCATATGAAACGGCGCATGAACACTGGATGTTATGATTCTTTAAGTCATAAGGGTGGAAATTCCAGCATTTTGAAATGTGCTTTTTGAATTGATATTGTAGTGCCCCCTATGGATGGCCATTGTTTCTGGCATTATTACTTGTCTATATGTAGTTATAACATGGTAATTTATAGCATTCTCGACCATCGACTTAATGAGTTATTTGACCCTTCCAAGATGAAGGCTAATAATACCAACAATTAGCATAGCCTTCCTACTTCGAAGGACACCAATTATCTTGTGAGTGAAAAGTGACCTGATCTTGTGAGTGAAAAGTGACCTCATGTCTGTGCTACGCTGGGCGTGGAGGGAGGAGCAGCCAGGCTGATTAACTGGCCCGTTTGACAAGGCAGGTTTCTATAGTGTTCAGTATGTCACACGTTCTACAGGTTGTGTCAAAACGCCCTCTATTAATAACCGCCAGAGAAACCAAACCCTGGATAGATGTACAGACCCACCCTGGCCAGTATGATTACAGCGTCCGCCCACCGTAATCTGAGATAACACAACTCTATATTTGGCCTGATAGGGAGTGATCTTGATTGGGGTGTTTGAAGAGTGTACTCCCTGTGTCTCCCACCCCCATCAGACCTGCGGTAGCTGAGTCCGTGTGGTGGGGGTCTGTACGGAGGCCGGTGCAGCTGGTGTGGGGGGGTTCTTGTGTGTCGCTGAGAGGTTCTTGTGTGTCGCTGAGAGGTTCTTGTGTGTCGCTGAGAGGTTCTCGTGTGTCACTGAGAGGTTCTTGTGTGTCGCTGAGAGGTTCTTGTGTGTCACTGAGAGGTTCTTGTGTGTCACTGAGAGGTTCTCGTGTGTCGCTGAGAGGTTCTTGTGTGTCACTGAGAGGTTCTTGTGTGTCGCTGAGAGGTTCTTGTGTGTCACTGAGAGGTTCTTGTGTGTCGCTGAGAGGTTTCTTGTGTGTCACTGAGAGGTTCTTGTGTGTCGCTGAGAGGTTCTTGTGTGTCACTGAGAGGTTCTTGTGTGTCACTGAGAGGTTCTCGTGTGTCCCTGAGAGGTTCCTGTGTGTCGCTGAGAGGTTCTCGTGTGTCACTGAGAGGTTCTTGTGTGTCGCTGAGAGGTTCTCGTGTGTCACTGAGAGGTTCTCGTGTGTCCCTGAGAGGTTCCTGTGTGTCGCTGAGAGGTTCTTGTGTGTCACTGAGAGGTTCTTGTGTGTCGCTGAGAGGTTCTCGTGTGTCACTGAGAGGTTCTTGTGTGTCACTGAGAGGTTCTTGTGTGTTACTTCTGCAGCATTGTTGTTCCAGGCGCTCTGGTCATACTTTGAGATGGAGATGATTAAGTGTGTGTGTGTCTCCTTGGCCTCGCCCTCACCTCCCATTCAAACCCATTCACCATCCCATTCACCTCCCATTCAAACCTACCAGGTGCAATGAAATGTATGTGATATTTCTCAGTTGTTTTTTTTCCAGTGTATGGGCCTGGCTGGTCAAAGGTCTTTGGTAGGCCTATATTTTAGGACTTCACTGACCGTCGGAAACTAGCCAACACTTTGACCTCAGTGTAATAGCGATTGCGCTGATCAGCAAACGGCATCCTTGATTGTCCCATAGAGAATGACCTGTACAGGCTGTGGAGCTGGACACACCCACGTCCTTTTAATCAGTCCGTCACTGCTATGGGTATGACACCATTGCCCCAAATATCACAGGCCTTTGTCAGGAAAGCCACAGTGGTGTGTGTGTGTGTGTGTGTGTGTGTGTGTGTGTGTGTGTGTGTGTGTGTGTGTGTGTGTGTGTGTGTGTGTGTGCGTGCGCGCGTGCGTGCGTGCGTGCGTGCGTGCGTGCGTGCGTGCGTGCGTGCGTGCGTGCGTGCGTGCGTGCGTGCGAGCGAGCGAGCGAGTAAGTGAGAGCTGACTCAGCATGACTATAAATCATGATTCCCTGAATCTTGGGAAACACTCATAACACAACATTTGAACTGTCATGGCAGCCATGTGGTTCAGGATACTGACTCAGTTTGTGTTACATTGGGAAGTCTTGGTCAACATGTGATGCTCCTAGATTTTGTTAGGTTGTGTGTGGCCTGTCTTTGAATGGTTAGGGACCAATCACGCACATTTTACATGACACTGCAGTCATTTAGCAGATGCTTTTATCCAAAGCAACTAACAATAATTGCATTTAACGTGAGAAAAGCCTACATAGGAAATGTACTACTACTTGCCAGAACTCACAAGTGCATCTCCTTTATAAAACAGGTGACTAAGAGCATAATCTAGTGCTGAAGGGAAAGTGCAAGAATAGCAATCTAAAATGCAGTAGGTGCTTAAGAGCACCTTTCACATCAACCACATGATGGTGCTATAATATCCACCCATCCATCTTCATCTGCTTATCCGGGGTCGGGTCTTAGAGGCAGCAGCTCCAGCAGGGAGCCCCAGACATCCCTTTCCCTAGCAGCATCAACCAGCTCTGCCTGGGGAATCTTTAGCCGCTCACAGGCCAGTGCGGAGATGTAGTCCCCCACCTAGTCCTGGGTCTACCCCGCGGCCTCCTCCCACCTGGTCCTGGGTCTACCCCGCGGCTTCCTCCCAGCCGGACACGCCTGGAACACCTCCCTAGGGAGGCGCCCAGGAGGCATCCTCACTAGATGCCCGAACCACCTCAACTGGCTCCTTTCGACGCAAAGGAGCAGCGGCTCTACTCCGAGTCTCTCCCGGATGACTGAACTTCTCACCCGATCTCTCAGGGAGACCCCAGCCACCCTCCGGAGAAAACTAATTTTGGCCGCTTGTATCCGTGATCTCGTTCTTTCGGTCATGACTATAATAGTGTTATTTATTTACCTGGTTTACATACAGATGTTTACCATCTAAAACAATTATAAACTGCACCACCACTCTCGAGCTCGAAGGGAGTTGAACACGTACATTTCACCTGATCTTTCGTTCTCACGCCAAACTGGTCTCTCTGTAGTGAAAGTGAGACTGTTAGCCTGCTAGAGTACTGGTCCTAAACCCTACCTGTTGATCCTGGAGATACTGTATGTATGGCTACCCCTGTTCATGAGCTGGAACAAAGACACCAGCAGAAAAGGTGTTTTGGGTAAATGTACAGTTACATGACAAAACTGTAGAGTTGTCATGCCAAAAAAACTCTTGGCATGACTCGTATGGCAGCATGTCCCACATACAGGCAGTTAGGGCTGTGTTTAAAAAATCGATTCATTGATTGTGAATCGATTCTGAATCAAATAATTCTGAATCGATTCATGAATCCCAAAATCGATCTTTTATTTAATGAATGAATGAATAAATGAATAGTTCATTAATTAATTCAATGATTCATTCATTCATTCATTTTTGGAAATCAGTATCGATACCCAGCCCTAGTATTGATGTGTTGCATAACTTGGCAGTCATGTAATTAAGGTTAGAGCTAAAAAAAACAAACAGGTTTTAGTAACACTAACCGAATCGATATTGAATCGAATCGAATTGTGATAATCGATTCTGAACCTTGTGAATCGGAATCGAATCGATTCTTGAAATTCGACTCGATACCCAGCCCTACAGGCGGTATGTCTGTACTCCTGGTGCTCCTCAGCTCTGCTGCATCCGTAGTGTAGCACCTGTCTGTGTGAATGTAAACAAGCACCTTCCAGGCAGTACTGGGTGACGTGTGGCAGCTGGATGACGGTGGCGTTGGACTCTGGCTGCAGCACTTCCTGGTGTGCTGGAATGTCTCTGCCCTCTCGCCACAGCTGCACCAGGAACAGGAAACCAGCCTGGGATGCTGGGAAACGGTCCAATACTGCAGCGCTGCTGGGATTCCATTCTGACGGCGTGTGAATGGCGCACTCTGCAGCAAGGTCACACACTGCTCTCTATTACAGGCGCTGCAGCATGGATTCTTCGACTTTGAGACCTTTGACGTAGACGAGTACGAGCACTATGAGGTACAGTTTTAATAGAAAAAGAAAAAAAAGAAGTGTTTTTTTTTTTCTTTTCTTTTTTTTTTTTTTCTCCTTTTTTTTTCTTCTTTTTTTTTTTTTTTAAGTAAACTGTTAACAGTCAAATGACCGCTGCTGCATAAATATCAGTATGTAGAACATACCGGTAGTTCTTATGTTATTTAGGATAACTTGCAACTAACACTGTTGGCACTGTCAACAGCGTTAGTTGCACTGTCACAGTTGAAGCTCAATAAATCTTAGATTTTCTTTCAAGTACAATTCTCTAATATTTACGTTCCGTTTCCTAATTGACTGCAACTTCTACCACCTCCCTTTCAGCGAGTTGAAAATGGAGACTTCAACTGGGTTGTTCCAGGGAAGTTTCTGGCCTTCAGTGGACCCCACCCCAAAAGCAAAATAGAAAACGGTGAGATAAATGCTGAATCAAGTTCTCTGTTTACAAAGCTGTAGTAGAGACAAGCATCGTTGGACTTGTGAAGTGTAACTTGGTCACTATTCACATCAGAATGTTTTTTTTTTGTAAAGATGTGCTATGCTGTGTTTATATACATCTATTGATGAAAACATTTGTACTTTTCGTCCACCTTGAGTACCGTTATCAGGGTATTCACATTTTGAGGTGTATTTAAGTTGAAAAGGAGACTGATATCCCACAGTCTAATCAGAATAGCCTTGTCAGACAGTCTTTTTCTTTGTACCTCCACACCTCTAGGCTACCCGCTCCATGCGCCCGAGGCCTACTTCCCCTACTTCAGGAAACACAATGTGACCACGGTGGTCCGGCTCAACAAGAAGATCTACGACGCCAAGCGCTTCACAGACGCTGGTTTCGACCACTGTGACTTGTTCTTCGTGGACGGCAGCACGCCCAGCGACATGATCACACGCCGCTTCCTACATATCAGTGAGAGCACGGATGGGGCGCTGGCTGTCCACTGCAAGGGTGAGCACACAGGACCGGTCACTACCTAAGACTGAGCCACACAGGACCGGTCACTCCCAGACAATACTGTTACTACTTAAGACTGAGCCACTCAGGACCGGTCACTCCCAAACAATACTGTTACTACCTCAGACTGAGCCACTGTTACTACCTAAGACTGAGCCACTGTTACTACCTAAGACTGAGCCACTGTTACTACCTAAGACTGAGCCACTGTTACTACCTAAGACTGAGCCACTGTTACTACCTAAGACTGAGCCACTGTTACTACCTAAGACTGAGCCACTCAGGACCAGTCACCCCCAGACAATACTGTTACTACCTCAGACTGAATAAAGAAAAACGCTCCTGCACATTATCCTCTTCACTTTTAATGAACAACGTTTCGGCACTAGGCCATTATCAGGTTCAAATGACAAGAACATAGAATTCAAGGCTCTTAAATATAGACGGCCCATACTGACCAATGGACGAACAACTGATGATGACATCACAATATTCTAATCTCAGGTCACATAAATACATATATACAATCAATCCATCAATACAATCAAGTCACAGATATACATATATACCATCATGAATGAAATTACATATATATATATCAAAGGTGCTTTATATGAAAATCTGTCAACATAGGGAATGGGTGGAACAGAGAAGGGGGGGGGGGTGAATCTAATTGTAGCCAATTCTGACTCCTGGATTGAGGTCCCTGAGTAGGAAGAGAGGGGGAGAGAACAGCGCCACCTAGTAAAACATCACAGCATCACATTAAGAAGTAATTCAGCATTTAGACCCCTGGGAGAGAAAGTTTGCCAGGTAAATATCCAAAATGCCTTTTTAACAACATGTCAAGGTCACCTCCGCTGTGTGGTAATCTGACACTGATGGATTGATTGTATATATATGATATATATATATGTAAATTCATTCATGATGGTATATATGTATATCTGTGACTTGATTGTATTTGTATATATGTATTTCTGTGACCTGAGATTAGAATATTGTGATGTCATCATCAATTGTTCGTCCATTGGTCAGTATTGGTCCCGACTAATCTATATTTAAGAGCCCTGGATTTCTTGTAATTTGAACCTGATGATGATGGCCTAGTGCCAAAACGTTCATTAACATTGCTGCAAGTGAAGAGGACAATGTGCGTGATCTTTTTTCTTTATTCAGTCCTTGTGAGTTTCTCCTACGCACCTGCCCGTCAGATGTGCAAAAACGTTTTTCTTCTCCACACAGAACCAGTCACCCCCGAGACAATACTGTTACTGAACCTAGGGGAGTCAGTATGCACTGTGCTAATTCTGCTATAGAGAAGTAAAAGTAAAGATAAATTATATTAACATTTCAGCATAATGTTGTGAATGAGTTCACTCAAATTTTAAAATGACTTATTTTGTGTTTATGTTAAAATACATCTTTGGGAAAGACAACTTAAAGCTTTGGTATTATTTGAATTGCTACCACTGTTACTTTAATATAGACTGTGTTTGTACATTTAGTCCAATATTCCTTTTCCAATGCTACTATAGGAATCAGAATTTGTTTTATTGTCATTGTAGTTTTTCAACATACTAGGAATTTGCTGTCCAGCATGGTGCATAACATGGAGACAACAAGGCAGAGCAAAGGCTCTCCACCAGAGGGCAGTATAGCGCAACACAAGCCCTTAGTACAGCACTTCTGTCTGAAGATGTGAACAATCATGGACAGGTTAAGATGGAACTGTTGCGACGGAAAAGCCTCTCCTCGTCTCTTCCTTTATCGCTCATCTTATGTTCTTCACTCTTTCTTGCTCTCTTAATTTCACCCTGTTCCTGTCTGATGTCCATTCCCTCATTTCCACAAATCTAGGTTTTCACTGTTTTCTTTATTTCTCTACTTTTATGTTCTCGTCATTAGCGGGCCTCGGCCGAACCGGCACCCTGATTGGCTGTTACCTAATGAAGCACTACCGGTTCACGGCAGCGGAGACCATTGGCTGGATCAGGATCTGCCGTCCGGGCTCCGTCATCGGACCACAGCAGCACTTCCTGGAGGAGTGAGTCAGACCCGTACCCACCCACACCATTCATTCATATACATCTTTACACAATGGATAGTTACGACCCGCAGTCTGATTAGTTTGGAGCCGTTGTATATCAAGTTTTATATAGCGCCCTTCATGATACCCAGAGCGCTTTACAGAGTCCAGTATTCATTCAGACACAGTCATACCGGTGGTGGTAAGCTACATCTGTAGCCACAGCTGCCCTGGGGCAGACTGACAGAAGCGTGGCTGCCAATCAGCTCCAACCACCACCAACATTCATTCACATTCATACGTTGCATATTCATATATATATATATTCAAATATTCATGATATACCATGAGTAAGTCTCTTTACAACTGTTTGAATTATTACAGCGCCACATGTTAATGAGATGGCTGGCGAGCTTTCTAGCCACGTGTAATAATGTGGCTGCACTTTCTAGAGAGCAGCAGTATCCCCACAAACTCATTGATGATGGTGTTGGCATTCCAAGATGCCCCCTTGCTACAATGTTTCAACAACAACAAACAAACTGCAAAATGAATTGGGGGACACCATCTTGCTATCACAATATCCTTACCTAGAGTTATGTAAACTAGCTAGCTAACTAGCCTACAATACTGTCGTTCACAGCAAGCTGGGACTGGGACTCATAATATAGTGCCAGAGAGCTTCTGTGAACTCAGATTACTTGAGAGGAGGAAGATTGGTAGTAGTTGGCAGTAGAAACAAAGTAGTTACTTGGTTCCATCTCCCTCCCCCATGGAAGTCAGTTAGAGTGGAAGCAATGTCAGACTGAAGTTCTCAACAGACAAGTCAAGTGTAAGTTGACAGTTCTGTCTTATATCAGGCTAGGGTAACAGATTTGTTTTCTAATAATGTGGGTGCCCAATCAGCCAGATCATCAGACTCCTGAGCTCTTTGGCCATAACGTCACCCAATTCCTTTGGATTTGGAAAGAGTGGTTCCTGCTTTTTATCCCCAATGTGAACTATTGAAATGCCAGAAATTGGTGATTTTTGGCAGGGTAAAATGTTGTCTTCTTTTCTCTTAAGATCGCAATGTTCCCACCGGCTCAGTATCCAGGACACCTTATTTTGCTGATGAGAATTTTGTGAAGCAGTGCATCCGTTAAACAATTAAGTTTATATGGCCTGAAGCCTTAAACAACATGTGTGTGTTGGTTTGAAACCGTGCCTAGGTCATGACCCTGATGTGTCATCTCTGAAGCTAAACAGACTACACACTCTTAGTGTTCGTGGAGGAACAGAAATGTTTCCCACAAACAAATCTGCTTCCCTCCCCAACCCCTTATCCTCTGGCATAGTTTCCACTGTGTGACACGGTAAGGCCATTACCAGTCCACTTCTTCCCTTCGTGTGGCTGGACAGAGTCAAGTCACTGGATCAAACCACTGGCATAAATTGTGTCTGTGGATTTTTATGGAAAACAAGAACATTATAGTATAATAGGTCCATGCTTATCATTGGGGTGCCCTTGAGGGAAGGTCGAATGGATGGTTTAAATGCAGGGCGCAATTTCATTGGCGGAAGCCGTGTGTGTGTGTGTGTGTATGTGTGTGTGTGTGTGTGTGGTGTGTGTGTGTGTGTGTGTGGTGTGTGTGTGTGTGTGTGTGTGTGTGTGTGTGTGTGTGTGTGTGTGTGTGTGTGTTGCCCATTGCATGCGTGTGTTGGAGTGTCAGTTGATAGATGATAGATAAGGCCTTCTTCTTCTTCTTCTTCATCTTTGCATACAGTATGTTATTTACACATACTTCCATGTCATATGAACTAGACTGTCTTGTTTGAAAGGCACTTTCTCAACATAGTATAACCTAGGGGTGGGAATCGGTAGTGATTAGGGTTGCTGGTTGGGAAACCGGGATCCTGGGAAAGCAAAGAGAATTTTTTATTTTTTTTATTTTATTTTATTAAAAAAAAGAAATTAAGTGGAATTTGTGAATCGATCTTTAATTGTCGAGAATAGAATCGTGATTCTTACATGAATCAATTTTTTTCATCACCCCCCGTATAACCGCCATGCTTTTTTTTTGGGGGGGGGGGGGGGGGGGGGGGGTCATTTTTTGGGGAACTTCACCTCCATATGAAAATGCATTTTTGATAGACCGACTCCTTCACGATACTTGAAACAGAACCTAATTCTCATTGCTAGCACAACAACAATTATGTATCCTACAGTCAATTAAACCACTTTGTAACTGGTTGATTTATATAGACCTTTAATCGATGTGCGATTTTACACCTGCCATCAACATACAATTTTAAGGTGCACAAAATAAATTAAACGGCGAATTGGCCTTGTGCCAACGCCACCACTGAGGTGAGAGAACTCCCACTTGCAATTCAGTATGTGAGTCTTAACAAACTTGACAACCTACTGTAATCTGGCTTTTATGGCAAAAAGAGCGCCCACATGCAAGGAATCACATACGGCCCGTCCTGGAAACGGCTTTGGTGGGAAAAAGAAATATGTTAAAGTAAAAAAAATAAGTAAAAGCCTATTCAGTACTTGGCGCTAGATTATGGTTGGGCACTGGAGTCAGTCACAGCCATGGGCATTATTCTAATTTAAGGACTTTTCAAGGACTGTATGGAGAAAATGCATGTTGCATGAAGAAGAGTGTCAAAAGAATGTCTTTTGAAAGTGAAAAGAAAGTCTTTTGAAAGCACAGGCCTAGCAGGCCACTGGACAATGTGATCAGCTGGCTCTGTGATTTCACGAACCATTGCCAGACAAGTGTTAATCTCAAGCGCCATTCATTATCCAGACTAGCCTGTATCTCCTAAAACAACCTCTCTCCCTCTCTTCCTCTCTTCCTCTCTCCCTCTCTTCCTCTCTCCCTCTCTTCCTCTCTCCCTGTCTTCCTCTCTCCCTCTCTCCCTCTCTTCCCCTCTCCCTCTCTCCCTCTCTTCCTCTCCCTCTCTCCCTCTCTCCCTCTCTCCCTCTCTTCCTCTCTCCCTCTCTTCCTCTCTCCCTCTCTCCCTCTTACCTCTCCCCCTCTCTTCCTCTCTTCCTCTCTCCCTCTCTCCCTCTCTCTCTCTCTTCCTCTCTCCCTCTCTCCCTCTCTTCCTCTCTCCCTCTCTCCCTCTCTCCCTCTCTCCCTCTCTTCCTCTCTTCCTCTCTCCCTCTCTC
>NC_140243.1:1796498-1841498 GCF_949987555.1 Borostomias antarcticus
GTTGGCCCATGATACATCCCTCCACCAAGTTTCATGAAAATCGGTCTGGTAGTCTTTGCATAATCCTGGTCCAAATAATTAATGGCGGTGAATGGCCAGCCATGTTTGGGCGGCTCTTTGATCCGCTGCGGAATTCGGATCCTCTCCAGAATTTAATGGGTTCTAAGTTCTTCTAAGTTTCGTAAAAATCAGTGCAGTAGTTTTTGCGTAACACCACCAAAAACATTACCTCTCGCCCTGCACTGTCGCTGGGGAGGAGGTAAACAGACCGTTTAATTACATCCCTGTCGTGGCCGCTGGTTTCTGACTTCCTTAATTATGCCTGCGGGAACTAAATTGTTTGGTTTTTTGTTGTTAAGAAAGTATGGGAAAATGTCTACAAATGATAAATTCTGAATAAATAAATAATTCAGCTCTAATAAATAATATATATTTTAACAGGCATTTCACATTAAACCAATCATGCACTTTAATACTTACAACACATAATTTGCTCTCACATGTTTTAGATTGAATTGTTGCAATTCATGAATTTGTAAATGTGTATTGAACAGTATATTCAAGACACAAAATAATATTTCATTTGACATATTCCTTAGCAATTCGTTTTGTTTTTTAAAGCTACAATAAGTTATGCTTCGAGGGTAAATTCAGTTTGTCTGAAACCTGGAGCCTGCCTGGGGCAGTCTAGGTACACCCACACTCCCAAATAAGGCTATAGAACAACGTTCCGTGTTGCTGACTGAATCTTAGCACTTTTCTCTAAAACTGGTTCGACACTGAATTAGCAATAGCTGAAAAACAGTAGACTGGTCCCTCATTTTATCATAGCTACAGGTATAAAGATTTAAATGTTTTAAATCCTACATATTATACCTTTAAAGACGACAAGTGGCTTGATGTGATTTTCCAGTGACAGAATTTTCTATATTAGCAGTTTGTGGGATTTGGGGAATTTAAACACTTCCATATCACTGTAATGTACAGAATGTGCTCAATATTGTGTTGAATGTGTATGGCTCATAAATGTTAAGGAATTATGGATTACTGATTTATTAACAGTATTATCGGTCCATGATACAATTATGAATGTCAGCATTTTATTTGTTACATAGCACACTGGATTACTTGTGCTTGCCTTGACGGCAGTGCAGGTGGACAGTCTGAATATAGTGTTAAATCCATCTCATCACCTCAGAGGTGTTGTCAGGCACTGTGATTCACAGCAGTTAGGTATAATTACATATTTCTTTGTCTGCTCTTTTCCCCTTGCAGTCTCTTCAATCTGAATATGTTCAGTACTAAAGCTTCAGTGTGGCGTTGAGCGGGATTGGCCAGAGATTGCACATCCATATGAAGCCAGACCAGGATGGTTTCCTGCTCCCTTCTCATCCATCCATCTCTCAGAGCCTCCCTCTCTGTTGTCCATGGCCCTCCACCCCTGAGTCTTCTGTGTGCTAAAGGCAGATGAATAAACCAGGCGGTGCTGTGTGCAAGCATACTCCTAACTACTACTAAGCATCTGGATGTGTACTCCTTGGTGACAATCCACAAGATCCCAAAGGCTCCCTGGATTGCCTTCCCCTGTCTCCTGATATCACCTCAACTGGACTTACAGTTAAGATGTGCAAATGATTGGTTTATGTAGCCTTAATGTTATGCAATGATTAGGCTTTGGTTTGGGAGAGCAGACTGGGTAGTCCAGGTGTGTGTGAGTGCTTGATGTCTTATAGATGTACTGTAGCCACCTTTCTAGGACTGTAGACACTCTTTAAGCAGCTTGACTCATTTTATTTTATTTTATATATGTAGGTGATGCACATTACATTTTCTGAAAAATAATATTTTTAGATAAAAAAAAGGATTTTATACTACTTTATCTATGTGATGACACTTTTATTGCCTGGAAAAGAAACAAGAGTGTTTATATTTACCAGTTGTATTTGGGTGTAAGATGTTCTGGTTTATAATGACAGATTTTTGTTTTTGTCTTGAGTGAACTACAGCATACTAACAGGAAAGACGGTGGGAGCAGACCGAGGTGCACGGATGTAGCCAGCCTTTTACTTAATCAGGAACCCGTTTTCAGCGTGCAGGGATACATGTGAGCGTTTGTGTGTGAATGTGTTTGTGTGCACGTGTGTGTTTGTGTGCACGTGTGTTGTCTTATCTGGTTAATTTGCATTCCTACTCTTTCCATTGTGTTAAAATGATGACCTCGTCCAGACAAAGGGATATTTATGGAATATACATTGTATATATTACAGATGAGAGCATAATATAACATTTCCACATAAAGACTTTGATTTGGGGTGATTTGGTGCCTCCCAATATTAACAAATTCACATCTGCGGTCTCCACACAAGAGGGTGGTACAGCTGCAAACTTAGTCTAAATAACACAGGGTCTTAATGGGCCTTGTTGAACTGTGCTTGGGCAACATTTGTACCTTAACAGTAGTATGTGTCATGAGCCTTTGGTGGAGAATTTGTATTTTGTATTTAGTTTGGTGATTGTTGACGGTCCACCGTGGTTTAATGTGTGTCCCAGACGGTATCCCAAGGTTTCATGCTTTCCCATCAGAATTTGCCTCCCAAGCGGCACTATGCCTGTTTTTGCATTGCTTTTAATGCAAAGGAAGCATAAAATATGACTCCCTTTATACGTTGTAATAATACTATTCTAAAATGCTTGATAAACATCATGTATTAATGAATTTGACGTGATTCAGGTCATAATTTTGATTTAGACTTGTGCACGCGGAGTGGCCGGTTCAAGCTGGTTTCAAACAAAGACAATAGTTTTATTCTGTTACGATTTGCAAAACGGACTCTGAATAGGAAGTGTTTCCTACGCAGAAGTGAGGGAATGAATGAGTGAGTCTAGCCTTATAACGCGGGAGAGGAAGTAACGTCAATCAGGAAAAGAGGCAAATGGTGATTTTCTATGAGAACGGACTGAAAGATAGTTTCACAGAAGTTGTAAAATAATTAACTGAAGAAGAACAGTCAGGTAGGAAAACAGAAAGGAACAAATGGCGGTAACACATTTGTGAGACTGAAATTTCATTAACATTACCCATCAATCTCTGAGATCTTGGAGTTAGCCAAATGAATCCTTAAACCAATCTTGATTCCGATTGGTGGATATGACATTAGTATTTGATTTTTAATTTCTGCAGTTTTCTTGATGTGTAGACAGCATGTCATGTGATGTCTGCCCAGGGAGGCACCGTCTGATGGGATGTCTCAACATGTGGGACATGGGAAACCAGAGTGTTCAGTTACCCTCACATTACCCCAACATTTTGGATGATTATTATTTTTTGGTTGGACTTGATGGACACTACATTAGAGCATCAGCACCCGACATAAGACAGGCAATAATGTGATTCAAAGGGAACAGGAGTCTAATGAGCATGTTTACTTACTGGACCTGACACTTTCATGGTGTTGCTTTTTTGGCAGTCTGTTTTTATCACACTCCTAGTATAGGATAGTTATTTTGTTTTGTAGTAAAGATGGCACAAGTGACAACAGAGTATTAACCACCTTCATTGTACATCTTCAGTAACACTTTGTCATTGTTGTCTTTTACCTTGTATTTACTAGGATATTACACAGAAAGGTTGTGTACAAGCCTAATAGCTTACTGTAGCTACCTGGTACCAAAGGTGCAAAGCGATTCTGGCAACAAATTATATTGCTGAAATGTGCTAGCTTTTACAATGTAGTTCCCATTTACTCTGTTGTATTCTATAAATACGTTGTACTCTTAATCTTAAGCTGATTTGAGTATGTATTACAAATTATTCATATTATACAAAGAATAAAGAATTTAGGAATAATTTGTTAACTTTCCCATAAGTGCATATTATTTACTATGAAACTGCACAGCAACACCTGTAGTAATATTTCAGCTACATAGGAACTGCTGAGTAATTACATGGTGGTATGGTTGAGTGGTTCAGGTAATTACACTAATTGAAGAGGTTATATGAGGGGAGACGACCCGCTAGGCGTAAGGATGTGGCAAAATGGCAACTGAAGGTTGTTACCAAAACAAGATGCATGTCAATATCCACTTATCCCTGGAGAAGCTTCTTCCCCCATGCCTTGTTACACTTGAGTAATTCCTTATACTGGCGCTTATCTGCAATATCATGTAATTGCCTAGCAGCTCAGCGCTGTTTCTACAGGTAGCACAAGTTAGTTGTATAGTAATTAACACACGGTAAAGTGTTACCAGTTTTCCTTTTGTAAAGCACAACTGTTCCCTGGACTTTTGAATATATTATGGAATGTCATGCTAGACATCATTTGATGCAAACTTTCTGTTAAAGCTAGTTTTCTTTAGATTACATTAATGATGCCTCAACTTGTTCAAATATCTATCTGACTTAAAATTATGGATCCTCTTTTATGTATAATTATAAAAAGTATTGTCAGTTTTTAATATACGTTGTTTTTAAAAAGATGGTTCCAAAACTTCTGATTGGGTAAGGAACAGTCTTTATTTGTATTATTCTTTTAGAGTTCTTTGTACATTCCCTGTAGTAATATGCTTTGTTTTGAAATAGGAGAATCTTAATAATGCAAGTATTCTACCTCCTTGAAAGAATAGCTGTTGAATTCTTACTTACATATATTTTTTCAAGCAAAATGTTAAGACATATTATACTGTACCTGTAGATTAGTATTTTCATTAGATTGCTACCACAGGAATGAAAATATTGTGTGGACACTGTACCCTGTACATTAACAGTTTACACAGATTGCAAAATAAATTAAAACTAATTTAAAAAAATGTCGTTTGGTGAATTATTGTGTGAACTGAAGAAACTGTCCATTCTGAACTGATTCTGGGCATCTTGGGTAAATTGCCTGCCTTTAAATATTAGGCCCAGTCCCAATACCCACCCTTGCACCAAAGTGTGCACTCCTGCACTTCGTCTGCCAAGGGTGATAGAAATAATAATAATAAATCAGATTTATTAAGCGCATTTCTCGAACCCATAGCACTGAGGGTGTCCCATTTCCCATTTTGCGTTCGCAAGGGTGCACCCTACACCCCCACCCTTTATGCGCCCTTCTCACAAGTCTGAAGTGAATAGACCACAATTCGTTGTGTTCGACATGTTAGCAGAAGTGACAACAGGAAAAAAGCAATGTTCAAGAGTAGCGAAAACAACTTCTCTGAGAACGGGATTAGATCGATCATTTATTGAAGTGAAACATACAGGTATGGGAATGTGCACTCAAACAGTGCTGCTCGACATCAAACATCTCTTGAGTGAAACATAAGTATTAGGTAGTCTTGAATAAGTCTTGGGCAAGGGCTCCATCTGTTGGCTGACGTGGAAGGCGGTGGCAAGCCCTGCCTCAGCAGACCAAAGCGGAGCTTCCCCCAAAAGAGCTAGCCCTGCTAAGCAGGCGGCTCATAGCCTAGATGAGCCTTGCCCAAAACATGAAAACAGAAACTCACCTTGGGGAGAGGGAAAAACCGCCAGAGAGGGCAGCCGGGGACGAGCCGGAAGCAGCACGGCCCGGCGGGAGCAGAAACCGCCACGGTCAAGACGCAGGGCCAGAGGCCGCCCACAACGCAGAGCACGGGAGAGGGAACCGGGGGGGGTGGAGGGGAGAGAAGAGGGGGGGGGGGAGAGACATCCCACAAGAACGACAGGGGCGGGAACAAACGCGGGAATCCGACACAGTGCAACGAGCCCCAACGAGATACCACCATGAGGAACCCACCAAGGCTCCTTGCGATTAGTGCGAGCCGCGATTAGCTGGGGGGGAGATGCGCCTTCCCCCGGCGGTGGGCCGCCAGTGCCAGTCACTCGGTGACTGAGGAGAAGACAGTGAAGAGTGGTTTAGAACCCTGCGAGAACCACAATTCAGATAGAAGAGGTCGAGACGCAGGTAAAGAGCCCGAGGAAATGAAGCACAGGAGGCAGATGGAGCAATCGGGGCGCAAACGCCACCCAGCGGAGAGAGAGAGAGCACCAGTTGAGAGACAGCACATAGAGGAAGTGACGAATGCGATTACCATTTTCAATGGGCCGTCGTTCCTGAGACAGTGACAACAGGAGAGTTTGACGTCATCGAACCAGAGCACGATGCTGAGATGCACTCAGAAGTCAGCGCTTTTGCAACTAAAGCCACCGACAAACATCTCAGTCCACATAGGTTTCAGCGGTTTTCCTCCTGGAAAGGGCTGATTTGAGGAATGACAAAGCTTGTCAGCGCAGCAAGGAGCAAGCGTAAGGCTTCAAAGCCAAACCCTGAAAATCCTCAAATACAAGCCAAAGTGCAAGTCATCCGGAGTGTCCAGCTGTTTGCATTTAAAGAGGAAGTCAAACAACTGCAAAGAGGAGAACACGTCTCCAAAACAACCCCCCTATGGAAGTTGGACCCTTTCATAGACCAGGATGGAGTGCTGAGAGTCGGAGGCCGGTTATCTCTAGCTGACCTTCCATACGATGAGAGACACCCAATAATACTCCCCCAAAAACATCACGTGTCAACCCTGCTTGTGAGAAAGTACCACCAAGATGTTTCCCATCAAGGTTGTCACCTCACTGAAGGAGCACTTCGCTCTGCCAGTGTGTGGATAGTCAGTGCAAGAAAGTTGGTCTCCAGTGTGATCTACGAATGTGTCACGTGTCGCAAACTATGTGGACAGCCTGAGGAGCAAAAGATGGCCAACTTACCTGTGGATAGACTTGCAGTGGAGCCCCCATTCACCAGAGTCGGCCTGGATGTCTTCGGTCCATGGAGCGTTGTCTCACGACGAACTAGAGGGGGAACAGCAGAGAACAAGCGTTGGGCAGTTCTGTGTACCTGCCCAGCAACACAAGCTGTCCACATAGAGGTAATAGAGTCCGTGTCCACCATCAATGCCTTAAGACGTTTTTTTGCAGTATGAGGCCCTTCCAAAGTTCTTAGATCAGACCTTGGAACCAACTTCATTGGAGCCTGTAGGGAGTTAAAGATCAGCTCAGATGTAAGATTACTTCAGCTCTGAAGGGTGCTCATGGACCTTCAACGCACCACACTCATCTCACATGGGAGGCTCTTGGGAGAGATCGTGATCGGTGTTGCTCGACGAATCTTAGATGCCATGCTGCTCCAGACAGGCCCCACACGTCTTTCTCATGAAGTCCTCACCACCTTGATGGCAGAAGTCATGGCGATTATGAACGCTTGTCCACTGGTTCCTGTAACCACAGATCCAGAGCCACCCTCTGTCTTAACACCAGCAATGCTCCTTACCTAAAAGACAGGTGCTACATCTGCACCAGAAGGGGTGTTTGACCTGAAAGATCTATACAAGAAACAATGGCGACATGTCCAATGACTCACAGATACCTTTTGGAAGAGGTGGAGACAAGAGTACTTGACAACACTCCAGTCCAGAAAGAAATGGATCAACGACAAGTATGATGTCCAAGTTGGAGACATTGTCTTACTGAAAGATGATCAAGTCAAGCGAAACGAGTGGCCCATTGATCTCGTCGTCAAGAGCATCCCTAGTCAAGACAAAAAAATCAAAAAAGTAGAGATTAGAGTTGTGAAGCAAGGAAAGCCACTGGTCTACTTACGTCCACTGTCACAGCGTGTCCTGTTCCCCAGGGAACCTGTAAAGAAAGACTGGGAAAGAAAAGGAAAAAAAGGTAGTGGTAAAATGAATTACCAGGCGAGGAGTGTGTTGGTACAGCTTTATATGCGATTTTATTTCATATATTTTTCATTGTTTAGCCCCATCTTGTGGCTACCGTTACTATTTCACCATTATATTAGAGAAGCTTGAGGTCAGTCTAATGTTAGTTGTGATCGGTTCATTGAGAAGTGCAGTCACCAGGTCATCCAGGACTGTCCGTAATATCGGACACCCAACGAATGCACGGCCTGACGGTTGTGGATGACGAAACGGTGACGTGGCTCCTGGTGTGCCCGGATATATAGCCCTGGTAACCCCTCCCCTCACCCAGGCTCGGGGTGGTAAAAGGATAGCCCCTCGGCCCCGAGCTTGGGGAGGAGAGGACACAACACCTAACCTACACAACGAAGAAGAGATTCCGAGAAAAGTACGTATGCTGTTGTAGGCTGTCAGTTTGGATACTCATGGGCCCAGTTCCACTTCTTTCTAATAGCCTACCAATGAGGTAAAAGAAGAGGAATGTTCTATGTCTGGCCTCGGCTTGTTGAGTAGACTAGATGACAGAGATGGGACGGAACCATAACGCCATGAACGAGCCACACAAGCAGACATTCCCACTGCAAGAGAGTTCTACTCCATGAACAACAGCATCCTGCACACAGCAGTCACGGATGATTAATAGGCTGAGAGGGCAAAATATATATATTACAACACTGCACTGCCTTGGGTCCTGAGCAATACAACCTGCTGAATGTCAACTCATACAGCATCCGGTTCTTAACAGAATCTCAACATAACAGTGCCACAGAGAGACAATGCCGCTCTAATTTATACCTCTGACTTGATCCTGTGTCTTACCGTTTAAGAGGTAGGCTATATTGGTAATAAAAGTCAAAATATTGAATGAAAAAACAAGTATGCCTACCTTGATACATAACCTGACTTTTGAAATAGATTTAGGCGATGTCATGGAAGATAACAACTTTTATATTCAATTTTAAAAAAAATCTTTATGAGCTTGTCTGTAATGGGCGGTTAGCCTAATTAAAATGTAGTCTTTTCAAAGTACTTCCTATTAAATGTCCCATGTGGGCTACGTAGCATCCCGGAGAAGCATAGATGGAATTGCCTCTTCGTTGTTCACTATTTCCTACCTCTTATCACGCTGTTGAACTGCAGGAGTGGACGATATGCTGCTCTCTAATAGCTATACAGGCTTGTGTGTGGATAGGTGTAAAGATGCACTCAGCCAGGCTACCTCCTACCTCCTCAGTCTCTGTTGAGCGCTTCTCTCTGCAGTAGCATACTGTAGCCTACTATATCTCCACACGGCGCTACGCATCTCTTCCTCACATCAATGAACTGACAAAAGCTAAGACGTAGCCTAAGGTTGAAAGAAACTGTACTGGGCAAGATATAAAGATCAATCACAGGGACACTGGATCAACGTGTTTTTTTTAGGGGGGAAAATCCTAAAACATGCCAAACGATTCAGCGCACCTGGCAGCCTGCAATGTTGGACGCGATGTCCAAATAAGCCTCGCAACCTTCTATTCTGCAATGTGTTTGTTTGGGACTATTCTAAATATTTTGGTTGTATACTTGGTCATTTCGTTTAAAAAACTTCGGACAGCCAGCAATGCGTTTATTGTGAATGGTTGTGTCGCCGACTTGTTGGTGTGCGCATTCTGGATGCCTCATGAAGCGGTGCTGATGTCTACTGGAGCACATTTTGCTGCGGGGTACCAAGCTTTTAAAGATGCTCTCCTGTTTCTGGGCATGACGGTTTCTCTCCTGTCACATTCTCTTATCGCCGTCAACAGATACGTGCTGATAACCAAAACGCCAGCAACCTATCTGTCAATTTATCAAAAAAGACACGCTGTATGGATGATAAGTGTGTCGTGGCTTCTAGCTCTCGGTTGTCTCCTACCGTGGCTCGCGTCATCCCGGTCACAGGGAAGATGCTCAACTCCACCGGCCGCAGCATCCCTCTCCAACGGGAACCCCATCCTCTCCGACCCCTTCACGTCTGGAACACTTGCGTCTACTATTATTTGCCAAACAATGGTTGTATTATATTGCTATTTCAAGATATTTCGTAGGGTGCAGATAAGTGTTAAGAGAGTAAGTATATTGAATTTCCCCGTTGTGAATAATCTTCCATATTCGTTTCCCAGAAAGGACAGGCGTTTGGGGTTTTACGCGTTGGCAGTGTGTGTCGTATTCATACTCACCACGGAACCGTTTTTCTGGGTGCTTCTCGCAGGATTTGTCGTAAGAGTGCCCTCGTCTCTGAAAACGTGTTCGTGGATGATATTTTGCACTCTATTTGCTACTAACCCTTTTTTGTACACCTGGAAGAACGAGGAGTTTAGAAAGTCTTTGAAATTTGTGCTCAAAGGAGAATTTTGGAGAAGTTCCACTGTTGGAGTGGAGCCCATCACGATTAATGCGATCTCTCACTTTCTCCCAAGGCAAAATAGTCGAAGGACATTCATGGGAGATTTGAGTTAAGCAGAATGTGGATGTTACATCAGTGCTCCTGTATGTGTTTGGTTATTTTGGATATTGTGAAAGTGAATTGTTTGAAAATGGACTCGACAATGAGTTTAGCTACAGGGTTAATAATAATAATAATAATAATAATAATAACAATAATAACTTTATTTGTATAGCGCCTTTCTTACAAATAAATGCTGCTCAAAACGATTGTGTATTTTCATAGTGTGACAGAATCATTGTTTAGGTTGAAAACCGTTGTTAGGCTATATCAGTTGAATGGAAACTTTTTTCAAGTGTGTAAATTATATAATTGTCTACCCTTTCTCGTATGGTGGCAAAGAAAGGTAACAGAAAAATAAAAGCAAACCTAGCATCATGTTGAGATCACCTTTCATTCTTTCTTCTCTTGTCTTTGTCTTATATCTCGGTCCCACTTCCCGTTTACCTATAGGCCTGGTATCCTTACATTAGTTTAGTTATAGACAGGGGCTAAATTGTGCTGGGGCTATCCGGGCTCAGCCTTGGCACATACCCTACTAACACAGTGGGTTGCAGAAACGTTGCACATACGTCGTACTTAGGTAAGTTACCATCAGGCGATGTTGTGACAACGTCCATCTATGGTCGAAAATAACTTTACCCTCCTAAGTCTAATTAGACTTTACAGCAACGTTGCAGAAACATTGGCAACATGGGTCCCTGTAACGTCAGGTTGACAGTGACAGTTGACAGTGTAACGTCAACGTGACAGTGACGTTGTATTGACCTTTCTTGGTTCACAGTTGAAGTAGGCAGGATTCTTTGCCAAACTGCTCGTCTTTTTTTTTTCCGCTTATATCCTTCATATTGTACTGTATGTTGAGGTTAATAACTCATCTTAGAAATTTTATTGATTGTATATTTCCCTGTTTGTTATAAATTGAATGCTTTTTCATTAATTAAAAAAAAAAAGTAGGCAGGATTCTCTATCACTGCGACCCATGGTGGAAATGTGTTTAAAGGTGCCATCTCCTCCGGAGTGTAATCAATGAAATAAGAGATTTGACACGAATGCTCAATACAGATAAAAACAGAACAACCAATCACACTTCTGACCAAGTGAAATGATTGGAATGACCTGTCAAACTGCCTAATCAACCTGCACACAATTTGATGTTTCTTTTCTAATCTACTAACGGTTTATGCCCCCTTGCTGAAAACAGAGCTGGAGGGAGAGCACCTTTAAATGACACCCTCATGAGCAACTGGACTTTAGTTTTACATTTTCATAGTCACAGCTAATTATTTAATATAATTCGGATTGTTTGAAAATCAACTATGATCAGCAGAATCAATAAAGTTTGTCTCCAAGTATTTGCCGTTTAAGGCATTCTACTAACTTTTCGGTGTCGACCAAGATATAATTTTTCAAAGGACGTGTCTGAGAAATCCCATTCATTCTCTCGGCATTATGGAACGCTTCCACTAGGGGGCGATGAGATCACTTTCCCTCCCTATAGATGGGTTCGCCGCCTACGTCACAGCAGAGTGAGCACGCAGCCTCTAGGCAAAAAGGCAAACGAACTCGCCACAGTAGCCAGGAGCTCCGTTTCATGTAGCTAATTATGCCTCAAAGCTGCTGTGCTGTGAACTGTACAAACAGAAAAGGACAAGATGATGGCCGAAAGCTGTGGTTTAAAGCCATAAAGAGAGCAGATTGGGGACCAACAAACACTTTTTTGTGTGGTGCGCACTTCATCTCTGGTAAGTTATCTAGCTAATGTCACCTCGGGGTTTTTTCTAATCAAATTACATTGATTTGACTGTTGGTTTAGCTAGCTCCCAAACGTCATCAGCCGGAACTCAATCCTGGCACATCTATCAACTTATTTTTTGTTAAAATTTTTCTCTCTTTATTGTTAAAAGAATGCCATTTCATGTTCACCATCGTGATCTCACATGCTGTTCCTCTGTCTGGAGAGAGATCACGTGATCAGGGTCACGAAGCCAGGCTAGTGGATAGGATGGATATGTGCTATTTAAAGGACAATGCTCGTTTTTGACAACCTGGACCTTATTTACGACATATTATAAGACGTTTGACTCACCGAGATCACTTTGGTGTAGTTCGGAGGCATGTAGAAGAAATGATCTGATCTTTAGAAACGTCTTTCGAAACGAAATAGCTTCCTCGCACAGTGCGCAATCGTTGCTCCAGCACGCTGTGCGCATGCGTGCTGGAGCAAGTGAGGAAGCTATTTCGTTTCGAAAGACGTTTCTAAAGATCATATTACAGAGGCATGTGAAATACCACCACAGGCCTATGCTCTATGTAAGCACAACTAGCGATTCATGAAGACAGATTGATCAAAACAACCGTTTCGCGGCAGAAAACGGAAATTTTTAGGAAATTGCTGATTTGACATCATTCAAAGGTAATGGTTTCAGGTAAGACCAATGCGTGGTCGGGAGGTAGGGCTGGACTGGGACAAAAATGAGGCCCGGCCATGTGGCTCAGACCGGCCCGGACACCGCCCATCAACATCCTGGCAGTCTGTTCAATATGCAGATGATGCAAATCTACCGTTCATGAAAACCCCTATAGAGCTGAGTAAGTGTCATAGACAGATCAAGTATACCAATGCAAGTGTGGACCAGTGTACTCACTCACTGTTGACTTGCTCCACGGTGATGAGACGTGGCTGCTAAGCAAACAATACCCATACAACAGTGTCGTCATAGACGCGCACAGTAAGGTGTTTATCTTGGCTCAATGTTTATCAATGGCTCAGTGTGCTACTAACCGTTTTCTGCCTCCCCTAGTGCCTCTCTCTCTCCCTCCTACCTTCTAACTGGGTCCAGTGGATGCCCCACTGTTGCCCGCAGACCACCCTGAGCACCCGCAAAATTTCATAGGTTCTTCCTTGGTCCATGTTTCACCCCTCCACCGAGTTTCATGACAATTGGTCTGGTAGTTGCGTAATCCTGCTTTCTAACAAACAAACAAACATAATCACCCGGACACGTGGCCGAAAATATTACTCTCCACCGATGATAGAGACTGACAGATTGATTAAAAGACAGTGAACATTCACAGTTGTGATTTAAAAAGATTTAATTATTAGGGGACCAGAGAGGTCTTTAATCAATTACATGGCAGTGACACACAGGTGAGCGGTGACACAGCACACTACACACACACACACACACACACACACACACACACACACACAAGTACTGTACACACAGGTGAGCGGTGACACAGCACACTACACACACACACACACACACACACACACACACACACACAAGTACTGTACACACAGGTGAGCGGTGACACAGCACACTACACACACACACACACACAGGTGAGCGGTGACACAGCACACTACACACACACACACACAGGTACTGTACACACAGGTGAGCGGTGACACAGCACACTACACACACACACACACAGGTACTGTACACACAGGTGAGCGGTGACACAGCACACTACACACACACACACAGGTACTGTACACACAGGTGAGCGGTGACACAGCACACACACACACACACACACACACAGGTACTGTACACACAGGTGAGCGGTGACACAGCACACTACACACACACACACACAGGTACTGTACACACAGGTGAGCGGTGACACAGCACACTACACACACACACACAAGTACTGTACACACAGGTGAGCGGGGACACAGCACACTACACACACACACACACACACACACACACACATGCAACTTCAGGGGTTGCCGGTGGAATTTGTCCTCTGCATTTTCCCATCCAAGCTGTCCTCCTCCAGGGGAGCCAGGAGCAGTGGGCAGCCTGGTCAGTGTCCTCCTCCAGGGGCAGCCAGGAGCAGTGGGCAGCCTGGTCAGTGTCCTCCTCCAGGGGAGCCAGGAGCAGTGGGCAGCCTGGTCAGTGTCCTCCTCCAGGGGAGCCAGGAGCAGTGGGCAGCCTCGTCAGTGTCCTCCTCCAGGGGCAGCCAGGAGCAGTGAGCAGCCTGGTCAGTGTCCTCCTCCAGGAGAGCCAGGAGCAGTGGGCAGCCTCATTAGTGGCTCCTGGGGATCAAGTCCAAGTGCTCAGTCCAAGTCCTGGTCAGGGGCCAGACTGAAGAGTTCTTCATATTGTACTTGTTCATATTGGGTTCTTGCGAGGGAACCCTTGCGAACACGGGGAGAACATGCAAACTCCACACAAAAAGGCCCGGGAGATATCACACCTGAGTACCTGACAACCAATTGGGAATTGAACCCAAGACCTTCTTGCTGTGAGGCGACAGGGCTAATTACTGCACCACCCTGCCGCTCGTGAGTTATTTAGGCACACTGCTGGGAGCTGGGATCGAACCGGGGACCTTCCGATCCCCAGCCTGCCACTCTACCTCCCAAGCTACGTAATAATAATAATCATCAACATCATTATCATTATCATACTAATAATAATAATTTGTTATAATAATAATTGATTATGATAATAATAATAATAACAATAATAATAATCATAATAATCATCATCATAATCATAATGAATACAATGTATGTATAGCCTATAGCAAATGAGCTACTGTACATTGCTTGAATAGGTGGAACGGTAGACAGTGAAAAAGGAATGGATGGATGGATGTAGAGACATGGGAAAGAGAAAGGATGAGAGAATGAATGTGTAGGGATAATTAGCAGCCTAGCCAGTAATCACACAGCACTAGCCTAGCTCACATCAGGTAGTAGCTATATGACACGATTCCACCAATGGGTCAACGCGTCAATTACACGTCTAATAGTGGCCGCTGGGGGAGCCATGTTGAATTTACACTAAAAAAAAAGAAAAATCTAGAAACAGCCCTGGCCCTTGTGTATGTTAATGTAACATTTATGTTATTCGATTAACATAACATACATGTATATTAATAGTAACATACAAGTTATCCTAGATATTTGTATTAGTGGGATATTAGTTATTCAGCTCAACTTTGTTACTCCTACAAAATTATTTTTGCCCCCATCTGGCCCAGTAGGGGGCGGGGTTATTCCCTCACACAGAAGCAGAGATGGAGCAGCATATTTAAGGGGGTGTGTGTTGAACTTATTCTACCCCTGGGTTGGTATCCTCCTTTTCCAATAAGTCACAGCTATTCAGTCTGGGCTGACTGAACTCACAACAACGTACAGCAAAGCAGTTAGAGAACATAACTATAGAACTTCTTTGCATTTGTATCCAACTTTTTCAACATGATACTTTATGGAATGTTCTGGACTCTATTTTGGATATCTGTGCAGCCAGTAATAGGTAAGCCATGACTGTTGATAAGCCATCATTCTTCCATGTACTGTGGCATGCCTAATACTCTACACTTCTGAGCTCAACTGCACTGAACAAATACAATTACAATACAATACCTTACCATAAGTGAACTTTAATCAATATGTAACTACATAGCAAGACCTGCCGTAACAACATTGTAGCTGCATGATATTATGGTTAAGTGACATAGAACAAGGTTTTTTTTTTGGGGGGGGGGTCTCTAAACTTCAGCTGCCCTTTTGCCACATCCAAGGCTCCCTCCCCCATACCCTGTTCCACTTGTATTCCACTTACAGTATTTAATAATTATATATTATATATACCTATATTATATACACAGTATATCATGTTCCCTTAAGGTTAAGTAGTAACAAGTGGTATTTATCTCCAATTTATTTTTCCCAGTAATTTTTTATTATTATTATAAATATGAAGGAAAAATAAGTATTTACTGTCTAAGTACCAGGTCCTACCTATATAGGCTAAGAACATGGTACTTAATATGTTCACGAAATGTCATTAGTGACTACCTCTATATCTGTGATAATATGTAGCTTAGCTTCTAGCAAATAGCTGTAGGAATGTCAAGTGGCTTGTGGGATGTGTAGTAATGTCTCTCTAATCTGCCACCCTGATATGAAGCTGGTAGTGATGTTCCTGATGGAATACTTACCTAGTACTTACATCTATCTGATCTGGATGCTGAAGTTGATGCTGATATCTATAACTCTGTTATTTCTGTGCACTACTATTACTGTAATACTACTTAGCTCTATAGAAACAGCCAGACTGTGGGTGAACTTTCTGTACTCTTTCAGGGTGAAATCTTCACATATAAAAAGTATGTATGAGGGAAGAGAGTTTTTAAATGACTCCCCTCTTCCTAAGTGAGCACGTCTGTAGGTAATGGCAGGGAAAGTACATATGAGAGAGAATATACTTACATAAGGATAATTAACCAGATGGTATCTAGTAAGTAGATGGCTTTTACATAGAAAACACCACACACACTTCAGCTGCCCACTAGACACACAGGATCAATAAAAGTACAAATGTGGATCTTAGGGAACCTGCTTATTATGCAAATAAGATATATTTAAGTAGTGGTACACTACAGGAATAAGCCTAGTAACTACAGGTGCTGCATTATATTCAGTTATTTTAACTTAGCCTCATTTTGTAAAGAAGTGGGCTAATAGAAAGTAAAACCTTGTTCTTACTCTATTGGGTATTATAGGGTATTATACTGTAGATAACTGTATAAATGTTAGAATTATAAATTATATACTGTTTTACTGTTATTTTGGAAGCTTCCGCATTTTCTGTGGATCTGACGCCCCGTCACGCCCTGTCCCGTGAGGGCGGCCGCCAGGAGCTCAGATGCCGGGTGAAGGACTGTCCTGAAAGTGTCTCAATCTCCTGGGGCTTGTTGGAAGATAAGCCCATGTCTGCTGAGATACGCAGCGCTGCGTCTGAATCTGTGGCTATCTTTGACCCAGTGAAGACTGAACATGAGGCTACCCTTCTTTGCAAAGTCAGCTGTGGAAAAATTAAGAAACAGTTGCGTTCAGTTGTTAGAGTGTATGGTAAGTTTTTTTGTTGTTGTCTTTCATAGCTCAGTTTTACTGATTCGAAAATTAAAAATCCCTCATGTTTAATGATATGAAGATCCATTTTTGAACTCGGGTCTAATCTTGGAATGAGCTCTTTAAACTAACGTGAATTTTATATTTCAGCCTTCCCAAAGGACCCTGTTGTGTCAGGACAAGACTATCTTGTATTGGATCAGCAGAGCACTCTGAGCTGTGAGGTGGTGGGCGTCCATCCTGCCAGCTCCCTGCTCATTGAGTGGCTGAGAGGAGGAAACATTGTGGATGAACATGAAGGGGAAGAGGACGCCATGTCTGTTGTGTCTACCTACACGTTCACACCCACCAAAGATGACACAGGGGAGACTATCACTTGCAGAGCTAGTCTTCATCTCAATGGTGTTCCTCTGGATGAGAAGATGAGGGAAACCAATGTCTCTGTCACAGTCCTTTGTAAGTCAGCATTCCCTTTAGGATTGTTAAGTCATGAAACTTCATTAGAATGATGGTGTCTGAAACCTTTGAGTTTACACTTACCAGGTAAACACATAAAAACAAAAAGTATTTATTTCATCAAGCAGTATCTACTGTATGTTAAGAAAACAACTTGTTGGTTGAGATCCACATTCAACAAACCCTTCCTCTACAGATGCACCACATGCTGTGATATCTGAGCCGGATGTTGTCAAAGTTGACTCCAATTTAACTCTGCGATGTGGTGCTGATGGAAACCCCAGACCAGTGATAGAGTGGAGATTCATCCGGCAGGACGCACAGCCCCTCTTAGTGGGGGAGAGCCCAGAGCTGAACATCAAGAACGTGACCCTACTCCACGCTGGCCGATATGACTGTGTTGCAAGCAACATGATTGGAAACCAAACAGTCAGTGTGAAAGTTGTAGTAGAAGGTAAGATGGAGACCTTTCCTTGTTGGGGGCGGCTGTAGCTCAGTTGGTAGAGCGGGTCATTCAGTGATCGAAGGGTCAGTGGTTCGAATCCCAGCTCTGACTGTCCACATGTCGAAGTGTCCTTGAGCAAGACACCTAACCCCAAATTGCTCCCAATGAGCAGGTTAGCACCTTGCATGGCAGCTACCGCCATTGGTGTGTGAATGTGTGTGTGAATGGGTGAATGAGAGGCCATTGTAAAGCGCTTTGAGTGCCGCTAAGGTGGAAAAGCGCTATATAAATGCCGTCCATTTACCATTTGTTGGGTTACGTCAGTGTGTTACCACTCACTGGATGTCTAACTGTAAAGGGAATGATTTGTGATTAGACTGCATATTAGATCTATTCCAAGTTTCGATAAGCACCTCTCTGGCAATCTGTGCCTCACAACATGTACTAATCTACTGTATCTCCTGTGATCTCCAAGGCAAGTTCCACATGGGAGGCCTGAGATGTTTGCATTCAGATTTGAAACTAACCCTTGATTGGTTGAAACATACTGTACGGCATGTCGTACATTGTATAATGTGTCCTCTGTATTTGATCAAATGAAGTCAAAGTTCATGATGAGGTCAATTCATTGCAGCCACACTAGAACAGTCACCTTTATTTCTATTTTTAACCTCAGGAACTCAAGACATTGTTTTCTCTTGTGAATATTCCCTATTGGCAGGTCCACCAAAAAACACCTCCATCTTGGTGAGTCCAGCCAGTGGGGTGAAGGAGGGGGAGCGTGTGACGGTGTCCTGCCTCTCGGAGACTCCGGCGGCTCACATGGTCCTGAGGAGAGTCACAGAGGACCAAGAGACAGAGCTTCAGTCCAGCAACAGCTCGTCCGTCTCCTTCACCCTGACCTTCGCCCTGCTGGAGGACTCTGGGATTTACGAGTGTGTGGCTTCCAACAAACACAGCAGCCAGAAAGTGAGCACCCTAATCACTATTGAAGGTAAGTTTTATTTTTATTTTTTTTTACGATGATATCATGATTGATGACATAATGATGTGTAATAACAGATGGTTGGTGCAGTGAGTTCACAGACGGCGGCGTGTGGTCTGAGTACGCACGAGAGGCAGTGCCTCCTCAAAATGTTCTATAAAAATTAGCTGCAATAACTGATTTTTTCCCCATCACATTTTGTCAAAACCACCTGATATCCAATTGTTTCCATAGCATCCTAATAGCGTCCAACTTCAATGACTCACCCCAACCAGTCTTGTGATTCCTGCATTCCAGCATTGTTGCTCAACCAGTCCTGAGACCCTGACACAACATACGAACACTCTGTCATCGACCTGTAGTACTGTCTTTTTATCTATTTTTGTTATGTGGTGTGAGATGTGCTTTTGCTGTCTTTTAACTTTTTATCTTTATTGTTGTTGTGGTGTGAAGTATGTGTTTTTGCTGACCTGACCTGTACAAAACAAATGTCCACTCGTGGACATTAAAGTCCACATTAAAGTATTCTATTCTATTCTATTTTTATTTCAGCGGGCTGTAACTTTGCTCCGCCCCCTTGCCTTATTATACGTTTTAGGCCTATTGTTTGTAAACAAGTCTCTTACTTCCATCTAGTGGTAGGAAATAGCTTTATTACTGACGCTTTAATACTGACTTTATATCAATTTGTGGCAGACACTGGCCAGAGTGGTGAGAAAGTGCTTTGAGTAAGCAAAGATTAGCTGACTCTGGGAGTGTGTGCAAGTTGGATATTTAGCACCTGTTGTGCAAGCTTATTGCAACTCTGACTCTACATTATGTATTACACTGTTCGTAAGCTATTGTTACAATGATATTAATGGATTTTACATTTGATTGTATTAACTCAATGACTTTGAACTGAATTGACGGTGGCCCTAAAGTGCAAAACACGACATTTCACAAAACACAACATTTCACAAAACACAACGATACTTCAGAAAACACAACATTTCACAAAACACAACGATACTTCAGAAAACACAACATTTCACAAAACATGAAATTTGAGATATTATGGAAAGGGTAAGAATAAACACATCTTGTTTATGATTGGACAGAACCCAAGTCAATTCAATTCTTTTTGGCACCGGCGGATCCAACTTGCCTCAGACTGGTAAAAGGCCCCAGATGTCCGAGAGTAAAAACAGGAAATGACTATAAACTGACTTGGTTATGTCCAATCATAACAAGAAGTCTTATCCTAACCTTTCTGTAATATCTGAAATGTAGTTGTGTTTTGTGAAATGTTGTCATGTTTTGCACTTCAGGAGTTAAAATGGATCAAATTAGTTTATCTAAAACTGAATTGTGGTTCTGCTGACTTCTCTCAGCCCATCCGCTGGAGGTGGAGCTGGAGCCCAGGGTGACCAGCGCAGAGATGGGCTCCAGCCTGGTGCTCTCCTGCCACACCACAGGCTGCCCCCAGCCACTCCTACTCTGGAAAAGCCCGCTGGACATGCTGGTCCACAGCCGCACACACACCCAGGGGCCCCTCACGCAGCTCCACCTGGGGCCCCTGAGCCTCCTGGAGGAGGGAACCTACACGTGTGAGGCCAAGTGTGGCTCCGTCACCAAGGTCAAGCACACACAGGTCAATGTCTTTTGTGAGTATACTCCTAAAGCTTATAGTTTATCCACTTATCCAATAATTAATGATTAGCGGACAAGAAGAGAGAGAGAGAGAGAGAGAGAGAGAGAGAGAGAGAGTGAGAGAGAGAGAGAGAGAGAGAGAGAGAGAGGGAGAGAGGCAGAGAGAGAGAGAGAGAGAGGGAGAGAGAGAGAGGGAGAGAGAGAGAGAGAGAGAGAGAGGGAGAGAGAGAGATAGAGAGAGAGAGAGAGAGTAACATGTTCATGCACATGATAATATATCATATACTGTATTGTAAAGAGTTCTCTCATACACACAGTGAGAAATATAGTGGTGTTATGGTTATTAATATAGTGGTGTTATGGTTATTAATATAGTGGTGTTATGGTTATTAATATAGTGGTGTTATGGTTATTTAATAAATTAATGTTCCCCACGGTTGCATAACATGTAACACATAAGCCCAAAGGAATTATAACTTGTTGCAGATGGAGTTATGATTGATTTAGGTTTATCTTTCAGTGTGTTGAGGCTTAGTGGTGTTATGGTTATTTAATAAATTAATGTTCCCCACGGTTGCATAACATCTGGGAAAGTCTGGTCTCACTGACTGACTCGCTGAGTCTCTGGGGGTTGGAAAAATACTCCTCAACTGATGAAATCAAAATGAAACTTACTGCTCTTTGCTCTCCCACGCAAAGCAGGCAGATTAGATGTCCAGTGATCTGGTTGTGTGTGTGTGTGTGTGTGTGTGTGTGTGTGTGTGTGTGTGTGTGTGTGTGTGTGTGTGTGTGTGTGTGTGGTTTAAGCATTCAAATGAAACTTGATAAAAGCATCCAATGGAATGGCCTTCAGGGCAAGTTGAAACTTGATTCCCCGGCTCTTGTGGGCCATTTCATGAAGATGGTCTCCACACATCTCTCTGAAGAATGGGACAGTTTTTAGCTCACTGTCATACAGGTTTTCTTGTTTGTGTTTCTTTTATTTTACATGTTGGTCTTACAGCAGTGTTTATTGTATGTCTCTACTGCTGTTTCTTGGGGGGAGGGTTCTGTTGTTGTTCACAGGGAGTTTTTTGTGAAATAGTCCTCGGTCTGTCTGAATAACTATAAGTCAGCCCGGGGGGCATGTCAGGCATGGTACAGAGTGAGTTCATTATTCTTTCCATATGACAGGTCTCACGGTTCAACTCCACTGACTGAACAGTTGTGGTGCGTTTCCCGTTACCAGCCGTAGACAGTGACTGTGTTTCCACCAGATGCGCTGCAGCACGTTTCAGAAGCGTCCCAGAACCAGCTCTCCCCAGAGCTCCAGTAGAGATAGACACCGGGTCTGTTTTTGACGGATGCCACATCTGGGACGCATCGAATAGTAGTAGAAGAGATGGGTACCCCGCCCCCCGACGGCCTGGCAGGATATCAAACCAAGTGCTCTCTTCTGAAAAGCACTCGGTGGGAGTTGCCGTGTGGAGGACTGAATATAACCTGACTGCATGTGGAACGCCACGCAAACTGAGTCAGTGGAATTGAGGCATCCCATGTCACTTTGGGAACAGTATCTCAAATTTCATTACAGAAACCTGGGGTGAGTTCAGCCACGATAAAACGTTTATTGAAACGGAAACAAAGGTGCGTTGAACACCCTGTGTTATGACAGTGGTGCACCTATGGCAGCTGAGATGTATCAGTCTGAGATCAATCACCTCTGACACACCCACCAAATGAGAGAACATTTACCTCAAAGCCCGTTGCACACCGTTTAGAGGAATCATGTTGCTCAACCCGGAAACTGTAGCAAAACAGTGCACATGGTTTTCAGATTGAACTCACCCCTGTATCAGGTAGCCAGGCATCGCCATCCTGATCACATGAGCTCACATTCTGTTTCTCTCCACGGATCAGTCTGGCAACCCACCTATTCAGACAGATGTTCAGAAACATGAAATGTGCTGGGCCAATCATAACCTCTTATCTAATATGGGGTGGGTTTAATGCGATGACTGTAACCAGCGTTTCGTTGCTTTGATTGGTTGTAGGTCTATCCAATTGAGTCCAGAGGCATTTTGGTCTGCGCCTGTTGGTAACGCCCCATTTTTGTCTGGCGATGCCAGGCTATGTATCAGGGCCCTTGACATCACATTAGTGAACATAAACAAAATGTTGTACTTTGATGTCAAGACTTCCAGACTAACTGTCTCCATCTTTGTCTCTCACAGCTTTCCCCTCCGGCTTGATGATAGAGAACTATGGCCCTTTCCTTCCAGACCAGGCGGCCATTTTGCGCTGCTTAGTGGTGGATGTCTATCCAGCCAGTCTGGTCCAGATCCAGTGGCTGGACGGGGAGAAAGAGCTCTTTTCAGAAGTGGGGTCGTACTTCCCTGACCTGCAGAATGTCACCTCCACGATATCCTACCCGGTAGGGATGGAGGACCAGGGCAAGCAGATCGTCTGCAGGGTCACTCTGGAGATGGACGGCGTTCAGAGGAGGAGGGAGGCGGTCACAACTCTCCAGCTCCACTGTGAGTGTGCATACAGAATACAGACTAGCAGCTCAGACCTTCACATCAAATCATTTTCAGGAGAGCAGCATGGCATGCAGGATCTGATTACTGCACCTCTATACAGCAAATGTAACTTATTGTGGCCCAGATCAAAGATCTTGATCAGTTCATTATTTTAATGAAGGTTTTTTTTGTGCTGAGAGCCACTCCCTACAGTTCTCCATGTGATCTGTGTGCAGATGAATATATTCAGGAGTTACAAGTGTTTATGGGAGATGTATTTCTTTATTTGGATTGCCCTAACTGATTCTACTTTTGGCCCTCACATACGAGCACCCCGTCAGATGGGCCTGATCCCCATCTACGTTAGCTCCCCTCTCTCATGGGCACCAAGGGCCTGTGATGAATGAATGAATGAATGAATGAATGAATGAATGAATATATGAATGAATGAATGAATGAATGAATGAATGAATGGATGGATGAATGAATGAATGAATGAATGAATGAATGAATGAATGAATGAATGAATGAATGAATGAATGAATAAATGAATGAATGAATGAATGAATGAATGAATGAATGAATGAATGAATGAATGTGTTTAAACCCGAACAGACCGGAGTCTTATTGTTCCAGATGCCCCGAGGGATACTTTAATCTCTCTGAACCCCTCCGGTGGGGTGAAGGAGGGGGAGCGTGTGACGGTGTCCTGCCTCTCGGAGGCTCCGGAGGCTCACATGGTCCTGAGGAGAGTCACAGAGGACCAAGAGACAGAGCTTCAGTCCAGCAACAGCTCGTCCGTCTCCTTCACCCTGACCTTCGCCCTGCTGGAGGACTCTGGGAAGTTTGAGTGTTTGGCTTCCAACGAGCACGGCAGCCAGAAAGTGAGCATCCATCTTATCGTCAGAGGTGAATCCCACACTGCATAACACAGCACTCTCCCACACGCAAGTACCAAAAACAATGGTACTCTTTACCCTGCCGAGTTGCTTCTCTTTATTCTGGGGTTTTTCCAAAGTAGGTCACTGTTCTCCCTCCCACACATCACAAGCTTTCACATCTTGCTACCACATGCTTCCCACGTAGATAGCTACTCATGCTCATATGAGGCCTTCTCATTGTCATGTGTGACAGCTGCTTTAGTCTATAAATATGACCACTAAGCTATTCGTGTACTGCAGTGTTGTCACACCGTAGAATATGACTTGTATTGTCATCCGGCACTGCACAGGACGTTCAGCATGAAAACACCATTTTTGTAGCCTGGAAACCATCTTCCAAAAAGATTCCCCTTTGTGATACAGAATGTGTTCAGTGGGCGGGAGTAGGCTAATGTTACTTGCATTGACGCGTAACAAAACCGTTGCCAAATCCAGTCGAAAGAACAGAGAAAACATATTTTACTCAGAGAAACTCCGCTAGTGCATACTGTTGTTCTTGTTTAACCCTTTCGATACGACCACCTCACCGGCAACATTTTAAAAATATCTAACAAATATTTAATAATGTTAAAAGAATATCTAACAAATCTAAAAAATTCCTCACTCCAACACTTGCTGAAAGCTGAGAAACTGCGCTTTCTAGTATTATAGGGAAAATCCAATTAATATTCAAAATGTTGTCACTGTACTTTCAGGGTTAAAAGGGTTATTGTTGTTGAGTCCATTTCTGCAAGAACTGCACGTATGGCTGTGTTTATTCTACTAACGTTTATTCTACTAACGTTAAGCTAGCGCTCATTGCTTCAGGAGGCTGTTTTGGCAGTGGCCTGTATTTCATTTTCACGCTTCAACTACGAGTCTACTGGGGGCAGAACAGCAGTCAGAACACAGTCCCTGATTGGCCTGTTTATTTTGTAATTTCTGGAAATCAATGTAGGTGGGAAGAAGTCCAGACCGATGCGTGGAGAGCAGAATGTGAGCTCATCAGAGTGTCCCCGAGATTATGTTTTATAGGAATTAAACAAATGGGAGATGTTTTGCTTAATAACAGCTTTTTAACAGTGGAATAGTTTACAGAAAACTGTCCTTAGGTCATACTTATCGTATTGCCATCGGTTAGAATAATTGCTCCATTGCAATTGTACTATTTCTTTATTTTGTCACCACTTGGCTACAGTAATAATAGCCTAGTTATTAACCTCTTCCCTCTTTAATCATATTTCATTTTCCTCATTTTCAGCACCTCCAAGGAACACTACTGTCATTGTGTACCCATCCACCGAGGTGCAAGAGGGCCAGAATATCACGGTCTGCTGTCACTCCATTAGTTTCCCTCCACCTCTGGTACTTTTGAGGAAACTGGGCGATGACACAGAGCTCTTCTCCCCAGACGGCACCTTTCTGTTGGTCAATCTAACGGTCAATGACACAGGCTTGTACTTGGTCAACTTTACCAATGACCTGGGTTATGAAACTGAGATATTCACCATTCAAGTCATGGGTGAGTGAGATTGCAAAGTTTTTTCTTAAAAAAAAAATGATACAACCACTAGAAAGGATGAATGGCCGATTCTGTGCAATCATTTCAAAACTGAAAGTCAGAAAGATGGTCTCTTGAAAAACAACTGTGGAATTTGAATGTGTGACTGAATAGCAGAGAATAGCAAATCTTGTATGTAATGTAATTCTGTCCATCAAACACAAACACCAGTGTCATTTGAGAGGTTGCAAGCTGTAAAAACATCAACTAGAAAATGGAATGAAAAGTAAATGAGAGTAAATAAGCATTTGGGTTCATGTTCTTGGTTCTCGCTGTTCTTTGTTTGCAGAGAAGAGCTCCGGTCCTCCGAGCAGCATGAACGCTATTGTGATTCCGGTCATCTGCGTGGGCATCATGGTGAGCACCGCAGCTTTGATGCTGGACTACCTGAGGAGAGCCAGGAAAAAGGGATTTTACGAGTTGGCCAAGTGTTCTCCTGGCACAGGATAGACTGTCAACGTCCAACTGGTAGTTTACAAACTGATATATTATGTATACAGTGCTTTGTACGGCCCTGTGGACGGTTTCCCTCGGGCGAAGCTTGGTCAGCCCGTGGACAGAGCGGGGGTGACTGCCTCTTTGAGGCCGAGGTGGATGTCTCACATCTGAAGATCAACACCGATGCGCTGGGCCAGTGTTCTCATGTCTGTAGAAGACGTTTTTGGCCTCTGCTTTTCTCTCAGCCAGAGGAAAGAAGATCAAGTGAGATCAGGTTGTGTATTATTGAAATTTTGTGAGTGGGTGCCTGTGTGTATGTGCATAAAAGTGGTGTTTATGTCAGACCTGGGTCAAATACAGTCCATGCTATGAGTATGAGTGTGACTATGAGTATGACGGTGTATGATATGCACAATGATTTTTTGGAAACATTTTACCTTAAGTGTACATCAGTTACAAAATTGCTTGCAAGCCATTTGCTGAGGGAGAGATCACCAGACACCACTTCTCACAGTAAGTGAGTTGGCTAGTTTGATTATGTATTCTCTCTCTCTCTCTCTCTCTCTCTCTCTCTCTCTCTCTCCCCCTCTCTCTCTCTCTCTCTCTCTCTCTCTCTCTGTGTGCTGGTGTTTGTATGGACATAAGCCTGCCCTCTTTCTCTCTCATTCTCTCGTCTGGTTTTGAGTGGGCGTGTTGCTGAGTGCAGTGTAGCCTGCCTCTGGTTCTTTCTGTGCGCAGTGAAAGAGTTAGCTATTTTTTTATTGTCTGCAACGTTATCATCATTCAATAGCTAATTATCAGGAGGACAGACGTCAATGCTGTGCATCTGACGCAATTCCAGCATAGAACATTATATGTTCAGTCGTCTTATCTCAACTCTGAATGGGCCCAAAATGCTACATGTAACATGAGCATCAGAATGATACAACTATTAATACTGACTACAATGAAAGTGATCAGTTTCTGTGAATGTTGAGCTTAAGAAAGCAATAAAATATCATTTATTTATGTCATGTATCTGGATATGGGTAGGCATAGCCTACAGCAAAACATACTGTGTACTACTGTATTAACACAATATTATGCTTCTGGCCTGCAATAGCCTGGTGTAATTTTGATGTAATCCACCATGGAAAATAACTTCCCCAGCCTGGTCTATTCACTACTGCATATTATGGGATGTTTTTACAGCACCTACGTGTGTGAACTATGTGAACTGTAGAGTCCCCCCCTTGATAAACTGTTCAAATGTCAACCTGTAGCAAGTCACGTGCTTGTGTTGTTCAATCAATGTGATTCTCAGCAAGAGCCCCTCATTGGCTGTGATCAAGTCCAAACGGGTCATGTGACTCCTGAATCAGGTCAGAGAGGGAGCGCTTGTCTGACGTCTGCTGCTTCAGATAAAAACCTAATACTGGATATGAAGAGCCTGGAGAGGGGCGCTACTGGGTCTTTAATATGAAGAGGAGAGGGGGCGCTACTGGGTCTTTAATATGAAGAGGAGAGGGGGGCGCTACTGGGTCTTTAATATGAAGAGGAGAGGGGGGCGCTACTGGGTCTTTAATATGAAGAGGAGAGGGGGCGCTACTGGGTCTTTAATATGAAGAGGAGAGGGGGCGCTACTGGGTCTTTAATATGAAGAGGAGAGGGGCGCTACTGGGTCTTTAATATGAAGAGGAGAGGGGGCGCTACTGGGTCTTTAATATGAAGAGTCTGGAGAGGGGGCGCTACTGGGTCTTTAATATGAAGAGGAGAGGGGGCGCTACTGGGTCTTTAATATGAAGAGTCTGGAGAGGGGGCGCTACTGGGTCTTTAATATGAAGAGCCTGGAGAGGGGGCGCTACTGGGTCTTTAATATGAAGAGTCTGGAGAGGGGGCGCTACTGGGTCTTTAATATGAAGAGGAGAGGGGGCGCTACTGGGTCTTTAATATGAAGAGTCTGGAGAGGGGGCGCTACTGGGTCTTTAATATGAAGAGCCTGGAGAGGGGGCGCTACTGGGTCTTTAATATGAAGAGTCTGGAGAGGGGGCGCTACTGGGTCTTTAATATGAAGAGCCTGGAGAGGGGGCGCTACTGGGTCTTTAATATGAAGAGTCTGGAGAGGGGGCGCTACTGGGTCTTTAATATGAAGAGGAGAGGGGGGCGCTACTGGGTCTTTAATATGAAGAGGAGAGGGGGGCGCTACTGGGTCTTTAATATGAAGAGCCTGGAGAGGGGGCGCTACTGGGTCTTTAATATGAAGAGTCTGGAGAGGGGGCGCTACTGGGTCTTTAATATGAAGAGGAGAGGGGGCGCTACTGGGTCTTTAATATGAAGAGGAGAGGGGGCGCTACTGGGTCTTTAATATGAAGAGGAGAGGGGGGCGCTACTGGGTCTTTAATATGAAGAGGAGAGGGGGGCGCTACTGGGTCTTTAATATGAAGAGGAGAGGGGCGCTACTGGGTCTTTAATATGAAGAGCCTGGAGAGGGGGCGCTACTGGGTCTTTAATATGAAGAGGAGAGGGGGCGCTACTGGGTCTTTAATATGAAGAGGAGAGGGGGGCGCTACTGGGTCTTTAATATGAAGAGGAGAGGGGGCGCTACTGGGTCTTTAATATGAAGAGGAGAGGGGCGCTACTGGGTCTTTAATATGAAGAGCCTGGTGAGGGGGCGCTACTGGGTCTTTAAAGTGGTTGTATTCCTCGGTGCTCATTGGATTCTTCAGGTGCATCATTTGTTGTGTCTTTTGAAGGTCGCTGCACAGATAAAATATCTCTAAATTAAGAAAAAGTTGTGAAAAGGCAGCCCTTCAGATTTAATTCAAGGCACACTAGGTTTTTGAAGTTAAAATGCCTGTATTTCATTGGCAAAATTTGAAGATTAAAATACCTTTTAAAGGTTCACCTTCAACAAACACAACCAATACTGGATAGTTGCCAAAACATCTGTGATTTCCATACTCAGTCAACATCTAAAACTTATTGTTTTATTGCCATATGCAGTAAACTATGCAGTTTGTATGTGCGTGAAGCAAGTTAGGCCTTTTACATTTCAATATTGCTGGAAAATGTATTTTGTTTTGTCCTAGAGATCCTACCTTGCTACCTTGAGGATTAGTTTATTATTAATTATTATAATAAGATTATTAATTATTTCCACATCATTGGTGTTCACAATAAGGCTTCCATGGGTTGTCTTTAAATGTTATACATTTGATGGCCATTAATTTTTCATTGGAGCATAATAAGCCTCCAACAAACACTGCTTTTCTCGGTGTGGTTAAGAGGCAGATAAATGAGTGAAATGTTCTGCTTTAACAGGCCTGTATTCCTGCCCCCTTTCTTCAACATACTGCTCTTTCCTTTCATTCTATAATGGGCAGTTGTCATGGAAACAGGCCTGATTCCTGGTGCCAGATGGAGGCTGTTTAGGTTTTTAATGCCCTGAGGACAAAGATGCTGAGAGGAGGTGCAAATGGGACACCCTGGTCTCGGCGAGGTGACAAATCGGGGTTTCTCCAGGTCGCTGCTGTCCTCTAGACACATTGAGAGACCAAATAGAGAAACGATTTGGCAACCATGATGTTTGATAAGATGAGGGAGGCAAGCTGCTGTGCCATGGATGTATTAGTGTTGTGCAAATCTTGGATGCAAATGATGTCCAGACTCAGTGCTTTTGTTGCTCAGCAACCAGCAATGCCATTGTATGAGATTATAATAAGAATAAAATCATGTGTTTTATTTGACTATTAATGAAGCATTATACAAAGGGGAGTTCCGACCTCACAATCTGATTGGTTAAGAGCCGTCTGGGGCCTGTCTCGTTCGCAGTTGTTTCCCCGGTCTAGAGCGGAAGCGCGATGATGCATCGCATAATCTTCCGGTCTGGACCGGAAGAAGAACAGTTGTTGTAATGTTTTTACTGTAGGCTGCACATGGTGAAGTTTCGAGTAGATAACATTCGCGATGGCATCACCAGGCACAACACCGACGAAAATTGTAAAAGAAGATGCGAGGAGAACTAAGAGATGCGTAAAGTTACCGGTTAAAGGTACCCAACGAAACATGAATCAAAACAATCCGTTCTTTGTTTATTTTCGAAATTCCTCAATTATATGGTTCCTTGTAGTCTAATAAACATATTGAATCACTTGAATGTCTTTTCTACCTTGTAATTTCTTCGCAAAATGATATTTAGCTAATGTTTTGAAAACAACAAAGATGTGTGAAATGTCACTATTATGTGCTCCGTGTATTGACGCAATGACGTAGTACACGATTTTCGGGGACCAAAAACTACAAAACGTACCTTTAAGGAAAAATAAAGCAAGTGGAAGTAGGAGGCGGGCTCTACAGGCTCGAGCCGGAAGAAGGGGCGGGCTTAAGGCAGTGAAGTAAATAGACATCCGGTTAATGCCACAATATACCACAGGCAAGCCTCTATCGTTCAAATATTAGTTCCATTGCGTAACGGTCTGTTGGTTACATTACGGTTTCTCCTCAAGAAAATTAGAAACATTCAATGTCAATTTTGAGTTGTTCTATCCGTCCTGTAGCCTACCACTCTGGTTTATCCACACCACTTTTGCAACTTGCAGTTGCACAGGTAGGCTACACTTCGTTCATGGCTAGCTAGACTGGTCAGGAGCATTAGTTTGGATGCTAGGGCTGATTGTTGAAAATCCATAGCAATGTGATAGTTTTATGAACTACCTATGTTCATAAAACAAAGGTACCAATAGGTAACATAACAATATGTACCTACCTGCCTATTGCATAACCCTCTCATGAGTTATTGCTTTTATACAACGGTTCTCATCAGGAAACATTTATGGGATAAATGCCTACTATTTGAGTGCCTTAAAGGAGTAGTAAAGGGAAAATGCATGTTTAGCCCTGTTTTAAGGTTACTTATGATCATATACAATGGTTCAGATCAAAACGTTGACAAAGCTAGCATTTTCGAGAAAGTTGATAATTGCTCTACCACCGTTTAGGTCATACAATGGATGTGGGTGGGCACCTTGAAAAATCATTCAAAAACATGTTAAACTCTCGATTTCAAAGACAAGAAGCTCACCGAGGGTGTAATTGGTGTCCGTTGGTGTTCTTAACCAATCAGATTGCGAGGGCGGAACTACCCGTTGTATAATGAGATTTATATATAAGTTTCCACTCGTTAAATGTATGTACGTGTTGTGTGCAAAGGGGGCAGGTTGTGCACTGTGATTCTGTATTTTAAAGCTAAAAGAGATATCCTGTGAGGCCCTTGATTTGGAGTCTCTTCTATGACCTTTGATCTTATCATAAAAATGTTATGCGAGACTCAAAAAAGAGGATGTTCTGCTGCGGACATCATCTTTCACAAAGGAACAGTGATTTGTGGAGTTCATGGTATTTCCTGGTCTGTGAAACGAAGGGGAGTGAGGCCTTGTTTTCTTATGTGTCAAACTGAGGGCTCATGGGTAGGAGATGTTTGTTTGGTGACCACTTTCACAATAGCAGCGTATTTATGAGTGGGACCATGTGGCTCAGCAGATGTGAGCTGACCCAGGGTCCTGTAGTTTATGTGGTTACTTTAACTATTTTGGCTCAAAATAATCTTTTGGAGTTGTTACCATATTTTCATTTAATAAATGAATTTTCTCTCTGGCGACTTTTTTTTCTTGTAACTTCTGGTAAACTAACATTTTTACAAAGGAACATTTACCTTGGATAAAGTATATATGCTGTATGGTCAAATAGAATATACACTATATGGACAAAAGTATTGGGACAGCTACAAATTACACCTACAGCTCTTATGACATCCCATTCTAAATTCATAGGCATTATTATGGAGGTGGTCCCCCTAACAGCTTACACTCTTCTGGGAAGGCGTTCTACAAGATTTTGGAGTGTTTCTGTGGGAATTTTTGCCCATCCATTTGTGAGGTCAGACACTGATGTTGGATGAGAGGGCCTTACATAGGTGTAATGTGTACATGTACCCAATACTTTTGTTCATATACATGTAGTGATGTCTAACCAGATGCCTTGTGAGGCTGAAAGGTGCCTTGTGAGAAGTGAATATCTCCCTGTAGCGTTGGTCAGAATGAATCCCATCTAAGCCTCCAGTTGGACCTGTAGCTCCCATGGAACCACAAGGTATGTTCAATGACTCGACACATCTACCATCTTACTGTACCTTTTCACATTCCAGGGCTCTCTCTATGTAGTGTAACTGAAAACTCCTTTACAACGACCGTTTCACTAGCCTTGTAGACAAGCCTGATCTTGCAAGCTTACATTTAGTTTAAGTTAAATCAAATGTGAGTGCAGCAGTGTCTACCAGCTTCTGTCTGTAGCACTTTACCTTAATATTACAATAATAATATGTAAAGTCAAAATAGTAATATCTGTAGTAACATCATCATATTGTAGTGTAATGTAATTACATGGTATTACTGTTTAGTGGCCAGACATGGATAAAATACTTTTTGAAGTATTTAAATAACTATCAAATATATATTTGAAAGGTTATTTGGAACAATATTATTTTGAAATTCTTGTATTTGAATTTCAAAGTATACTGTATGCAAACATTTTAATGTTGTATGTTCTTTGAATGGGCCTGTGCCCGCAATAAAGTTTATATATACTTTAAGAAAAAGCCAATTTAAGCATTCACGTAGGAAATGGCCATCTAAATGTGTTATTTGTGTATCCTGATGTCCAGGGATGATAATATGTTGCCCTGGGGGATAAAAGGAAAAGGGAGTTAGAACATTAATCTGTTCAAATAACCTCTACAGTTATATTCAGTCCTGCTCCCAGTACATCTGGACCTTTCCAGCTTTCCAGCCGTGATAACTGACCCCCCCAAGAACCAATGCTGGAAGTTTGAGCTCCTCATGAAAATCTACGTGAGGAAAAAAGGGTCTGCATTGCTGAATAATAATTTGGCTGGTGTACAAAGGCCAGTTTGGTCAGCTGTCTCTAAGGAAGCTGAGTTATGTCTGCTTTCCTGTTGCCTGAGGAAGATGAGTTGACTTCAGCTATCTATAGTGAATACTATGGTAGTGCTGAGTTTAACCGGAAGTATCAGCTTGACCCATTGAATGGATACTTGGCCTCTCTCTGTGTGCCTCCGTTTAAGTGGTTATAGCAATTATTTTTTATGTTTGGCAAAGTCCTGCTGCTTACTTAAGCAGAAATGTGCACAGCACTTGTTGTTCTCAGCTCTTGAAAAGGAACAGGCATCATTTGTGATGATCTTTCATTTTCACTCCCCCATGTAGGATAAACGAGAGAACAGAACATTTATTTGATGAAACCCCTCCTCTCCATGGGTTCTATTGAACAGTCAGCCATTCATCTCAAAGAAAATTCATACGCAGTCATTGATGTTCTCTATGCTACAAAAGATTTCATCACAGGGTTACATTACACCTTTCATATTCTGTAATATAGGCAGTAACGTACATTGTAATGAATCACAATTTTCATTTTCTTTTTCTTTTCTTTTTTTTGAGAGCTCAGAGAACAGACATACCAAGATGTCACCATTTAGTAAGGTGATTGTGTCTGTCATCATCATAGTCCTTTATCTTTAATTAATTACATGTATTTTACTGAGATATAATTGTATCTTGTTTAAACAAAAGAACTTACAAAGGACCAAGAAAACAGCATATGTCCTCCCACCCTCTCACTCATACATCCACCCATATTCACTCAGTCACCCACTCCTACAAGACAGTCATCCTCTCACACAACCATTCACTCCCTCATCCATTCATTCAATCACAATTTTCATTTTCTGTAAAGATGGTGTGATGTGATCTGATCATGAAAACGAGGCCATTTCTCTGTGGGTGGCCGGATCCATTGGGAACAGTGAATTCAAATGTTGGAGCTAGATGAACAAAGCATTTGCACAAGTGATGTCAGGAGAAATACAATGTTAAAGAGAGAACAAAGCGATGAAATGATGGCGAAGTCTTTAAATTGAACACTGTGATGCACCATGCTTGTTGATGGCTGAGCATCACCTGGTGGCCTGTCACACATGCCGCTGGGTCTAATAGTGCTTTGAATATCTGGAAAGGCCATATGCAGTATAAATACAATGTTTTATTATTGTTGTTGATATTGTTATTATTATTATTATTATTATAAGTAGTAGTAGTAGTAGTAATAGTAATGTCCCAAATAGGCTGTTTAGCAGTTAAGACAAAAGCTCATTATGTTTGATGATAAGGTTTGATAAGATATGCTTGCATAATCTATAGGCCTAACCTGCCCTGAAGATACAGTTTATTCACTCCTGAAGCTAATAACATGACATTTATTACAGTGGGCTATCATGAGCTAACATACAGCAGTCATATGGTCTGACAACCCAGGTTCAGCTATACAGTAAACACATATGCAACTGAAAGGCAATCATATATATATATATATATATAGGTGTTTTTTTAAGCATCCTATGCAAAATTGAATATTCAAAACGATTATGTTGACCCATATACAGCTGATGAATGGTTGATTAGTAAACCTCTATTTATGAATGAGTTCAATTAATGAAAACAATTAATCAATCCTCAATGAATGGAAATCACAATTCATGAGAATTCTATTAAGAAACGTGCATTTTGAATGTGCCCCACCACTTGCATTCGGGACCTTATCCCCTCAACCTTGTTTAAAGCTTGTTCCCCCAAAATATGCCCCCTAATTTCTACAGCCATGACCCTGTCCCTGCAATCTGGCCATGTCCCCACTGGTCTAAGAACTGGCTTTGTCACACTTGTACTAATTGACTAAACTGAGTTTTGCCGATGTGAACTGTATGTTTATTTTAATTCTCCACTGTAAAGCACTCTGTGCACTTGTGCTGAGAAGAGCGCTCTATAAATAAAGTTTTACTTATTTACTAAAATGCCTGGATCCTGACGCTCTTAACTTCAGGCCCATCCAACCTTCCTTTCCTATCCAAGTTTTTAGTTTGCGCCAGACAGAATTTCTGTTCCCACTAGAACATTTCCTTTAGGGTAGCTTGGTTGTTGTTAACTGAGGGTGCATACTAAATGAGCATTTTTGAGTATCACAAATCTAAGAATTACAAGCCAATTCATTCCATCAAACAGTAAGCCTAGCTACGCATTTCCCAGTGCCACTTACCTTGCCTCGCTATTTGACCCATTCCAATCGTATTTCAGGAAGTAGCCCAGCACTGAGACAGCCGTGGTCAGAGTGAGTAATGACCTCCTACCGGCTTCTGGCTCCGAGTACCCGAGTAACTCAATCTCCCGGATTCTAGTGCAGCCTTTAACACTGTCAACCACAACACTCTACTCAACAGACACAATGCAGTGCATCGCTCAAAGTGGACTGGCCCTAGACCAGTTAAGGTCTTATCTTACCAACACACCAAAGTTTGTTCCATCAATGGCGTTGGCAATGTGTTCCCCAGGGCTCTGTTTTTGGTCCACTGCTGCTCGGTATGCATGCTCCCTCTCAATCAGGCCATCCAGAACTCTGTCTAGTGCAGAGTTTACCCACCTTCTCTCTCGTCATTCATTAATACAGTTGATCTGAAAATAGGTGAGTAAACTCTCAGCCTCATTTTAAAGAGGTGGGTTAACAGAGTTTACTAGGGCTCACCCTCCACTATGCCCATGATCATACCTGAAAAACAAGGGACATCTCTGTCAATTTTCTCTAAAATTGTAAATGTGTCTTGTTATCATAAGCAGGCCTTAATCTGTCAACAAATCTACAATTATGTCTATATTCAATTCCTCTTTTTTCCACTTCAAAATGAATGTCCCCTGCTTGGAACTGTCTTCTGACTTGCTTATAGGAAGAGCTTGGAGGACATCTTCTGGTCAAAGAACAGAGCACAGCCAGCAAGTACCCGTGCACTCGTCAGTTTACCAACCTCTGGATTTATCACTACATCCCTGCGTATGGGCAAATAGTTTCCTTTTAGCAGAATAGAATAGAAAGTCTAGCAACAAATCCTAAAAATAAAAAAAAGTTTTTCGAGATACTCCTATGAGTCATGTATTTAGACAGAACAAACACCTCCTAGTTTCCTAGTTAGTGCGCCTGATGACAAACTGCAGCATGACTTTGTGTGTTTGTCTTTTTAACCAGAGATAATGGGCACTATTTATCAGGGGAAACTCCACAGTGTGCTTTGTTTGAACTGTATAACCCTCAGGGCAACTTTTAGCACAGACTCATTACAGCACCAGCACCTGTTATATTTGGTGTGACACTGACAGGAAGTCATGTTATTGTTTTGTGCCCTCCCACCAGACCCAGTGAAGAGACGCAGAGGTTTGTTCAGGGACTTTGCTCTGGTGGGACTATTCTGTGAATCTGTACCCCTGTGAATTATGGGAGAAAACTCCTGGGCTGAGTCCGAGCATAAACTACCATCATCACCACCATTCTCCATGCACTGCAATTCACGTGGACTAGAAATGTTTAGTTTCAGCTTTATATTCTACTTGTTTGAATTTCTATGTTCAACTCTGATGTCTCGCTATAGTACAAGAGAAAGGAGCGTTTGATACAAATAAAGCATTGCTGACTAGTCAGTGAAAAAGCTTGTTTCTCTTCAAGTCACCAATAAAGGTTGAGGATTGCTGAATTTATTCAGTTCAACATTCTAATAAATTAAATGTAAAAAAACCAAAAACAATCTGTACAGTGCAACCTTTTCCCACAGTGATATTTGCTATTATTATTGTTTACAACAAGTACATTTTTACACATAAGCAAATATTAAATTAAAATAGGTCATTTTACAAGTAATAGTGTCTGATGTCATTCATAAGGGCATTCATAAGTGCTGGAAATCCTCTGTGAGTCAGAAAGGTCACTTTCTGTTAGTGTCAATAGTTACATAGAGAGCACACACACACAGCTGATAACCCAGGTCTAAAATCACACACACACAGCTGATAACCCAGACAGAGCCAGCAAACACCGGAGCCCCGGATATGGAGTTCTCATCTGTCACCCGTGTCCTTTCCACTGGCCGTGTGTGTCGATGAGGGGGTCAGCCTCTGTCTCCTCTGCTCCCGTCAGATACCCCCAGTCCTTGAGCAGCGCAGCTCTCTGACCCGGGCAAGTGGCAAAGTAGTCCTTCTGTCTCTGTGAGTAGGTCTGGCTCGGAGCAACGATGTTCCGATAGCTCCCATCCTGACAAAGGCATGCACACACATTTATACTATACATTCATTTTGTTCATACAGTATAAAGTATGTCCAGTCCATATCTTCTAGACCTTACCTGCCAGCAGAGGTTAAAGGCCTCCAGCAGCTGAATCCTGGCCTCTCTGGTGGGCACACAGTCAGGAGGGGCCGTATGCTGCAGCTCAGAGCCCACCTCCACGCCCCCAAACACCAGCAGAGCTCTAATGGCAAACCAGCCCCCCAGCTCAGGGTGCACACACACCCCAAACATCTTCTGCAGGCAGGAGAGAGAAGGAAGGCCAGGTGATGGAGAGGTGATGGGAACGAAGAAATTATTTAATGTGTGTTGTTGACAAGGAATAGATTGGCAGAAGTTTTTATTAATCCCATTTTCAACCAATTTGGTGGCCAATCACACCCGACCGATTGTCTGATTGTCCCGTCGCTGCTGAGGGTCCGTGGCACGACCCCGCGGTCGGCGATCTGGAGCAGAGAGCCAGCTGCCTGACTGTCAAGGCCGTGACACCAGACGGGGTCGCTGTAGAGAGGCGGACCCTCACGACGCAATTAAACTAACCACCTTCGGGAGTGGCGGCCCAATATGCCCCTGTGTGATCCGGCGAGACCAGGGCAGGAACCACGGTCCCCGGTGGGCGACTGCACCGGAACCCGAAGCTCAGCTCTGCTACACCACCAGAAGAGAATCTTGAACACAGACCTCACCTTGTTCCCCCACGGGTGCTCAGTCACGTCAGCCTGCTGGTAGTAGTATGCTGCTCCAGCCACATGGGCCGCAGTCTGGGCCAGGAACTTAGGTTTCCTGCTGGGCAGCATCTCAAAGTCAAAACTCACATCCACCTTCTTACCTGGGAAACACTACAGGTAAAGGGACAGAGAAAGGTGGAGAGAAAATAGGTTATACACTGGCGTGGTCTATTTTAAAAGTAGGCCTACTCACACACTGACACTCATCCAGTTTACCTGAGAGACAGTGGTCGTAATGCAGTGTTTCACACACTCATCTATGGGGTCGGAGACCCCCTTGCAGCCCCGCTTTTCCAGGAAAGGAAGGAAGGTTTGTTCGAACATGGCTGGAGTACTGAGGACCACAAAACCCATAGTGTCATCAGGGTACGGCAGCCGGAGGGCAGGACAGAGAACGGCATTGTACCAGCCAATCTGTGAAACACACACGCACTCAACCACTGACACAGCTCGTCCTAGATATGCTTCTCAATGCGACTTACTGCTGTAGGCCCACTCTCTCCATAGGATCTGTGCACCAGCTCCACTACTTCCGGAAAGTCACTTGGCATCTTTATTTCCTGTCCTATATGATTGGATTAAGTGATTAATTAGGTATGCGCTGGGTCTGCCGCACACCTGATTAATCACTTAATCCAATCATATAGGACAGGAAATAAAGATGCAAAGTTACTTTCAGGAAGTAGTGGAGCTGGTGCACAGAGCCTATTGGAGTACGAATACACGTTCAGTGAACATGAGTGAATGTCAAAGTCTACTAGTTAGCCATGTAGTACTATATTCCGGATAGTAGTTAGTAGCTCCGAAATAGTCAAATGTCATGTCAATGTCAACACACCTTCAGGGGATAAACTTCAAACCCACGGTTTGAAAGTGAATCCTGTAGCGGTCTTTTGAAATCCTCCACATTGACACAGGGAGTCGCCATTACTGCTAGTGAACGTCAACATAACGGCGCTGCATGATGGGAAATGATGTTTTACGGTAGCTACACATCATTCCGCCACGTCAGTGTGGTGTACGAAGGGAGTTTGAGCGTATTAAACGTAAGAGTGTCAGATCATAGATGTGTAAAACAGACAGTGTGCCCTGAGTGGATTTAGATATTAATCTGATCACCGTGTATCTTCAGACTATTCACTACACTACCCATAATCCTGCATGTTTACACGACGCTACGCAACGCGACTAGTTGCTATGGGCTCCTGGGTTTAAAACTACACCGAGACAGTTGGCCGGTAAGTAGCTATCTATATACGGTGCACTATTAACCATGTATGAATACTATATTGTGTTGATTTCTTGGCATTTCAAGATGGCTAACCCTGTTCGAGGTGCACGAGCATTCATGTCCTCGGCGGTGCTTCTTAACTTGTCTTTCTATGGTCTAACTTTACATCCCAACTATGCTACTATCAAACCAATGTGCTACTGTACATCCCAACTATGCTACTATCAAACCAATGTGCTAGCTACTGTCCATCCCAACTATGCTACTATCAAACCAATGTGCTAGCTACTGTCCATCCCAACTATGCTACTATCAAACCAATGTGCTACTGTACATCCCAACTATGCTACTATCAAACCAATGTGCTAGCTACTGTCCATCCCAACTATGCTACTATCAAACCAATGTGCTAGCTACTGTCCATCCCAACTATGCTACTATCAAACCAATGTGCTAGCTACTGTCCATCCCAACTATGCTACTATCAAACCAATGTGCTAGCTACTGTCCATCCCAACTATGCTACTATCAACCCAATGTGCTAGCTACTGCCCATCCCAACTATGCTACTATCAAACCAATGTGCTAGCTACTGTCCATCCCAACTATGCTACTATCAAACCAATGTGCTAGCTACTGCCCATCCCAACTATGCTACTATCAAACCAATGTGCTAGCTACTGTCCATCCCAACTATGCTACTATCAAACCTATGTGCTAGCTACTGTACATCCCAACTATGCTACTATCAACCCAATGTGCTAGCTACTGTCCATCCCAACTATGCTACTATCAAACCAATGTGCTAGCTACTGAACATCCCAACTATGCTACTATCAAACCAATGTGCTAGCTACTGTCCATCCCAACTATGCTACTATCAAACCAATGTGCTACTGTACATCCCAACTATGCTACTATCAAACCAATGTGCTACTGTCCATCCCAACTATGCTACTATCAAACCAATGTGCTAGCTACTGTCCATCCCAACTATGCTACTATCAAACCAATGTGCTAGCTACTGTCCATCCCAACTATGCTACTATCAAACCAATGTGCTAGCTACTGTCCATCCCAACTATGCTACTATCAACCCAATGTGCTAGCTACTGCCCATCCCAACTATGCTACTATCAAACCAATGTGCTAGCTACTGCCCATCCCAACTATGCTACTATCAACCCAATGTGCTAGCTACTGCCCATCCCAACTATGTTACTATCAAACCAATGTGCTAGCTACTGTATATCCCAACTATGCTACTATCAAACCAATGTGCTAGCTACTGTACATCCCAACTATGCTATCAAACCAATGTGCTAGCTACTGTATATCCCAACTATGCTACTATCAAACCAATGTGCTAGCTACTGTATATCCCAACTATGCTACTATCAAACCAATGTGCTAGCTACTGTATATCCCAACTATGCTACTATCAAACCAATGTGCTAGCTACTGTATATCCCAACTATGCTACTATCAAACCAATGTGCTAGCTACTGTATATCCCAACTATGCTACTATCAAACCAATGTGCTAGCTACTGTCCATCCCAACTATGCTACTATCAAACCAATGTGCTAGCTACTGTCCATCCCAACTATGCTACTATCAAACCAATGTGCTAGCTACTGTATATCCCAACTATGCTACTATCAAACCAATGTGCTAGCTACTGTATATCCCAACTATGCTACTATCAAACCAATGTGCTAGCTACTGCCCATCCCAACTATGCTACTATCAAACCAATGTGCTAGCTACTGTCCATCCCAACTATGCTATCAAACCAATGTGCTAGCTACTGTCCATCCCAACTATGCTACTATCAAACCAATGTGCTAGCTTCTGTCCATCCCAACTATGCTATCAAACCAATGTGCTAGCTACTGTACATCCCATCTATGCTACTATCAAACCAATGTGCTAGCTACTGTACATCCCAACTATGCTACTATCAAACCAATGCGCTAGCTACTGTCCATCCCAACTATGCTACTATCAAACCAATGCGCTAGCTACTGTCCATCCCAACTATGCTACTATCAAACCAATGTGCTAGCTACTGTCCATCCCAACTATGCTATCAAACCAATGTGCTAGCTACTGTCCATCCCAACTATGCTATCAAACCAATGCGCTAGCTACTGTCCATCCCATCTATGCTACTATCAAACCAATGTACTAGCTACTGTACATCCCAACTATGCTACTATCAAACCAATGTGCTAGCTACTGTCCATCCCAACTATGCTACTATCAAACCAATGTGCTAGCTACTGTCCATCCCAACTATGCTATCAAACCAATGTGCTAGCTACTGTCCATCCCAACTATGCTACTATCAAACCAATGGTCTAGCTACTGTCCATCCCAACTATGCTACTATCAAACCAATGTGCTAGCTACTGTCCATCCCAACTATGCTACTATCAAACCAATGTGCTAGCTACTGTCCATCCCAACTATGCTACTATCAAACCAATGTGCTAGCTACTGTACATCCCAACTATGCTACTATCAAACCAATGTACTAGCTACTGTCCATCCCAACTATGTTACTATCAAACCAATGTGCTAGCTACTGTCCATCCCAACTATGCTACTATCAAACCAATGTGCTAGCTACTGTCCATCCCAACTATGCTACTATCAAACCAATGTGCTAGCTACTGTACATCCCAACTATGCTACTATCAAACCAATGTGCTAGCTACTGTCCATCCCAACTATGTTACTATCAAACCAATGTGCTAGCTACTGTCCATCCCAACTATGCTACTATCAAACCAATGTGCTAGCTACTGTCCATCCCAACTATGCTACTATCAAACCAATGTGCTAGCTACTGTACATCCCAACTATGCTACTATCAAACCAATGTACTAGCTACTGTCCATCCCAACTATGTTACTATCAAACCAATGTGCTAGCTACTGTATATCCCAACTATGCTACTATCAAACCAATGTGCTAGCTACTGTATATCCCAACTATGCTACTATCAAACCAATGTGCTAGCTACTGTACATCCCAACTATGCTACTATCAAACCAATGTGCTAGCTACTGTCCATCCCAACTATGCTATCAACCCTATGTGCTAGCTACTGTACATCCCAACTGGGCTAACTTTACGTTAGCTAGCTAGGTTAGTATAGCTAGGTTAGTATAGCTAGGTTAGTATAGCTAGGTTAGTATAGCTAGGTTAGCTAGCTAGGTTAGTATAGCTAGGTTAGCTAGCTAGGTTAGTATAGCTAGGTTAGTATAGCTAGGTTAGTATAGCTAGGTTAGTATAGCTAGCTACAAACACGATTGAGTAAACCGGTTTAGTCAGCTAAAGCTTCAGTGTGCTTGAATGATTCACATAGTTAGTGGCCCTCATTGTGCATATGACCCGAGTCTGATGGACATGTATTTTCAGCTCCTGACTTCTGTCTGTGTTGGTGATGAACTGTTCTCCGGGCACAGGTGCAACTGACACTTAGCATCAAAGATCTCAACCAGCCACAAGACACGTCTCTAGTTACTATCTATCTCATGATCGAGTTACTGCATAGCAACTGAAGCTACTGTTACAAAAGTCTGACACCTCCCTCGGACTATTGTAGCTTAGATCTGACAGTTCATGTCAATATTGACCACTAAACTGCATGTTCTTCTGTGTGTAGATCAGACCAGAGATGAACTGGGACAACCAGCTGAGCTCCATGCTATCTGCTGCAGACGGCAGTGTGGCCAAGATCAGGGTGAGTACAGGAGAAGATAGAGGCTGAGAGAGGGAACACATCCCCAATAAGATCAGGGTGAGTACAGGAGGAGCTGGAGGATGAGAGAGGGAACACATCCCCAATAAGATCAGGGTGAGTACAGGAGGAGATAGAGGCTAAGAGAGGGAACACATCCCCAATAAGATCAGGGTGAGTACAGGAGGAGCTAGAGTCTGAGAGAGGGAACACATCCCCAATAAGATCAGGGTGAGTACAGGAGGAGCTAGAGGCTAAGAGAGGGAACACATCCCCAATAAGATCAGGGTGAGTACAGGAGGAGATAGAGGCTAAGAGAGGGAACACATCCCCAATAAGATCAGGGTGAGTACAGGAGGAGCTAGAGTCTGAGAGAGGGAACACATCCCCAATAAGATCAGGGTGAGTACAGGAGGAGATAGAGGCTGAGAGAGGGAACACATCCCCAATAAGATCAGGGTGAGTACAGGAGGAGATAGAGGATGAGAGAGGGACGACATCCACAATAAGATCAGGGTGAGTACAGGAGGAGCTAGAGGAGAGAGAGGGACGACATCCACAATAAGATCAGGGTGAGTACAGGAGGAGATAGAGGATGAGAGAGGGACGACATCCACAATAAGATCAGGGTGAGTACAGGAGGAGATAGAGGATGAGAGAGGGACGACATCCACAATAAGATCAGGGTGAGTACAGGAGGAGCTAGAGGCTGAGAGAGGGAACACATCCCCAATAAGATCGGTACCGCTGTCAAGAGCGACATTCTCGATGCATGTTGAAGTATCAGTAGATGGCGCCATAGCGCACAATTAAAGTCGCACTGAAAGGAAAAAAGCATTCTGTCCCATTTTGGTTCACATAATTAGTCACAGTGTTCACCTATTCAACGATGTATGCCAAAAAAAATACAAAATTCTACTTTTGTTGTAATCTTATATCAAAGTATATAATTTCTTACTTCCTGGAAAACGGTAGGTCACGTGCAATGACGACAACAGGTACCTTAGATTTTAGGCCAATCTCACGACATCCACCCGTCAATCAACGCTATCCTTCTATCGAATCTGTCTAAAGTTCTTAAAACCCGTCCACTTGTCAATGTTCCAATCAAATTCCTCTAAACATATGTCCAACCCTCATAGCTTTTTTGCGTCGGAAATACGTCAAACTACGGAAGTTAGATGATCTCAAACGTCCGTTTCAGTGCGACTTTAAATTGGAAGGTTACCTTACAACGGCTTTCATCGATTGCTGGTGATTTCACCGAGAATGGACAGTTGTTTTCTCGTGAATGAAGCAGAACCCAGTAGTGTGTGTCACCATAGTGTGATTCCATAGTGTGTGTCACCAGTTTCAATGTTTCCACAGGAGAGACTGGCGACTTCATCAGGGAAATTCTATAAAGGAAGAGACGGTGGGTAAACCTGGCCAAAGTGTCAATAATGGCTGACAGTGGATATGAGCTGTTGGTCTACTTTTGTGATCTTTGGGGCTTAACAAACAATCACAGACAATTATAGGAAGGCCTTATAGTTTGAGCTCCCCTTCTTTGAACTCTCTTTGTCTTCAATTCGCCATCCCTCTGTTTCCCCATCCTTTCCCTCTCTCTCTCTCTCTCTCTCTCTCTCTCTCTCTGTAGATATTTTCCCAGTAAGGGAGGTGTCTGATGGGACAGATGTGGATCCTCCTCCTCCCCCCCCTCTCACTCAGCCCTCCTCCCAGAGTTCTGTGGTGCAGTGGGGAGACCTGGCTTCTCTCCAGTCACAGCTCCAGCTCCACAGCCAGGTGTGTGTGTGTGTGTGTGTGTGTGTGTGTGTGTGTGTGTGTATGTGTGTGTATGTGTGTGTATGTGTGTGTGTGTGTGTGTGTGTGTGTGTGTGTGTGTGTGTGTGTGTGTGTGTGCGAGAGAGGCGTTTGTAAATCCGTGCGACTGACGTGCGTTGTCTTCTATCGCCAGGCCATTGAGTCTCTCACAGAGAAGCTACACAACATGGACTTAGAGAGACGCTCCCAGCAGCGCCACATACAGGCACTGCAAGGTAATTGCACCTGCCGCGACATCACCATAACCACGTCTCTCCCAGGGACAGACG
>NC_140243.1:1843998-1850761 GCF_949987555.1 Borostomias antarcticus
GCCTCACAGAGGTCTGGGCAGACAGGCTGAATGTGGATGTGTGTGTGTGAGAGATGAGCCTCACAGAGGTCTGGGCAGACAGGCTGAAGGTGGATGTGTGTGTGTAAGAGATGAGCCTCACAGAGGTCTGGGCAGACAGGAACGTCTCTGCCCCTCCCCCACACATCTGGGCTAGAGACGGGATTCTGTGTGTGACTCATCACTGGATGACTCAGGAAGGAGCAGTAGTCTGTGTTTAACCACAGGTTCAGTGTGTGTGTGTGTGTGTGTGTGTGTGTGTGTGTGTGTGTGTGTGTGTGTGTGTGTGTGTGTGTGTGTACACAGTATGAACACCCTCACACAGCCCTCTCAGTCAGCCCTGAGCAATACCAAAGACAAAGGTCGTTGGTTTACTGTAAAAAGCGAAAAGATAAGCATGTGTGGCATTGAATTCAGGAGACTTTGAGGCCACTGCTGGTCTTGCTATGGTTCAGCAGAGGCAAAGCAGAACACCCGTCATTTCCTCACTACCAGTCCTTATTTTGGGACTGCGGTGTGTGTGTGTGTGCGTGTGTGTGCGTGTGTGTGTGTGTGTGCGCGTGTGTGCGCGTGTGTGTGCGTGTGTGTGCGTGTGTGTGCGTGTGTGTGTGTGTGTGTGTGTGTGCGCACGCACCCGCGCCCTATGGGATTTCCTGCAGCAGTAGGTCACCCTCCCAGTAAGAGATTGGAATCTGAACTCGAAATGTTTCCAAGAGCAATTTAGGCCCATGCAGACAGGCTGATTCACACACACACACACACACACACACAGGGCCGGACTGGCCATGTGGCGTACCGGGCAAATGCCCGGTGGGCCGGACCTACTTGTGGGCCGATCTAAAAAAACGAGCTAACGAACGGCCCATAGAGCAGGGACAGCGGCCCATTGGTCCATTTTCTATACTGACACTGGGCTGGCCCAATCATATGTAGGCCCCACCCCTCCCTCTGTAAGTTTCAGGTGTCATTTGCGTGGGCCGTTAGAGATCCGCAGCAGCACCCCCCCCCCCCCCCCCCCCCCCCCCGTCAACAAATCGCGCAGCAGCACCCCCCCCCCCCCCCCGTCAACAAATCGCGCAGCAGCACCCCCCCCCCGTCCCCCGTCAACAAAACGAAACTGAAGGTGTTCCATCTCACCGCGTCGGCTCGTCTAGTGGGCCGACTGGGGCTACATTTCCCGGTAGGAAATATTCACCCAGTCCAGTCCTGTGGGCCGGTCTGGGCCAAGATGCCAGGGCTGAATTTTTGTCCCAGTCCGTCCCTGCACACACACACACACACACACGGATATCAAAGTTCTACACCTCAAGAAAAATTTAATTCCTTCCAAGGTCATCCCAGAATTTGACAGAAAAGAGATTTGTAATGTGACCTGGTGCACCTGGGAACACGCGGACATACTGAACTGAACGGCCATTTTCTCTTCTCAACCTCTCAGCTGCTCACCCAGGTCTCCCACGCACACGCCGGAGCTCAAGAGGAAGTGACCTTGAGGGCGTGGGAAGTGGACTAGACGACGACGACGATGATGATGGTGACGACGATGGTGATGGAAACCTGGGGTTAGGATCAGACCTCAGCCTCAATGACCTCTGACCTTCAAGAAGATTCCTTCCTGAAACGCTTACACAGGGGAAAGCCAAAAGGTCTTCTTGTCAGATAAGTGGAGTTTCCACCATGTTGCTGTGGCCTATCCAGTCAGATCTGTGGCGTGCAGAGATAAAGTGGCTCGGCTCCAGAACACTAATAGAGCCTCAAAACGTCTCCATGTGAGAGGGCAGATAAACTGAACTAGAAGAAGGCCTTTATCTTTCAGCCCCAGCATCCAAACGCTCTGTCTTTGTTGTGTGTTGACGTTTCATTTTGAAGAATTCACTCGGTACTGTACGGTTTTTTAGTATGTAGTTTACACAGTGTTTCACCAAGACAGCATTGTTATTTTCTTGAATGAATTCCCTTACCTACCTTTTAAATATTGAAGACATTTTACATTAGTCATTTAGCAGACGCTTTTATCCAAAGCAACTAGCAATAATTGCATTTAACGAGGAAAAGCCAATGTACTATTACTTGCCAGAACTCACAAGTGCATCTCCTTTCTAAAACAAGTGACTAAGAGCATACTCAGTGCAAGAATAGCAATCCAAATACAATAGGTGCTTAAGAGGGAGAATCGTTGTAGTACTTCTTGAAGAGATGAGTTTTGAGCCTGCGACAAAAAATGGGCAAATGACTCTGCTGTCCTGACGTCAGTGGGCAGTTCATTCAGTGGGCAGTGGTTGAACACCAGGCGAGCAGCAGCTTTCTGGACAAGTTCCATAGGTGTAATGACCAGGGCCTGGATGAGCACCTGCACTGTTTCATCAGTGAGGAAAGGGCGAATCCTCCTGATGTTGTAGAGCATGAATCTGCAGGAGCGTGTGATGGATGTGACATGTGCAGAGAATGACAGTTGGTCATCCAGGGTCACACCCAGATTCCTCGCAGTCCGAGTTGGTGTCACCACTGTGTCTTCAATGGTGACCAGGTCCCGGTGTGGGCAGCTCTTCCCTGGAAGGAACAGCAGCTCAGTCTTGTTCAGGTTGAGCCTGAGGGGATGTGTCGTCATCCACTCCGAGATGTCAGCCAAGCACCCAGCTATGCGTGTCTCTACTTGTGTGTCAGAAGGGGGAAATGACAGGACCAGTTGGATGTCATCATCATAGCAGTGATAGGAGAAGCCATACGAGTGAATGACAGAGCCCAGAGATGTAGTGTAGAGGGAAAACAGGAGAGGACCCAGGACAGACCCTTGTGGAACCCCTGTAGTCAGACTACGCGGTTCCGACGTCGACCCTCTCCATGTCACCTGGTAGGAGCGGCCCGTCAGGTCGGATGCAAACAGGGAGCATGCAGAGCCAGCGACGGCTTTCTCCTCGAGGGTGGAGAGGAGGATCTGGTGGTCCACCGTATCAAATGCTGCTGACAGGTCTAGGAGTATCAGGACAGAGGAGAGAGAGTTCGCTCTCGCGGCATGGAGTGACTCCGTCACTGTAAGGAGGGCGGTCTCTGTCGAGTGGCCAGCCTTGAACCCGGACTGGTGGGGGTCTAGGAGGTCGTTCTGGTGGAGGTACGAAGACAGTTGGTTAAAGATAGCACGTTCAAGTGTTTTAGATAGAAAGAATATAAGGGAAACCGGTCTGTAGTTTTTGACATTAGAGGGGTGGAGAGATGGTTTCTTCAGGAGGGGGGTGAGTCTGGCAGGGAGGGCAGAGGGTGTGAAATCATGATTAAAATTGTTTAGCACTACTAAGCCTTTGACAGTTTTGCTGGAGAGGCAGATACAGACCATGGTAATGTTATCTTTTCGTTATAACCCTGTGGCGTGATAACGAGTGGGAGGAGCTATTCTGGGTCAGCTCAGATGGCAAGGGTACAAAACCTCTTTAAAGAACTGAGTCTTTCCTTGTGGACCACTAGGCCAGTAACCCCCCCCCCCCCACACACACACACTCTCTCTGTCAGACACCCCCCATGGAGGAGACATGGAACTGTGGACCGGGAGGGGGGGGGGGCTTTTAGACATTCATAGGATGACAATGTGCAGCTAAATAGGGAGTAGGTCCAGCGTGCTCTCTAATGTCCAATGATCAGACATGGTTTCAGCCAACCAGGGGCCCGTCATGCCTTCGCTGGGCCAGGGTTAGAGCACAGCTGACCCCTCTGGAGAGCATAGACACGTTGCAATGTTGTTTCATCTAACATTAAGATATAGTGACAAGAAATGGAATTCATGATGCATCAGACGGTTCTCTCGCAGCTGAATTGCGCTGCCAAGTGCTGTGCCACTGCTTGTATTACACTGATTCACTGTGCAGCTTATTAAAGACTTGTGCTCAACCTCTGGCTCCTACAATAAAATTCTGAATAGAGGTCTTAATAAACAAGCTTGATTTGCTGTGGTTACTGTTGTCACTGCCTGCATCTGGGCTTTCATTGCTGACTGACAGAGAATGGGAAGTAAGAAGCTGCTCCCACTACATCAATAACCAGCACAACCCTTAATACAAGCCACAAACATCAAGGAGGGTTTGAAAATATCTTTATTAAAAAAAATAATACATGAAACGCACAGCAAAACAGTAAAACCTTCAATACAAACATTGCAATTTTGGCACTTCATGTGAAGGAACTACAAGTACAGGGGATCAATTGTGTTAACACCAGATCAGAGCTCTGAACGCGGTCCTGTCTCAGCAGACGTAGTTAAATCAACTACTTAACATCAATAACCTGGTTCAATCTCTGGCCTTCTCACAGGCATCTCTCTGCCTTTTCCTGTCATCTATGGCTTTACTCAAGTTTCCCGTACGCAACTGTAGGCCTGAGAACAATAAGGGGTTTGGCTTGTTGCATTCTACCGTCTCCCATTCTCTCTTATTAAAACACACACACACACACTCATGTTCAAATAATTGCACTGACACATGCACACGCACTTTGGCTGACGACAACAAGGGGCAGCCTTCATGTAATCAATGGAACATTACGCTCATAAAAAGCATTGCCTTACTCCTCGGGTGTTTACAATGACTATAATAAAGCAGAGAGGAGGTCAGTGGGTTAATGGGAATTGCTAGTTGATGGTCAGCAGTAGCCAAGGCTCCCGCAGAGACTGTGAGACAACCAACATGACGCCATCTTCTAACTACACAAGTTACATGGAACTACAGAGAAGGCACAGGAGATGACGCCTGGATTGTGTTGGTAGGAGACTGGCCAAATTCTAGTGTTGAAAAGCGTCATCTCACGACTAGGTGAACATGCCCAGGGCTCCTCCTCACACATGTTCCAGCATGAATGAAGCAGGGGAGTGACTCTGGGAACAACAGCGCTGGTTCTGACTGCTGCTGACGCTAGTCTGAGGACGCATGGTGTCTCTAGGAGAGGACAGGGCGCCCTGACGCTAGTCTGAGGACGGATGGTGTCTCTAGGAGAGGACAGGGCGCCCTGACGCTAGTCTGAGGACGGATGGTGTCTCTAGGAGAGGACAGGGCGCCCTGACGCTAGTCTGAGGACGGATGGTGTCTCTAGGAGAGGACAGGGCGCCCTGACGCTAGTCTGAGGACAGTCTGGTGTCTCTAGTAGAGGACAGGGCGCCCTGACGCTAGTCTGAGGACGGTCTGGTGTCTCTAGTAGAGGACAGGGCGCCCTGACGCTAGTCTGAGGACAGTCTGGTGTCTCTAGTAGAGGACAAAGCCTGTGTGAGGACATCCTCTCAAGAGTGTTTCAGAAAAGAAACGACTCAAATAAAAAAGCACAACAAATGGAACAGCAAAGAGCAACCACTTTTTACATGGAAACTACATCTCACAACTTAAATACCCCACACCACAATCCGCCCTCTCCAAAACCACACACACGCACACACACACAAGCACACACACACACACACACACACACACACACACACACACACACACTAACATAAAGTGCAACTGTACTATGACTGTAAAGCCAGGCTACTACTTCAGCTCGGTCCATTCCTGGAGTAGAGGCCCAGCCAGTGACAGAACCCTCGGACCTCCCCTCGGCCAGCGACAGGACCAGCTCACCACACCTCTACACCGGCTTGAACCCCAGCAGGGAGGGGATGGGAACCTGACTCCAGAGACTGGAAGTGTCTTGGCAGCTGCTCCAAGTCAAGGTCCAGACCTCCATCTTGATCTCAGTGATGGGCGCTGCCCTATTTTATAACCTCTGAGGTCACTTCCTGATAGGGAGGGGAGGATGGGGGGGGGGGGGGGGTCTACACAGGCATGACAAGAGGTCTAAGTGAACACTGGTCAATTAGAAAGGTCAGCTTGATTTATGTCCATATAGACCCCATATAGAATGTACAATGCATAGCGTAGAATGCGGAATGCTGTCCGGCCGTCAGGTATTACAGACCAGAACAGTCCATAGCTGCACCATACAGGGACACGGGGGGGGGGGGGGGGGGGGTAGCTGTCATACAGGGACACGGGGAGGGGGGGGGGGGTAGCTGTCAAGCAGGGAACCTCGTGGGGGTGCATCTCAATAGTATAAGGTGGCGTCCTTTCCTCGTTTCCTCTCCTTCACTTGCACTGATCTGAGAACACAGGCTAGATGGAAGCAACATGGAGGATGCCCAGTGGGAATATGACAGTCACCTGGTCCCATCTCTCCAATGAAGTGAGAGAGAAAGAGCAGGAGAGAGGAGGAGAGGAGGCCAGGTCAGACCACTGAGACACAGCCCAGGGCGAGGGAGCGTCCAGGGATCGAGACACAGCCCAGGGCAGGGCGAGGGAGAGTCCAGGGATCGAGACACAGCCCAGGGCAGGGCGAGGGAGAGTCCAGGGATCGAGACACAGCCCAGGGCAGGGCGAGGGAGCGTCCAGGGATCGAGACACAGCCAGGGCAGGGCGAGGGAGAGTCCAGGGATCGAGACAGCCCAGGGCAGGGCGAGGGAGAGTCCAGGGATCGAGACACAGCCCAGGGCAGGGCGAGGGAGAGTCCAGGGATCGAGACACAGCCCAGGGCAGGGCGAGGAGAGTCCAGGGATCGAGACACAGCCCAGGGCAGGGCGAGGGAGAGTCCAGGGATCGAGACACAGCCCAGGGCAGGGCGAGGGAGAGTCCAGGGATCGAGACACAGCCCAGGGCAGGGCGAGGGAGAGTCCAGGGATCAGGGAGCTACAGCAGGTCAGTGGGCTTCTGTCAGTAGCTGTACATGGACAGGGGCG
>NC_140243.1:1855961-1860961 GCF_949987555.1 Borostomias antarcticus
ACCCACTCTCTACATATTCCAGAGGGAAGCAAAAAAAAACAGTAATCACCCGGGGGCCAGATAAGTGAGCTGTAAAAATTCTTCCCTGACCCCTCTCAACAAGGCGATCGAGCAAGCTCCAGGAGTATGTTTGAGATAAGAACATTTATAAAGCAATAAATTACGTTATAATGAACTCCTTTCTTGAAACGCAACCGGTGCACACAGTCAAGATTTCTGCAGATCTGAACAGATGTTCACGTCTTAAAGGACTATGCTCGTTTTTGACAACCTGGACCTTATTTACGACATATTATAAGAAGTTTGACTCACCCAGATCACTTTTGTGTTGTTCGGAGGCCTGTAGAAGAAATTTAAAATCCAGCGTGAGCCAGTATATCCATGTAATGGCGGCGCACGGGGCATAGGGAATGCAGCTTCTCAAAATCCATTTTCGGCCGCTAAACGGTTGTTTTCATCAATCACATTGCATGAATCGACAGTTGATATTCCTCTACGCGAGCCATTCTTTCGGTTTTCAAATACGTGGTCTGTAGCCACTGTAATATGATCTTTACAAGCCTCTCCCCCACTTGCTCCAGCACGCATGCGCACAGGCCAGCGCGCAGCCTGCTATTCTCCGGCTCACATTCTCTGCGCTACGATCGTAGTTGGTGCCGAGAATATTGTCGTCGTCATTCGTCAGCAACAATCCGATCGTAGCGCAGAGAATGTGAGGGAGCATAGCCAGTGTAAAGATCATATTACAGTGGCTACAGACCACGTATTTGAAAACCGAAAGAATGGCTCGCGTAGAGGAATATCAACTGTCGATTCATGCAATGTGATTGATGAAAACAACCGTTTAGCGGCCGAAAATGGATTTTGAGAAGCTGCATTCCCTATGCCCCGTGCGCCGCCATTACATGGATATACTGGCTCGCGCTGGATTTTAAATTTCTTCTACAGGCCTCCGAACAACACAAAAGTGATCTGGGTGAGTCAAACTTCTTATAATATGTCGTAAATAAGGTCCAGGTTGTCAAAAACGAGCATAGTCCTTTAAGGCCCAGAATTTGGAAACGCTGGGTTTTGAGATTTGTAGTCACTTTTTTGACATGTCAGCATGCAGCTCAACCAGTTAAGAGTTCTGCTCCCCCGAGAGGAACCACACCGTTTCATAGCTCCTCTATCTCCCTCCCTCCCCCTCTGCCTGAGGAGGAACCACACCGTTTCATAGCTCCTCTATCTCCCTCCCTCCCCCTCTGCCTGAGGAGGAACCACACCGTTTCATAGCTTCTCTATCTCCCTCCCTCCCCCTCTGCCTGATGAGGAACCACACCGTTTCATAGCTCCTCTATCTCCCTCCCTCCCTCCCTCCCTCCCTCCCCCCATCCCTCTCTGCCTGACGAACACCAGAAGACTCATGTAATGTTGTTACAGTTCAGTGACACACTGTCATGGCGATTTTCGTTCTTTTCCTCATCACTCAAAGATCTCCTCACTGAGCGAGCCACACACACACACACAGACATTTGTGGCATAACACACTCACAGAGTGAGCCACACACACACACACACACACACACACACACACACACAGCAGTGAGAGGTGTGCAGCTGTACAATACTGGTCCTGTTCCCCTGCCTCAGCTCTGTTAGGGCTGCCCAGGTCAAGCTCTGGGATCGTGTCTGCGTATGTGTGTTTGTGTGTGCGTGTGTGTGTTTGTGTGTGCGTGTGTGTGTGGAGGGGGTGTGGGGGGGTGAGACATTTATAAAGGGAGCTACTGTTTGCCATAGGGAGCACTCTCCCCTCTTCACACATTACAGAGTTTTACAAACTCTCTCTCCAGGCGATACACCGCGTACCTGGAGAAATAGCTCAGCTCAGTGCTTGAGCCAGGCAGCCAACCATTTCTCTACAGGCAGCTGTGTAGTTTCCCTCTGCATGCTGGGAGTTTATCAGTGTGTGTGTAGTTTCCCTCTGAATGCTGGGAGTTTATCAGTGTGTGTGTCAGTGTGTTCAGCTTTATGCAGCACAAATCTTATTTTTTGTAAAGATATTTTTAGGGCTTTTCTGTATAGGACAGTGTAGAGAGACAGGAAATGTGGGAGAGAGAGAGGGGAGGACATGCGGCACAGGACCCGAGCCGGGAATCGAACCCTGGAAGAACTAGTCTTCATATGATGCGCGCCTTACCCGGTGAGCTACTGGGGCGCCCCTAGGAAGCACAAATCTGAGGTATATTCAGCGCACCGCTGTCTAAGACAAATGGCCTTGTGGGAATATCGCTGATTTCTTCGTTTTTAAAAAACGACAGTTGAAAAAGTTTGGACTCGTTTTCTCTAGAACACCGGCAGGACCCAGGAGAAGAGGTTCAGGGCTCAGAATCCTGTTTGCCCTGCTGCCCTTTTCATAAGCGCTCATTTCAGGTGTCTTATGACCTGTGTTTGACCACTGAACGTCTCTGATCCCTCCCATCATGTCTCCTGCGCAATTCCCTCCTTCCTTCCTCTGCCTCCTTCTTATCATCATGTAGTTTAATCAACAAACCACTGCCCCCACCACGTTCTTTAAACCCATTTTCTAGTTCCCATACATTCCAATAGGACACTCCATGAGAAAAAGACAAAGCAAAGATGGATAGTGTGGATGTCTGAGCAAATTAACACGTGAGACACATTGTCAGAATTGCTATTCATAACAGCATTTTGCCCCACTATGTTAGAACCAGAAAATGTCCCCCTGTGATGTGTCACTTCTCTGCTCATTTGAATTTGAGGAATTTGTGAGAGCATAGTGTAATAAAACCCTTTCAAATGTCAATGAGTTCTCTTACAGAGAGGAACTCTACATTTTCCACAGGAATTAACTGTAGAAAGGCAGGGGGGGGGGGGGTGCGTTAAGAGAAAGAAGGTTTAGAGAGAGGAAATAGAAACTGTGTGTGAGGTAGTGGGGGTGATGTGAAGGAGGTGGGGGCGTTGAAAATGAAGAATTAAAAGAGACAGGCAGAGGAATGAGAGGGAGGGTGGGAGGTAAATTTGGGAGACGCCAGGTGAGGGAGGGAGAGTCAGAGAAGCGGGAGAAAGAGCTGCCACCCCTTTGGCCTCTGAATAGAGACCCTTCAGATCCAGGGTTAGGGCTGACTGGGAGACTAGTGGGCACCAGCAGGGCAACTAGAGTCCAGTGCCTCTGGCCTACACGTATTGACCGATGCACTGAAAGAAATGTGATGGAAAAAACACTCCTGGAAGTGTATGGATTATCAGACTGATAGGAATCTGAAAAAAAGACACATGTATCTTGAGAATAATCAGACATAATAGCCTAACTTGATTACAGTAGAACTAGATCGTAGGCTAACTGTCAGATAGGCTAACCTTAACCCAGATTCACATCTTTATTTGTCACATGTAAACGTAGGCTACAGCGCACAGTGAAATGTTATTGTGAGTTGGCTTGGAAGCTGTAGCAGATCTAATCACACCAAGTACGCATTCAGGCACAGAATATCCATGACGCGCGCAGTTTTTGCGTATTATTAACACAACAGCCAAGATGCTTTAACTTAACCAGAAGCAATCATATTTCATAAACGGGAACCATCTTACCTTTAACATGTGAACCCAAGCTGAGAAAAACCAGTGCGCAAAGCACGAGGATTGTGTTCTCCATATCCACTTAAAATGATACTGTCGTCTGCTTTCGTCCCTCTCCCGTTCACCCTTCCTAAAGTTGTGTCCCTCTCCTGTTTGGGGAGTTGAAAGCAGTAGGCAGCTCTTTGCGTCGGCAGGCTACAACGTTGCCTTCGCGCGTCAGAGGAGAGGATGATGCCAGGATGGCTCGTTGGTCTGGGGATGTGGACGCGCAGGGGGGCGGGTCTGGGGATGTGGACGCGCAGGGGTGCGGGTCTGGGGATGTGGACGCGCAGGGGTGCGGGTCTGGGGATGTGGACGCGCAGGGGTGCGGGTCTGGGGATGTGGACGCGCAGGGGTGCGGGTCTGGGGATGTGGACGCGCAGGGGTGCGCTCTATCCAGGGGCAGTGTTGGGCTCGTTACTCAAAAAATGTAATATATTACTTATTACTCATTACCCTTTTAAAAAAAAAAAAGTAATATCGTTACTTTACTTATTACTCCCAGCCAAAAGTAACTAGTTACTTATGTAATATATTACTTTCCATATTGACTACCTTTTGGAGCGTGCTCATCACGGTCCGGTTCTCTTTCCACCAAGTTCATGTTGCTGTGTTGGCGTAGCAAATGTTTCAGGAGATTTGAGGTGGTGTTTCTGGCACAAGAAAGAGTCTTAGTAGAACTAACACACAGTTTACACTTGACAACATTCTTGTTGTCTTTCAGTTCCAGGAAATCGAAATAGTGTGCGTATTTCCAGCCATGGAATGTTAACGTCGTCATGTTCAAATAGCTACGCTCGCTCGCTGCTTGCCTGGTTATAATGTGACGGGACGGTCTGGTCTGGTCTGGTCTGGTCTGGTCTAGTCTGGTCTGGTGTGATGTCTCGCTGCTTGCCTGGTAATGTGACGGGACGGTCTGGTCTGGTCTGGTCTGGTCTGGTCTGGTCTAGTCTAGTCTAGTCTGGTCTGGTCTGGTCTGGTCTGGTCTGGTCTGGTCTGGTCTAGTCTAGTCTAGTCTAGTCTAGTCTAGTCTAGTCTGGTCTGGTCTGGTCTGGTCTGGTCTAGTCTGGTCTGGTCTGGTCTGGACCGGTCTGGTGTGATGTCTCGCTGCTTGCCTGGTAATGTGACGGGACGGTCTAGTCTAGTCTGGTCTGGTCTGGTCTGGTCTAGTCTGGTCTAGTCTGGTCTAGTCTAGTCTAGTCTGGTCTGGTCTGGTCTGGTCTGGTCTGGTCTGGTCTGGTCTGGTCTGGACCGGTCTGGTGTGATGTCTCGCTGCTTGCCTGGTAATGTGACGGGACGGTCTAGTCTGGTCTGGTCTGGTCTGGTCTAGTCTGGTCTGGTCTGGTCTAGTCTAGTCTAGTCTAGTCTAGTCTGGTCTAGTC
>NC_140243.1:1873461-1876301 GCF_949987555.1 Borostomias antarcticus
AACAGGTCTCTTCTATAAATCAAACAGGTCTCTTCTATAAATCAAACAGGTCTCTTCTATAAATCAAACAGGTCTCTTCTATAAATCAAACAGGTCTCTTCTATAAATCAAACAGGTCTCTTCTATAAATCAAACAGGTCTCTTCTATAAATCAAACATAATATCTAGGGCGTCTTCTACAGCAGCACAACCCTGCTTCGTCCTCCCACCTGCCCTTGGTCATTTCCCCCTCTCATCAAACAGCTGATGACCCACAGGTGTGTTACCCCCCCCCCCCCCCCCTCCAGGGAGTTGACCGTCCACAGCCACCAGATGGAGGCAGAGTGATCACCGGCCCGGTGGTACTGGTGTCGGCCGCAGCCACCGGAGGGGGATGTGCCATCCCTCCATGACCCATGATCTCTTGTGGTGTCACAAAATATATATATAGATTTATTTTCAATCTCTTCTTTCCGCATTTTTCTCCTCCCTATCTGCTGCTAAAGCTGCTTTCGTCCGCTCTAAAATTCTAACCTCTGCTTCTAATCCTAAAAAACTCTTTGAAACTTTGTCATCACTATTCCAACCATCACTACTCCCAACTCCTCCCTTCTTCCTGGCGATTTCGCCAACTTCTTTGACAAGAAAGTTAACAATATCAGATCCTCTTTTCTCCACCTCTGTTTTTTCTGACATGGAGAGGGTCGATGTCGGAACCGCGTAGTCTGACTACGGGGGTTCCACAAGGGTCTGTCCTGGGTCCTCTCCTGTTTTACCCTCTACTCTATCTACTATCTCTGGGTTCTGTCTGTTCTGTCTGACTCGCACTAGTGCATTGGCTGTTCCTCGTTAAATGCAATTACTGCAAGTCGCTTTGGATAAAAGCGTCAGCAACGTGCGTGTGGGGAGTGCTCCCATCTTGACGTGTGTCTGAGGCCCAGAAAAGCCGCAAACGTCACTCCTATTTTCCTAATTTCGCCTCATCATCATCTCAGTCTCGGCTAGCCTGGTCTGGCCTCCGTGTGTGGAGGGAGGGAGCAGCCATGGTGGAGGGCTGTGGGTAGCTATTAGGGCTGCACGATTATGACAAAAGATAATAATCGCGATTATTTGCTTCAAAATGGTAATTGCGATTAATAATTGCGATTAATATTTAATATATAATATTAATATATAATAACCAAAATGCTCCCAAATCACGGACGTTGATCCCTTTCTTGCTACTAACTCACTGACCTCGTTTTCGCTCATTTTTTCACTACTCACGGCTGCAGGTACTCTTGTGACACTTGTCTTGACCTACTGCTATCTGTCTTCTCAGTGAAATTGCTGCGCACTCAGCGGGAACACGTGATTGGTCAGACAGCATAAGCGCCTGTGATTCGTCCGTGTAGTCCTAGCACACTCAATTCAAAGCAAAATTATTAATCACATTAATTGCGGCCTTTTGCGATTAGTTAATCGCGGAGGTCATAATCGCAATTTCGATTAATTCAGGATTAATTGTGCAGCCCTAGTAGCTATAGAGTCCAGGGTAAACTGTTGTGCGTTTCTTTGTCCTTTCTTACTTGGTTGGTTGCAGGTGCGGTCGTCTCAACAAGAATAGGATAGCAGGTAGATTTCTTAGACAGAGGCAACAGTGCTTTGGTTAGTTGAAATATCATTGAGATGACCAGGAATGATATTGACTGGCTTGTCTTTCTTCTGTTCTCTCTCCCTCCCAGGCGCTCCACCAGCTGTATTATGATCCTAACATGGAGAATAAGAACCTGGCCCAGAAGTGGCTGATGCAGGCGCAGGTCTCTCCTCAGGCCTGGCAGTTCTGCTGGGCCCTGCTCAGCCCCGACAAGGTACACACACACACACACACACACACACACACTGTATCCTCACTCAAACACAAACACTAATTCTCTCTCTCACACACACATACTCTTATACAAACACGAATTCCCTCCCTATCGCATGCACGCAAACACACCCACCCACATCCATACACACACACAGATTCAGACAAAGATTCAGACACAGATTCAGACACTCAGACACAGATTCAGACACAGATTCAGACACTCAGACACAGATTCAGACACTTACACAGATGCTGATTCTCTACCTCTCGCACGCACACACACACACATTTACACAAACACCATTTCTGTCCCTCACACACACACACACACACACACGCACGCCATCGTCGTGATCCCCCGTCTTCCCCCGGCCCCCGCAGGTCCCTGAGATCCAGTACTTCGGCGCCAGCGCGCTCCACACCAAGATCTCGCGCTACTGGTCCGACATCCCCAGCGACCAGTACGACTCGCTGAAGACCCAGCTCTTCTCCCAGATCGCCTGCTTCTCGTCCGGCTCCAAGATGGTGCTGACGCGGCTCTGCGTGGCGCTGGCGTCGCTGGCCCTCAACACCATGCCCGAGGCGTGGCCCGGCGCCGTGCCCGAGATGGTGCGCGTGTTCCAGGAGGAAGGGGGCGGGGTGGACGGACGGGCGCGCTGCCTGGCGCTGCTGGAGCTGCTCACCGTCCTGCCCGAGGAGTTCCAGACCAGCCGCCTGCCGCAGTACCGCAAGGGGCAGGTGAGGGGACGGGCAGGGGGCGCCAGAGAGCGGTGTGCGTGTGTGTGTGTGTGAGAGAGAGAGCGCGCACGCAGACACTTACACACTTAAGTGTCTGTATAGCTACAATCCAAAGCCGTGGGCTGCGTTTCGAATCGCATACTTTTTACTACCAGTACGTACTACAGCTGCCCCTAGAAAGTACGTACCTGTAGCGCAGTACGCATCCAATTGGGACATACAGTACTACCTTGTCATAAGATCGCACCTTGAAATTTGACCTCATCCATCG
>NC_140243.1:1881501-1899001 GCF_949987555.1 Borostomias antarcticus
CTGGGCTCCGGCACGCCGCTTAAAACTGAGCTCTGTTACGTTACTCTACTGTGTCCCTGAAACGCCTTTCATCTCCACTGTGTACGTTCCTCCAATCACTGGTCTGACTGTAGGTCATCTGACCAATCACATCGCCGGTTCCATCTGTACCAGAGCTAGATTGGCCCCCTGTTACGGTAGAGATGTTATAAATTGTACGTTTGTGTACGTCTGCTCTGTTATAACTTCTGAGTCCAAACACTACTTTGTATTAAACCTGAGGGTCAAATAAATGCATATCTGAATGCGGATGCGTGTTCTGTGACATGAAAAATAAACACCATTCACATATTCAGGATAATACATAATGTAATCAGACAGATATTTTACATCAATAAACACAATATTAACATTTATCTGACAAATGCTACATTAAAAAAAAAACACTTATTAAACTTAAAAACACACTTCCAAATGATAGAATTAGCGAAGCAAACTGTACAGGAAGATGTTTCTACCATGTTACTTGTGCTATTCGGATCATCGGACGTATAGACGACGAGGTATTCTAACGGTCTTCTAGATGTAGACTGGATGAGTCCTTCAGTGTGTAAACGTCTCCTAGTGGGTCAGCAGGGGGTCCAGACCTCTACCAGATACACAAAACTTGACCAAACGTGAGGCGTCAGTTAGCACGGCTCTTACAGCCCAGCCTAGTGGCAGACAAACAGGAGTTGTTCACTCCACCCAATGGTGTGTGTGTGTGTGTGTGTCCATGTGTCCATACTGAGCATAGAGGGTCTCCTCCCTACAGGGAATCACTCAGAACTCCCTGAGAAGCTGTATGTGCCACGTTTCCTCTCTCTGGCACCATCTGCTGGTTGATGTTGATAACGCAGATGAGGAGCAGGAAGACCACCACCAGGTCATCTAGCACCCCCAGCAGTCCGCAGAGGGAGGGCGCCGCCTCCAGGGGGTGCGAGGACGTCGAGGACGTGGTCTCCACAGGGGGATAGGACAGGGACATGACTGTCCCCACGCAGCACAGCGCCACCCGGAGGAAGAAGAGCCACACCAGACCCCGCATGGTCCCCGGACCTCGGGACAGCAGCTGCAGGAGCATCGCCGCGTCACGCAGGTAGTCTGTCGCCTAGGAGACCGGGAAAACAGGTCGTCTTATAGAGGCTTGTATCCAGGAAGATACACACAACTCATGTAACTTGATCTGGAAATATAGCTTTCACTCTCTGCCCTGTCCTGCTGCAGTATAGGACAGGAAACGGAGAGAGTGAGCTAATAAAGACTTCTGAGATCCTCCCAGAGTATCACGCTCAGTCGGGAGAGAGAGATGCATTCTGGGACATGGTCCTATTGTCAGGAACAATGCTGCCTCTGTGCGAGGTTGCGTAAGGTGTCGTCCCGTTACCAACGCATTATACCAGCGCTGGGAAGAGGAGTTCACTTTTACCATCATGTAAAACTGTCTAATCTGAAGACACATTCAAGGTACCTTGATACTTGTGTACAACCAGACCTGTCAGAGAGTGGAAGGGGAAAACTGGTAGCAATATCTGGAAATGGCATTGTCAGTGGCTGTGTGTGTGTGTGTGGTTTCAGTATGGTTGTCTGAAGGTTGAACCTTTCTGCTATACAAATAAAGTTTATTATTATTATTATTGTTATTACTACTACTACTACTGAAACCATATAATGGCACACACACACAGCCCACTGACCGTCCATTTTGGGCGTGTGACGTACTGACCCGTCGCGGAGCGCCCGAGTAGCGGTTGTTGTAGTCGTTGATTTCTCCCAGAACCTCCCTCTCCCGTCGGTCGCTCTGGTTCCCGCTGAAGAGCCGACTCAGCGAGCTCACCTGAGAGAGGAGAGAGAGAGAACCAGAGCGTTAGCAGCATCAGACCGCCAGCTAGCTACCTCAACAGTTCATGGAGTTCGTGGTGCCTACCTTCTGTCTGCAGAGAGGGCAGCTGATGGCATCCAGCCAGGATCCATGTCTCCAATAGGAAATCAGACAGGGAGCTACAAATACAGCACACACATTGCATCAGTCTCTGCCTCTCTCTCTCTCTCTCTCCCTCTCTCTCTTTTCCTCTCTCTCTCTCTCTCTCTCTCTCTCTTTCTTTATCCGTCTCTCTTATTCCATCTTTGTATCTCTCTCACAATTCAAAGGGGCTTTATTGGCATGGGAAACGTGTTTACATCGCTGGGCGGAGCCAAAAATGTAGACATTGCATCAATCTCTCTCTCTCTTCTCTCTCTCTCTTCTCTCTCTCCCCTCTCTCCCCTCTCTCTTCTCTCTCTCCCCTCTCCTCTCTCTCCCCTCTCTCTCCTCTCTCTTCTCTCTCTCCCCTCTCAGTCCTAGAAGTTCAACACCTGTTCGCTTTCCCACACTTCACTCACAAACCTCCAGAGTCACGTAGCACAGCATGGGAACGGCTCAACCACTCACTGATAATACTGATAACGGCAAAACACTGCTCATTTACCACGTCTCCAGACCCGTGTGGTGTTGTGGTGTAATGTTTGGGTGTAAAGTGCATCTCTAGTGCATCTCTTTCTGCGCTCAGAGGGAGGGGCTGGATTGTGCTACTATCACAATCACCCGCTGATAAGACCGCCGCTAACTGCTGTCCCATTTCTCTAGAGATTAGACTATACGGGAACTGGTCCACCCGCCCGGATGTTTGCTAAGGTGCTTGAAATAAGAGAGAGTGCAAAATGGTAGAAAAAGATTTCCGCCACTTAGATCCATGCAGAGTTTCACTTAAAGTTATCTGAGCGTTGGTTCTGCGACCTTCATCGGAGCATTCGTCAGACTGTGAGGAGGAGTGGTCTGAAACTAAGAGAGAGGTAGTGATGCTGCTCCCTTGACTCTAACGTCAGGTCAGTCGAAAGGAGGGCGAAAAAAATCACAAAAGATCTCTAAACCTTCCGTGAAGGTTCGCCCGCTAACCGCGCGTTCAATCTCCATCGGGTAAGAGCGAGACACGCCACAGAACCATGGCAACGTCTCCACGGTAACGTACCCCAAAAAGACCAGAGAGATCTCAGGGTTCTGGTCACATGACACGGGCACAGGGACGCTCTGCTGACCCCGCGATGACCTCTGACCTGCCGGCCGTCTGGCACAGAGGCGGAAAGAACGAGCGAACGAGCCGGCGCCTGCTCTCTTACCACAGAAGAGATGGCCGCAGTTGGTCTGCACGGGAAAGCTGGCGGTCTGCAGACACACAGGGCAGTGGCAGTCTCTGTGACCCCCCGCGGTGGGGCCGGGCGGACAGCAGTCCTGCGACCGGGAGGGAGAGAGAGAGAGAGAGAGAGAGGGAGAGAGAGAGGGAGAGGAATGGTAGAGATTGATGGAGAGAGAGAGAGAGAGAGGGGAAGGAAAGAATGGAGACAGCGAGAGAGGAGGGGGGAGAAAGGTCACCTGATTTAAAAAGTCAGCTGTCACTATCAACGCTGATCTTGTCCAACATTTGGCTCGGCCAACCCCCATGGGGTTCTGCACTGAAGGTATTTGAGAGAAAAAAAGATTGGTTGACCGCCAGGACTGACCGATTGCAAGACAGATGCTTTTCATGGATAAGAGGCTATCACTAGGTTGAACTATGGAAGGTGTGTGTGTGGGTGTGTGTGTGTGTGTGTCTTACCTTATAGGACATGTGTGTGAGGGGTGAGGATGACCCTGGGTGACCCTGACCCAACACAGCCTCTGGGATATGGCCACATCTAGAGGGAGGGGGGGGGGGGTTGAAGGGGGTGGACACGACATGCTTACTGTAGGTTACAACTGAGACTCCAAGAAAGAAACAATTAATGTTACACTAATATTACAATACATCTTTCATTTCTCTTCCTATACTCTTCGGGGAATTAAACACAACCTTTATCAAGCATAGTGTATTTATGTAAAGGGGTAACTCTTATAACAACAAAACACTTCATGAAAGGCATATCATTTTACATACAGCGACGACTCCTGAAATTTAAATTTTTACCACACATTCACCAACTCAATCAGCAGCAGCTGCTGGCCTCTGTGCTGTTGAGAATGTCTGGAGGTCAGAGTGCAGCGGGGGTCGGGCGTGGGGTCACACCCGGAGAGAGGCCCACTCACCTGGGCTGAGAGCCGTGTCTGCCGTGCATGGTGGGCTGGAGCGCTAGCCGTCGGGAGGTGATGCTTGTGTCTCCTAGGGAAGCCAGAGAGGTAAGTGCTGCCTGTCAGCATCACTGTACAAAATAAATCTGCCCGCCAGGTTAATGATCGACCAGGTCTCTCTGTTGTTTCTCTGTGTGACGGCACTTTTTTTTTCTTTTTTTTTTTGAGGAAGGAGGAATACATTACAAGCTTTACATGCGGATGTACTGTAACACTGTAAGGCTAGTGTCTTGTACAGTATGTACAGTAGTATGTGTATTTAGTAGGTAATACTGTACGTCATATGAGTAATGAGTTATTCCAGTAAAGCTCAATTACAGGAAGTGTTTCCGCGATAGTCATCTCTTGACCCGACACGTTCTATTTTGGTCAGGTGATTCCGCACGCAAGGTCAAAAGCATGTCACAGACCCCGCCCACGCTGTTTAAGTAGGTTAGAGTCTATTGGGCTAATCATTGCCTGGTCGTTTGCTCAGTCTAACGCTGTGGCCCACATTTTACCTTTACCATGACACAGCAGTGGTGAAACATATAGATGATCAATGAAATAGATGCAGATATGCAATCGAGGGCACCGGAGTCAACCTCTCTGGAGGAAAAATACCTCAACAAACATTTACACATCTGTTTGCCCCACGCATCATCTGATCATGTCTAAATATAGCAGTGGTGTGTCTCAGTCCTGGCCGGCTTCAGGGTTCAAACAGGCAGAACTTGGTCTCCCTCCACAGGGAAAGAGAGGGCATCCCTCAAACACACACACACGTGCACTCCAGATTCTCACAAAGGCATCGTGGCTGGGCAGTGAGTCCAGGTTAAATACTCTATACTCAAACCTGTGCAGTGTACCTGGTCATATTCCTAGTACGTGTGACCCATATACATGGCAATAAACAGATCTGGAGTCTTGACCCCGAGGCTTTGGTCGATCTTACAGAGAGCCTCTTAATTGGAGCATGTTTCTCACACACAGCAGAAAATAAATTCATAAAGAGCATTTCTCAGCACAGTTAGTAAAAATGTAGTCAATGCACGGAGTATGTGTGTATGTGAAGAATGTCATGTGGTTTGGGTTCAAAACGATTTATTGCCTGGAATCCGATAAGATTAGGAACTCACGTGCATGACCCTTTACTGTGTGGAAATTCAGCGTTTTTGTGCGTGTCTGGCCAGGGTTATCACTCCCTCCCTTACTCCCTTACTCCCTCCCTCCCTTACTCCCTCCCTCCCTTACTCCCAACAATGTTGGCCTGCACTTCTGTTGGCACCACAAGAGGCAGTAGTCCCAGCACACTAAAATCAAGAAGGACACCAAAATCAACCCGCTGATCTCCACTGCACAAGTAGAGTAGTGGTGAGAGCATTGGACTCCCACCCTGGAGACCGGGGTTGAAGACCCGGTAGGGATGACTTTATGGGACTATACCCCAAACCTCCACATGTTCATCCTTTCACTCCAACCTTTTTATCCCTTACCTACATTCCACAAGTAGAGTAGTGGTCAGAGCATTGGACTCCCACGCGGGACATTCTCAGAGATTACCGTCTATGCTGAGCGAAACTCCTCTAGTCTATATGTAGCTAACCAAACGCTGTTGTTTACGTTTTGGAACTGATGTGTCCAGGTGACAAGACCTATCTTAATTTATCAGACATTATTTCATGTTATTTCAATTCACAGCTATTTCAGTGGCATTACTAGCTTCCGTCCTACCAGTCCTGCACAGAAACAAGCCAGCCACGCACATAAACCAGGCTTGACCTGGCCTGGTTTATTCCTTGATCCTAAAGGAGGAAATGGAACCAGCCAACGAGCACGAGGGAGAAGAATGAATGGCACCACTGAAGGATCAATTGCTAAGATCGACATTATTCACTGCTAATGCTTTTAGATAGTTTAAGCAAGCACATACATTATTATGGTTTCGAACTATCAGGGCATTCTCAACTGCTACTTTAAATACTATATCTAGTACTATTAAACCTATCTAAACTGCCTATCTAAACTGCCTATCTAAACTGCCTATCTAAACTGCCTATCTAAACTACCCATCTAAACTACCTATCTAAACTACCTATCTAAACTACCTATCTAAACTACCCATCTAAACTACCTATCTAAACTACCCATCTAAACTACCTATCTAAACTACCCATCTAAACTACCTATCTAAACTACCTATCTAAACTACCTATCTTAACTGCCTATCTAAACTACCTATCTAAACTACCTATCTAAACTACCTATCTAAACTACCCATCTAAACTACCTATCTAAACTACCTATCTAAACTACCTATCTAAACTACCCATCTAAACTACCCATCTAAACTACCTATCTAAACTACCTATCTAAACTACCTATCTAAACTACCTATCTAAACTACCTATCTTAACTACCTATCTAAACTACCTATCTAAACTACCTATCTAAACTGCCTATCTAAACTACCTATCTAAACTACCTATCTAAACTACCTATCTTAACTACCTATCTTAACTACCTATCTAAACTACCTATCTAAACTACCTATCTTAACTACCTATCTAAACTACCTATCTAAACAACCTATCTAAACTACCTATCTTAACTACCTATCTAAACTACCTATCTAAACAACCTATCTAAACTACCTATCTAAACTACCTATATAAACTACCTATATAAACTACCTATCTAAACTACCCATCTAAACTACCTATCTAAACTACCTATCTAAACTGCCTATCTAAACTACCTATCTAAACTACCTATCTAAACTGCCTATCTAAACTACCTATCTAAACTACCTATCTAAACTACCTATCTCAACTACCTATCTCAACTACCTATCTAAACTACCTATCTAAACTACCTATCTAAACTACCTATCTAAACTACCTATCTAAACTACCTATCTAAACTACCTATCTAAACTACCTATCTAAACTGCCTATCTAAACTGCCTATCTAAACTACCTATCTAAACTACCTATCTAAACTGCCTATCTAAACTACCTATCTAAACTACCTATCTAAACTACCTATCTAAACTACCTATCTAAACTACCTATCTAAACTACCTATCTAAACTACCTATCTAAACTACCTAAATAAACTACCTATCTAAACTACCTATCTAAACTACCTATCTAAACTACCTATCTAAACTACATTATGCCTGCTGTCAGGAAGCACATACATTTTTGTAAAAGAAAAAAAGAACCTTTTCTAGTTATTATTAGGAGTCCTATGCTATGGTAATAGGAACCCTATTGTAATATTATTATATTCCTGAAAGTGGCCAAATAACTGAAATGTTTGCATTTCTGCCATTTGGTGTGTAGTGCAAAATCTGTCAGTCTACACTCTGTCTGTTACTCTGTCCTCCTGTCTGTCAGTCTACCCTCTGTGTGTTACTCTGTCCTCCTGTCTGTCAGTCTACCCTCTGTCTGTTACTCTGACCTCCTGTCTGTCAGTCTACCCTCTGTCTGTTACTCTGTCCTCCTGTCTGTCAGTCTACCCTCTGTCTGTTAGTCTGTCCTCCTGTCAGTCAGTCTACCCTCTGTGTGTTACTCTGTCCTCCTGTCTGTCAGTCTACACTCTGTCTGTTACTCTGTCCTCCTGTCTGTTACTCTGTCCACCTGTCTGTCAGTCTACCCTCTGTCTGTTACTCTGTCCTCCTGTCTGTCAGTCTACACTCTGTCTGTTACTCTGTCCTCCTGTCTGTTACTCTGTCCACCTGTCTGTCAGTCTACCCTCTGTCTGTTACTCTGTCCTCCTGTCTGTCAGTCTACACTCTGTCTGTTACTCTGTCCTCCTGTCTGTCTGCCCCCATTCGAACATACATACAAACACATGCATGCATGCGCGCACACGCACACACACACACACACACACACACACACACACACGCACACACACACACACACACACACACACACACGCACACACACACACACACACACAAAGAAGCACTGGTCTGGGTAGAAAACTGTGGTATGAAAACTTTATGTATGTTGTTTCAGGAAACAAACTGGATATAGTGTGAGCTAGTTGTAGATCATGTCAATGTATCAATATGCATATTGCACCTACATGTGAAGGTTACTTTAAGCCTCATAAGATGAGTACCATGTTGAGGCAACAAATACACCTCTCACCAATGCAGTCTACAATAGCCTACAGCAGATGGCAGGGACCATTCCACATTCAAAATGTCGCTTCCTTCCTTCCTTTCTTGGTACCTCACCAAGGTACCTCCACGTTCTGAAATGTTTTAAACTGCTTGGTAATAGTATAATCGATCCATTGAATAATTAATCAGTACAATCATCCGATTTTTTCTCTCATTATTTTCATGTTTGCGTCAAAAGCCCAAACACATCCTCAGAGGAAGACATGATTTCGAAATGGAATCTTACCTAGCCCTAGGTCGTGATGCGTCGGATGCAAATATGAGAGGATCGCGTTCTGTGATTGGCTCCCCGACACCCAGAGCACTGTCAGTCAAGCAGATCACCACGTTGATTGGTCCATCGTATCCTTCAACTGACGTTCCCATTGGTGTTTTATTCCTGATCGAGTCTCCCGTCAATCCTGGATCCATCTCAAATGCAAACGTCAAGGAGCTCTAATTCACGTAGAGCTTTTACGGTAGCTTTTTAACGTTGTGATCTCTGAACATAGCAACATTACGCATCTACCGGTACTATCCAGTAACCACCTGAGGTCAGATGCAGAGCAGAGGGAAGGGGGAAGCATTGTTGACAGGTAGACGATCAAGAGAATTGAAAAGGAAAAGAAATGGATGATAAAACGGCCTTGTGCGAGAGCCTCATCATATGGGTGAGTTGTGGAAGCGTGGTGTAGGATAGTCCAATTGTTTGCGCCCTTTAGCGTCACATTCTTGTTCACGAATGTTTACCGTAATGATGACCGGTAGAGTATCTGTGCACCTGTCACAGGTATGTGAGCGAATAGCGCACCGACCAGGAAACGGTGAAGCTTTATATGGCAGAATCGAGCCTGCTCTCCTTCATTTATACCTCTATCTGATTTGATCTCCTATTAGTGGTGTTTAGATAAACCCTCATGCCGGCGGTCAGTGTCACCATATCTATGTTAGAATCATGGACACACAGCATTTTTACCTAGGGTAGGCTATCTTGTCCGAGAATTAAACAAAGACAACAATATCTATTCCTCAATTCAATTGATCATATTTAAGGGTGCTAATCTGATTGTGCAGGGTAATGTTGCCCCTTCGATCTGTTATAAATCAACTATTTATCCAGGGAGTACGGGAATTGCATGACTTCACATACGGTCCCTGAAAGGTTTCTTTGCAACCGTCTGTCTGACATTTTGGATCATGTTAAATCATTTGGGATCATGTTTAATCATTTTGGATCATGTTAAATCATTTTGGATCATGTTTAATCATTTTGGATCATGTTAAATCGACTTAAACGTCAGTTTCATGGCAATGTGATCACGCGCTACTGTGTCCCCGCATTGCCAGATGGAGATCCTGGCCCACGGGTGTCTCTCCTGTGGGATTGAATGACTGTAAATGATCTGTAGCGACTTGAACAGGAAGCCAGTAAGAGACACACCTGTCAGGGGTGCGTTCGGTTTAGAACACAGTGCTACCAAGGACGTGTTCACAGGTGTGCAGGGATTGGTCAGGTCACCTGACACCTTGCTCTCTGGTTATTAAACAAATGATACTGCAGCAGAGTAGCATCTCAGTCAGATGTTACCTGCATCTCAAAGGGATCTATCTCAGTGGATATGAGCTGGGGTGAATAGCACCATTAAATGGTGCTAGTAGCTCAGTTGGTAGAGCGGGTCGTTCAGTGATCGAAGGGTCAGTGGTTCGAATCTCAGCTCCGACTGTCCACATGTCGAAGTGTCCTTGAGCAAGACACCTAACCCCAAATTGCTCCCAATGAGCAGGTTAGCACCTTGCATGGCAGCTACCGCCACTGGTGTGTGAATGAGAGGCCATTGTAAAGCGCTTTGAGTGCCGCTAAGGTGGAAAAGCGCTATATAAGTGCAGTCTATTTACCATTTTAATATAGGCTATGACGTGCTGCTGAATGAATAGCCTATAGCAGCTGATTCAACACACAAGCACCCCATCACCCTCCATACCTGCCTGACCCTCACTCTCCAATTATGTCTAATGTGTGTGTGTGTGTGTGTGTATGTGTCTGTGTGTGTGTGTGTGTCTGTCATCTAGCTGCAGACCTTCAACACTCCATCATCCTGCAGGACGGTAGAGGAGCTGACCAATGGAGCAGCAATGTCACAAGCCTTGCATCAGATGTGAGTGTGACCTGCATACACACACACACACACACACACACACACACACACACACACACACACACACACACACACACACACACACACACACCAACTCTTCTCCCTTCCCAAAATTAAAGGAGTAGTAAACGGAAAATGCATGTTTAGCCCTGTTTTAAGGTTACTTGTGATCATATACAATGATTCAGATCAAAACGTTGACAAAACTAGCTTTTTCGAGAAAGTTGATAATTGCTCTACCACCGTTTTGGTCATACAATGGATGTGGATGGGCATCTTGAAAAATCATTCAAAAACATGTTAAACCCTCGATTTCAAAGACAAGAAACTCACTAGGTGTTAGTTGGCGGACTGGTATATAATTCGCCATAAAGTAAGATTCTAGTTCATCTGGAAAGGCTTTTAAAAAAAATATTTAGCATCGAACTATTTAGTCGCAGCACATACGTGTGTAAACTTCCGCTTTAACTGATTCCGATATTGCGCAATGCCTTGATCTCGCGGTAGGCGACGTCCGTGGATTCCGCTCAGCTTCCTTATTGGAAAAGCTAGCCGCAACAACAAGACAGGCTCGGGTACCTTTGACGTGGACTGTTGAGTGGAGGACGTCGGAGCTGGTCGGGCGGTAGATTCGAAGTGTTTGGTTCTGGTGAGATTTCATAAACTGTGCTCTGACTGTATCAACATGTCTACTAGTTGGGATGGTGGTGGTGGTAGTGGTGGGTACAGGACACAAATAGAGAGGAGTGAGGCGAGGCCGAGGAGGAGCTTGAAGAAGAGAGATCGGGGGCAGGGTTCGGGAGGTAGTGAGTCCGGGGGCGGCTGTGTGAAGCAGTCGAGACTCGGTGGAGGTATCTCTCGGATGAGTCCCGGTCGTGTCGTGGGGTGGAGGTATCTCTCGGATGAGTCCCGGTCGTGTCGTGGGGTGGAGGTAGCTCTCGGGTGAGCCCCGTTCGTGTCGTGGGGTGGAGGTAGCTCTCGGATGAGCCCCGTTCGTGTCGTGGGGTGGAGGTAGCTCTCGGATGAGTCCCGGTCGTGTCGTGGGGTGGAGGTAGCTCTCGGATGAGTCCCGGTCGTGTCGTGGAGTGGAAGGTAATTGTGGAGTTTGATCAGGATGGCGGGCACTGTCCTCCCCTTAAACTGACTAAGGCGATCGAGAAGGCGATAGGGAAGGTGAAGTTTGCTCGGTTTCTCGGCAATAGGCGAGTATTGATTTGTGCTAGCAGCGAGATACAGAGTAGCAAGATCCTGGGGATGTCGTCGCTTGGCGGGGAAAGGGTGAAGGCTCTTGACATAGCTGGGGCGGTGTCTAGGAAGGAATTGTGGGTTGGGGACTTTAATGCACACAACAGTTATGGGGCAGTCTTCATACAGACAGTAATGGTCAGGTGGTGGAAGACGTGTTGGATGGAAGGTCGTTGGTCTGCCTTAATACAGGGCACGAGGCTTGATGTGAATAGGGGTACAATGTCCTGCCTGGATCTTACCATGGATGTATTAATAGAACTGGATACAGTGTGAGCAGTGAGCAAACTAGCTAGCCTAGCTAACATAAACAAGTAGTTCCGCTTCCTGAATCCCCTCTGCGGATTGATCTACACATCTATAACGGTCGCGTCAATACAAGTCAATGGATTTCATAAAATGATCAATAAAACCCTACAGGATTCAGACTTTGCGGCGAATTTGATGTCAGAACACCAACGGACACCAATTACCCCCTCAGTGAGCTTCTTGTCTTTGAAATCGAGGGTTTAACATGTTTTTGAATGATTTTTCAAGATGCCCATCCACATCCATTGTATGACCAAAACGGTGGTAGAGCAATTATCAACTTTCTCGAAAATGCTAGTTTTGTCAACGTTTTGATCTGAACCATTGTATATGATCATAAGTAACCCTAAAACAGGGCTAAACATGCATTTTCCCTTTACTATTCCTTTAAATGTTTAAGTCCCTGCACCATATTGTACTATCGTCATGTCCAGGGGGTGGACTTGTACATCAAGCTGCCTCACGCTAAGGAATCAGGAGATGGGCTCCTGTCCGATGGGCCGTTAGGCTCCAGAACCATTGGGGGGGTCTGCATGTGTAATATCTCTCCTGTGTGTGTGTGTGTGTGTGCAGAGATCCAGCATGGTTCAGCGAGGGATGGCTCAGTCGCATTAAAGAAGATGTCGGAGACAACTGGAGACTGAAGGTAGTGTACCCTATCTAACTGGAGACTGGAGGTAGTGTACCCTACATGTATCTAACTGGAGACTGGAGGTAGTGTACCCTATCTAACTGGAGACTGGAGGTAATGTACCCTACATGTATCTAACTGGAGACTGGAGGTAGTGTACCCTATCTAACTGGAGACTGGAGGTAGTGTATCCTACATGTATCTAACTGGAGACTGGAGGTAGTGTATCCTACATGTATCTAACTGGAGACTAGAGGTAGTGTATCCTATCTAACTGGAGACTAGAGCTGTATCCTACATGTATCTAACTGGAGACTAAAGGTAGTGTACCCTACATGTATCTAACTGGAGACTAAAGGTAGTGTATCCTACATGTATCTACCTGGAGACTAAAGGTAGTGTATCCTACATGTATCTAACTGGAGACTGGAGGTAGTGTATCCTACATGTATCTAACTGGAGACTGGAGGTAGTGTATCCTACATGTATCTACCTGGAGACTGGAGGTAGTGTATCCTATCTAACTGGAGACTGGAGGTAGTGTATCCTACATGTATCTAACTGGAGACTAAAGGTAGTGTATCCTACATGTATCTACCTGGAGACTGGAGGTAGTGTATCCTATCTAACTGGAGACTGGAGGTAGTGTATCCTACATGTATCTAACTGGAGACTGAGGGGCGAATTCACTAAAGGATTGCGCAGCTTCTCCTGACGCAAAGCCTGTGCAAATAAGTCAAAAATGATGTTTGCTATTCACAAAGCCCTCGCAAAGGGTGAAATACGGTGTTAACTGCGTTGCGTTCGTCATTGCGTTTCTCTGCGCCGGTGTTATTAGCTGATATTTAAATTAGGTAATATGGGCGGAGAATGTTCCCCTTTCTATGCAAATGAACATTATTGTAAAACCCGCCCAATTCACAAAGATCGGCGCAAATTGCCTCACGCAGTTAAAGTGAAATTAATTGCGTTTTCAGAGACGTGGTGGTATTTAAGCGCAAGGGGTGTCATGGCCAGCCTTTCCGCTGATCATGGCAGCAGTGATTGTTGCGAGGCGAATTCGGCATCGCAATGCCAGGCATGTTGTTCGTGAGAGAATATTTAGAAGAAGGTCACTTTTTATGGAGTCAAAATGAGGCCAGAAAGCATTGTAAATGTAAGTGAAGTATTGTAAACGTAAGTGAAGTATTGTAAACAAAAAATATATAAATAATCACTTAATTATTAAAAAATAAAATAAAGATTGCATTTACGATACTTTTTTGCGTTTACAAAACGTTTTCTGCGTTTACAACACTTTTCTGCCTTTACAATACTTTTTTGCGTTTACAAAACCTTTTCTGCATTTACAAAACTTTTCTGCCTTTACAATACTTTTTCTGCGTTTACAGAACTTTCTTGCGCTGCAAAACATTCTGGCCTCTCTTTGACGTGGGGGCGGGGTTAGATGAGTGGCGTGTCCAGAGAGGAAGAGGCGGGGTTTCGGGATGCCCAACGTTTTTTGGACTTCTATGGTTTTGATTTATATATGGCGGTGGGCATCCCGAAACTCCGCCTCTTCCTCTCTGGACACGCCACTCATCTAACCCCGCCCCCACGTCAAAGAGAGGCCAGAATGTTTTGCAGCGCAAGAAATGTTTTGTAAACGCAGAAAAAGTATTGTAAAGGCAGAAAAGTTTTGTAAACGCAAAAAAGTATTGTAAATGCAATTTTTATTTTATTTTTTAATAATTAAGTAATAATTTATATATTTTTTGTTTACAATACTTCACTTACGTTTACAATACTTCACTTACGTTTACAATACTTCACTTACGTTTACAATTCATATGTTTTTGTTTACAATACTTCACTTACGTTTACAATGCTTTCTGGCCTCATTTTGACTCCATAACTTTTTGATTTAACACTAGAACCACCGCGGTAACTGTTTGGACACCAGAGCGCGCAGCTCTTCAGCAACTGGAGGATGAAGTCGCGTCTGGGGAGGCTCAGTTGACTATGCGTCTCTCCACCCGTCCCCAGCGAGTCCAAGCTCCCCCAATGAATAATACTTATTTATAATAGCCTACATAGCACGAAACTGTGCGTATAATAGTCTATACGCGAAACTGCGCATTCCCTATAGCTGTTCATTGAACGGCTGGGGGCCGATATAGGTATAAATAAATAAAAACATAGCCTACACAATATTTGTTTTATTTGAATGGTCTTGAAAATATTTTGCTTTTGTATCATAGGTGACGGCAGGTATCATCTTCAGCCATGGATGATGACTCCCGTGCGTAATCCTTCCAACGTTGGAGAGGCGGCGTACAACTGGGCTCACATCAGGACGCGCGGTGTGATTGAGTGCACATTTGGAATCCTGAAAAGCCGTTTAGATGCCTAGATCGTACCGGTGGGGCAATGTTATACACTCCCCCAAAAGTATGCCAGATCATCGTGCTGCAACTTGCATAACATAAAATGACAATTTTTCCTTTGTTCGTCTTTTTAAATCATTCCACCTCCGTTTGCAGTCTTCCGCGTTTACACACACAAATGGCACTGACTGATTGGGAAATTAAACCCCAAATATGATTTTTTTGCTGCAGTCGTGATATTTCTTGCCGAAAGCTGTGAGACATGTTTTTGAACCTCGTCCGTGAGACCTTCAAGTTCGCTGTCTGAAAATCGTATCTTTCTTTTTCTGTCTGCCATCGTCCAATGATATGCATACGAGTTGTATGCGCTGTATGCGCAGTATTTATAGTCATTTCCTATATCAGCAGCAAATTGCACTCAGCCGCAAACACCGAATGGGCGTGTTTGCGCTGGGATATTATTAGCGCAATGTCTTTAGTGAATAGGTTTTTAAAACGGAGCACATAGCTGGCGCAACTGACGCGCAATGTAATGGTGCAATTAGCGGGCGCAATTTGCTTTAGTGAATTCGCCCCTGAAGGTAGTGTATCCTACATGTATCTAACAGGAGACTGGAGGTAGTGTACCCTATCTAACTGGAGACTGGAGGTAGTGTATCCTACATGTATCTAACTGGAGACTAGATGTAGTGTATCCTACATGTATCTAACTGGAGACTGGATGTGATGTATCTAACTGGAGACTGTAGCTCGTGTATTCTATCCAACTGCATCAATCAGCCCTGAGCCACCTACTCTCTCACTGGCTTATACTGTCAACAAACTGACTGAAAAGCCATAGAATTTCTGCACTCATAGGTGTGTGTTTGCGTGTTTGCGTGTGTGTTTGCGTGCGTGTGTATGTGTGTGTATGCGAGCACGCATATGCTCTGTCTGAATTCAGCCTGTTTTAAGGGTACAGTGAGGAGAACCATTCTTTTCGCTTTCTGTTGAGTTATGGGTTTAACAAGATGTCGCCCACTAGTGGTGAGACTCGGAAGGTCGCTAAAGGCAGTTTAATGAAGCCGCTCTTGTAGAGCACACATTGTCCTCAGAGCCTGTGTTCTTCTTCACCCAGATGAACAACCTCAAGAAGATCCTGCAGATGATGGTGGATTATTACAACGAGGTAGGCGGAGCCAAGCGGGGCCGCAGCGCTGAGATAATTGCTCGGCGTGCAGGAATCTTGAGTCTCCTCTGACTGTATGTGTAATGCGCAGCTAAGACTGGTTCTGTGTGTGACGGGCCTGTAGGTTCTTGCCCAGCAGATTTCGGACTTCCCCCTGCCAGACCTGGTCCAGGTGGCGGAGCACGCCCACCCTGTGGAACTGGGCCGCCTCCTGCAGCTCATACTGGGCTGCGCTGTCAAATGTGAACGCAAGCAAGGTACTGGACACACACACACACACACACACACACACACACGTGGCCGTGCAGTCACAGATTCTGAACAAAGATGGGCTGTAAATATTACAACGGGGGCTGTTTGAGGTTCTGTCTGAGTTCTACAAGGCTTTATTGTTGCCTTGCCAACATACGGACAAAAGGAGTTGGTGAAAGCAGAATGAGAACCCAGCTAGAGGTCACAGGGTCACAGGGTAGACAAACATACTCCTGGAGCTTGCTCCATCGCCTTGTTGAGAGGGGTCAGGGAAGAATTTTTACAGCTCACTTATCTGGCCCCCGGGTGATTACTGTTTTGTTGCTTCCCTCTGGAATATGTAGAGAGTGGGTCGTATGCCCACCTCCCTTGTTCTCTGTAAAGCGCATTGTGTTGCCTCTGGGTATGAAATGCGCTATACAAATAAAGCTTTGATTGATTGATTGATTGAGGGTCACAGAGCAGCACAGAAACCCCCCACAACCTGCCACAGATCGGACACGTCTCTGGCCTCCTGTGTTATGTGCCATTTTGTCTATACGACTACAGATGTACATGTCTTTGTTTGTTTTGTTGGTTTGTGTGTGTGTGTGTCTGTGTGTCTGTGTGTGTGTGTGTGTGTGTGTGTGTGTGTGTGTGTCTGTGTGTGTGTGTGTGTGTGTGTGTGTAGCCTGACCCCTCTCTCTCCCTCTGCCCAGAGTACATCCAGATCATCATGACCCTGGAGGAGTCTGTGCAGCACGTTGTCATGACGGCGATTCAGGAGGTGAGGCGTGGTCCAGCTGGGCGGGGTTCTGGGTGTACAGGGGCCCGACGGAGAGACGACGACGACGACGACGACGCACTCGTCTCATTGTTCTGGTGTCCAGCTGTGTAGTGGAGGGCGTACGGAGCGTACTGGCTTCTTTATCCACAGACGCACAGTAGACCTACTTCTGATCCACCACTGATGTAAAAAACAGAAGGATTTTCAGAATATTTTGCCGTTACGGATACTGTTAAGGAAAAAACCTTGAGTTGGTTTTTAGTTTAGATTTCAAAGAACACGCTGAGTGGTC
>NC_140243.1:1904001-1956501 GCF_949987555.1 Borostomias antarcticus
ACAACAACAACAACAACAAGTGGAGAAGCCTAGGATTGCTTTGCAGCTGGTATCTCATTGATAGTGTTCGGTGGTAGAAGTGTTTGTTGATCAAAACAAATATGGGACGCGCATTAATCTAAACATCTCTGGCTTTGTTGTCAATACAATGGGTATAATATGATCAATAAAACCCGATCGGAAGCAGACTTTGTGACAATTTCTTTGCTAGAATATCAACGGACACCAGTGACCACTCGGTGAGTTTCCTGTCTTTGAAAACGAGAGTTTCTGGTGTTCTTGAGGGATTTTGTCGATGCACCTACAGTATGGATCCACTGAGTGTGTTAGCGGTGACGGGCTGTATCTCGAGGGCCCCGTTTGATGAAACTTTGATATCGGCGGTTGTATATGATGATGACATAACATGTCTGATAATGCTAAATTATGAACCTGTCCTTTAATGCTGCCGGCTAACCGCCCCTCCCCTTCCTGTCCCCCGATGACGTTGGCGCCACCAGAGGATCGTCGTGGAGAGAGACTCCCTGAGAGAGACCAACGAGGAGCTGCGATGCGCACAGGCTCAGCAGGACCAGCTCCTACAAGCAGGTATCCCATCACACCGCCCGCCGGAAAGCCCATGCTGATGGGAAGAGTACTGTTCTGTGTGTTGATGTTGAGTCTCTGATGGCGTGTTGAGTCTCTGATGGCGTGTTGAGTCTCTGATGGCGTGTTGAGTCTCTGATGGCGTGTCATTAGCGTTGTTTAATCTCTCCGCCCCCCAGGGAGGTTTCCAGCCGGCAGCCCCAGTCATGACAACCTGGCAGCAGAGATCTTACCTATAGAGTACAGGTAAGAGCCCCGCCCTCCCACGCACTACACCCAGGCTTAGCCCCGCCCTCCCACGCCCTACACCCAGGTAACAGCCCCGCCCTCCCACGCACTACACCCAGGTAAGAGCCCCGCCCTCCCACGCACCAGGATCGTGTACGGGTGCTCCTTGACTGCTGTAGCGCCATCTAGTGAGCGGAGTTTGCGTTGGTCCCCAGGGAGAAGTTCATCCGTCTGCAGCACGAGAACAAGATGCTGCGCGTTCAGCAGGACGACGCAGAGAGCCAGAGGATGGCCGGCCTGCACGCCCAGCTGGAGGAGGCGCACCGGACGCGCAGCGAGATGGACACCGACAACAGGTGGGCCTGAACACGCCTGAACACGCCTGAACACGCCTGAACAGGCCTGAACACGCCTGAACACGCCCCGCCAATGGGCCGCCGTTAACTCTGCGTTTCAGCGGTCACATGCACCACCTGTGTGAGCTCATGTACTTCCTCTGTGTCGATAGCTGTGTTCGGAATCGCTCCCTATTCACTATATAGTGCGCTATATAGGGCGTCAGCCATTTTGTTAGTAGTGTCCGAATTCTCCACGGAATTTTCGTTCCCTATATAGTCCACTATTTATTACCCACAATTCACCTTGATTTGCAGGGAACAGCGCATGTACCCTACATTTTCTCCGTTCCCTAGGTAGTTCACTACATGGTGAACCCTACATAGGGAATAGGGAGTGAGGGAACGAGGGAGCGATTACGAACACAGCTGATGTGTATGTATGTGTACGTGTGTGCTGATCTACTTCGTGTGTGTGTGTGCGTGTGTGCGTGTGTTTGTGTGTGCGTGTGTGTGTCCAGGCTGAGCCGGGAGAGGGTCAGTGAGCTGCAGCAGCAGGTGGAGGACCTCCAGAGGGCCCTGCAGGGCCAGGGGACCAAGCCTGAGGACGTGAGTTGACCAGCACACAGAAAACGCCCCTCTCTCCCACCTCTGCCCATCTCTCCCACCTCTGCCCCTCTCTCCCACCTCTGCCCCTCTCTCCTCTCTCCCACCTCTGCCCCTCTCTCCCACCTCTGCCCCTCTCTCCCACCTCTGCCCCTCTCTCCTCTCTCCCACCTCTGCCCCTCTCTCCTCTCTCCCACCTCTGCCCCTCTCTCCCCCCTCGGCCCCTCTCTGCCCCTCTCTCCCACCTCTGCCCCTCTCTCTCCCACCTCTGCCCCTCTCTCTCCCACCTCTGCCCCTCTCTCTCCCACCTCTGCCCCTCTCTCTCCCACCTCTGCCCCTCTCTCTCCCACCTCTGCCCCTCTCTCTCCCACCTCTGCCCCTCTCTCTCCCACCTCTGCCCCTCTCTCTCCCACCTCTGCCCCTCTCTCTCCCACCTCTGCCCCTCTCTCTCCCACCTCTGCCCCTCTCTCCCACCTCTGCCCCTCTCTCCCCCCTCTGCCCCTCTCTCCCGACTCTGCCCCTCTCTCCCACCTCTGCCCCTCTCTCCCACCTCTGCCCCTCTCTCCCCCCTCTGCCCCTCTCTTCCACCTCTGCCCCTCTCTCTCCCCCCTCTGCCCCTCTCTCCTCTCTCCCACCTCTGCCCCTCTCTCCCCCCTCTGCCCCTCTCTTCCACCTCTGCCCCTCTCTCTCCCCCCTCTGCCCCTCTCTCCTCTCTCCCACCTCTGCCCCTCTCTCCCCCCTCTGCCCCTCTCTCCCACCTCTGCCCCTCTCTCCCCCCTCGGCCCCTCTCTCCCACCTCTGCCCCTCTCTCCCACCTCTGCCCCTCTCTCTCACCTCTGCCCCTCTCTCCCCCCTCTGCCCCTCTCTCTCACCTCTGCCCCTCTCTCCCACTTCTGCCCCTCTCTGCCCCTCTGCCCCTCTCTCCCCCCTCGGCCCCTCTCTCCTCTCTCCCACCTCTGCCCATCTCTCCCACCTCTGCCCATCTCTCCCACCTCTGCCCCTCTCTCTCCCACCTCTGCCCCTCTCTCCCACCTCTGCCCCTCTCTCTCCCACCTCTGCCCCTCTCTCCCACCTCTGCCCCTCTCTCTCCCACCTCTGCCCCTCTCTCTCCCCCCTCTCTCCCCCCTCTGCCCCTCTCTCTCCCACTTCTGCCCCTCTCTCCCACCTCTGCCCCTCTCTCTCCCACCTCTGCCCCTCTCTCTCCCACCTCTGCCCCTCTCTCTCCCACCTCTGCCCCTCTCTCTCCCACCTCTGCCCCTCTCTCTCCCACCTCTGCCCCTCTCTCCCACCTCTGCCCCTCTCTCCCACCTCGGCCATCTCTCCCACCTCGGCCATCTCTCCCACCTCTGTCCCTCTCTCCTCTCTCCCCCTCTGCCCCTCTCTCCCACCTCTGCCCCTCTCTCCCCCCTCTGCCCCTCTCTCCCACCTCTGCCCCTCTCTCTCCCACCTCTGCCCCTCTCTCTCCCACCTCTGCCCCTCTCTCTCCCACCTCTGCCCCTCTCTCTCCCACCTCTGCCCCTCTCTCCCACCTCTGCCCCTCTCTCCCACCTCTGCCCCTCTCTCTTCCACCTCTGCCCCTCTCTCTCCCACCTCTGCCCCTCTCTCCCACCTCTGCCCCTCTCTCCCACCTCTGCCCCTCTCTCCCACCTCTGCCCCTCTCTCCCACCTCTGCCCCTCTCTCCCACCTCGGCCATCTCTCCCACCTCGGCCATCTCTCCCACCTCTGTCCCTCTCTCCTCTCTCCCCCTCTGCCCCTCTCTCCCACCTCGGCCCCTCTCTCCCACCTCTGCCCCTCTCTCCCACCTCGGCCATCTCTCCCCCCTCGGCCCCTCTCTCCCCCCTCTGCCCCTCTCTCCCACCTCGGCCCCTCTCTCCCACCTCTGCCCCTCTCTCCCACCTCTGCCCCTCTCTCCCCCCTCTGCCCCTCTCTCTCTCACCTCTGCCCCTCTCTCTCCCACCTCTGCCCCTCTCTCCCACCTCTGCCCCTCTCTCTCCCACCTCTGCCCCTCTCTCCCACCTCTGCCCCTCTCTCCCACCTCTGCCCCTCTCTCCCACCTCTGCCCCTCTCTCCCACCTCTGCCCCTCTCTCCCACCTCTACCCCTCTCTGCCCCCTCGGCCCCTCTCTCCTCTCTCCCACCTCTGCCCCTCTCTCCCCCCTCGGCCCCTCTCTCCTCTCTCCCACCTCTACCCCTCTCTGCCCCCTCGGCCCCTCTCTCCTCTCTCCCCCCTCGGCCCCTCTCTCCTCTCTCCCCCCTCTGCCCCTCTCTCCCCCCTCTGCCCCTCTCTGCCCCTCTCTCCCCCCTCTCTCCTCTCTCCCCCCTCTGCCCCTCTCTCCCACCTCTGCCCCTCTCCCACCTCTGCCCCTCTCTCCTCTCTCCCACTTCTGCCCCTCTCTGCCCCTCTGCCCCTCTCTCCCCCCTCGGCCCCTCTCTCCTCTCTCCCTCCTCTGCCCCTCTCTCTCCCCCCTCTGCCCCTCTCTCTTCCACCTCTGCCCCTCTCTCCCACCTCTGCTTCCCCCAAACAACAGTGATGTGTCTTCAGCTGGATAGTTGTGTACTCTGTGCCGTCAGGTCTGAAAATGATTTCTGTTTTCAGTCTAACCTCAAGAGGAAACTGGATGCCCACATGTAAGTGTGAAAAATATTATGATATTATTATTATTAATTAATAATATTATGATACCGTCTCAGACCGGTCAAGTTTAAGGGTTACATGTATAATGAAATGCATATGGCTGGACAGAGAGTGGGACAATGAGGGTTTGTTAAAGAAGGTCGCGCACGGTTCATTTCCCAGGGTTCAGCTGAACGAGGCCCAGGATGAGATCATGAAGAAGAAAGAGCTGCTGGAGGATCTTCAGCCCGACAACACTCAGGCCTGTGAGTCCGAGGAACCATGACCTCAAAACCACCCGCAACCGCCAGAACCGCAAGAACCGCCTACCTCCTGACTGTAGCGCTAGCAGACAGCGAGGAGCCACTGCCTCATGCCGGGCTCAGACTACAGGGTTTTATGGGCCGATTTATCCCCGATTCACCCCTCCCGACAATCGGAGGAGAAATCTGGTCTGGAACGTTGGTCGGGGCCGATGATCGGCCCAGATGATCTTGTAATGTGAGGGGTTTACAGATCCAATCTTATACCTCCCGATCGGCTCGCAGACCCATCGGGGCGGCCCTGATAATATTAAACATGTTTGATATTTAAGATGATTACGTCCCGACTTTACAAGTGAGACGGCGGGACCAGTGGTTCGTTGCTCCCTCGGGCACGATAAGATCCCGTAGTGTGTGATGAGACGTTATTTTCAAATCTTGCTGTGTGCTTGTTTGAGATGCGCAAGAAGAATATCTGTTAAGATTCTCCTTATGTGCGTGATGTAACCCGATTTCGAAATCGATTAGGATATTAAATATCCTGTAGTGTGAGCCGGGAATTAGACGTTAAACTCAGAAAGACCACAGAGCGTTAATGACCACTACTGCCGACTACGCTGTTTCATAGACGGCCCGAGTGACGGAGTCTGTCTGTCCTCCCCCAGCCCTGCGTCTGGACGAGCTGATGGCCGCCCTGAAGAAGAAGGATGACGACATGAAGGCCATGGAGGAGAGGTACAAGATGTACCTGGAGAAAGCTCGCAACGTGAGAAGATGGACGCCCTCCTCCCTCCCTCTCCTCCTGGAGGCTGGTGATTCCAGACAGAACGTCTGACCCCGGGGAGCTCATGAACTCTCTCCTCCTCTGTCCAGGTGATCCGGGCTCTGGACCCCAAGCTGAACCCGGCCACCGCCGAGATCCAAGCCCTGAAGAACCAGCTCTCGGACCGGGACAAGAGGATCCTCAGTCTGGAGGTAAGTTTGACCCCCCCCCCCCCCCCTAAGCCTTAGGCTGGGAGACCATCTTTGGCGACACATCTCCGTACATGATCTGGAACCCACGGGGTCTCTGTCTCTCTCTCTCTCTCCTACCCTCTCTCCCTCCTACCCTCTCTCCCTCTCACCCTCTCTCCCTCTCACCCTCTCTCCCTCCTACCCTCTCTCCCTCCTACCCTCTCTCCCTCTCACCCTCTCTCCCTCCTCCCCTCTCTCCCTCCCACCCTCTCTCCCTCCTACCCTCTCTCCCTCCCACCCTCTCTCCCTCCCACCCTCTCTCCCTCCTACCCTCTCTCTCTCCTACCCTCTCTCCCTCCTACCCTCTCCCTCCTCCCCTCTCTCCCTCCTACCCTCTCTCTCTCCTACCCTCTCTCCCTCCTCCCCTCTCTCCCTCCTCCCCTCTCTCCCTCCCACCCTCTCTCCCTCCCACCCTCTCTCTCTCCTACCCTCTCTCCCTCCTCCCCTCTCTCCCTCCTACCCTCTCTCTCTCCTCCCCTCTCTCCCTCCTACCCTCTCTCCCTCCCCTCCTACCCTCTCTCCCTCCCCTCCTACCCTCTCTCCCTCCCACCCTCTCTCCCTCCCACCCTCTCTCCCTCTCACCCTCTCTCCCTCCCACCCTCTCTCCCTCCCACCCTCTCTCCCTCTCACCCTCTCTCCCTCCCACCCTCTCTCCCTCCTCCCCTCTCTCCCTCCCACCCTCTCTCCCTCCCACCCTCTCTCTCTCCAACCCTCTCTCTCTCCTACCCTCTCTCCCTCCCCTCCTACCCGGCAGCGTGAGTGTGAACAGGCCAAGCTGAGAGAATACGAGGAGAAGCTGATCGTGACGGCGTGGTACAACAAGGTAAGATCGGGGCGCCCTGAGATTCTGGTCCGGGGGGCCGCGGGGGTCGGACGGTCCAAGCGGACGTCCGTCCCCCCCCCCTCCCAGCCCGTAACGTAGGCCTTGTCCCCCTCTCTCCACACAGAGCCTGAGCTTCCAGAAGCTGGCCATCGAGTCCCGCCTGGGGGGGCGGTCCGGCTCCCTGGTGCCCCCCGGTCAGTCCTTCCTGTCCCAGCAGCGTCAGGTGACCAACGCTCAGAGGCGCACCCTCTCTGTCAACGTGCCGGCCGCCGCCTCCAAGTAGGACACGCCCCCTCGTCCGCCGGCGCAGGAGCCCTGGACTCCGTCAGAGGAGAAGAACCGACTCCGGAGGGGGCGTGTCCTACTCCGTCAGACCTGCTCAACGGCTTCTTCACCTTTATACACCCTCGTTCTCTCTCTCTCTCCTCCCTCCACGTGAGCACTCAAGTGACCTTAAGCACACTATCTCTCCACCCCTGGGGAGGGGGGCAGGCTCTGACCTGACCTGACCTGACCTGACCTGACCTGACCTGACCTGACCTGACCTGACCTGACCTGACCCGACCCGACCCGACCAAGGGCACTGAGCTCATCCAGATCTCCTCGTTGCAGATGGCCGAACCCCCTCTAGAGAACCCTCTGACCATCTAACGTCCTCCCAGCCCGACATGCTGTATACTGAGTCAGGGACATGGGAACTGTCTAGGAATGCGCAATAGCAAGAAAAAAAGATCTATAAATGTATATATTATTCAATAACACTTAGAAGGCATCGGTTGTTTTGATGAGCTTACTTGAATGCTAATGCTAATTGTACATGATGTGTAGAGAAATCATTGTACAGTACTATACAGTGAAACCACCACATTATGCAGCTGAGGGGTTTCACTAACATAGAAGTCACCTACAGGACTAACTTACTGGGTTTCTCAGGAGCACCTGTGAGGAAATGGATCATAATAAGCTGTACTCGGTGCTGGCCACCAACGGGTAGTTTGTGAAGCGTAATAATAAAACACTGATAATAGAGCGTAATAATATAACACTGATAATAGAGCGTAATAATATAACACTGATAATAGAGCGTAATAATCGGTGCAGTACTAGTTTATTACACACAAGGAGGTGCTGCAACAACGGTCTTCAATAGGAAATACAAAATGGAGGACTGTTGGTGGTCATTATTTTCTATATACGCTGAGCTGTGATCTGACTTGACTACCTACTGCATGAGTCCAGGTCACAGTAGACAGGTCGGCCTTTATAATCTTTGAATGTCTCTGTGTAGAGAAGGACTCAGTCTTTGGTTCTACTTTAAGACGTTCTCCAGCACTATTCTAATCAAGATTTCAACACCAGCGTGGGATGTTTTTGGGCTGGACTCACGGACACACGTTCACCTTGGTCGAAGACTGAATAGGAACGGAATCAGGATTTGCTTGTTCATTTGGTGTGTTTGGTGGTTAATCTTCTTTTGAAACAAACGCGGGCGGAGTTTATGGGCGGAGTTTAAAAAGTGTGTGGGGTCTTGTGTCAGTGAAACCTATCGATAGAGAATAATGACCTTTACTCTGGTGGGACTGGAACAACTGCTGAATGTCTTAATCCTGTATGGGTTCTTCTGATGCCTGCGCGGCTGTTGGGACTAGATACCTGTGGTCTCTGAGTGAATAATACTGGAACAGAAAAGCTGTCCATCGTTCTGATGGATATCGTTAGTGGGTCGGATCCTGAGCCGTGTGCCGAGGTCAGTCATACCCGAAGCAATCAGTAGAGATTAGAATGTAATTCGTTAATATTAAATTGTCTTAAAGGTCTTTATATTGTATGTTTGTACACATGTACAGACAAAGAGTTTTGTTGAAAATTGGGCGCTCCAGTGGCCTACAGTGTTCATTTCAAAGCTTTGTCATTCTTTTTTCTTTTGAAGTGGTTGGAACTTTCTTAATCACATTGACAGTATGTACTGTGGGGATCTGGACTAGGCACTAACTAGGCTTATGATCTGGACTAGGCACTAGGCTTATGATCTGGACTAGGCACTAGCCTTATGATCTGGACTAGGCTCTAGGCTTATGATCTGGACTAGGCACTAGGCTTATGATCTGGACTAGGCACTAACTAGGCTTATGATCTGGACTAGGCACTAATTATGATCTGGACTAGGCACTAGGCTTATGATCTGGACTAGGCTCTAGGCTTATGATCTGGACTAGGCACTAGGCTTATGATCTGGACTAGGCACTAGGCTTATGATCAAAAATACCACTTCTGATACTACTTGTTGATTGTATTCTTGGAAAAACAAGGAACTGTCCATTATTAATGTAAGTTGTAAATTTCTTTTCCACTGCAGAGTTGTTTGGAGTTGTGTCTGGCCTCTGCGAACACTAGATGGAGCCCTCTGTAAGATTTAATGTGAAAACAAAATGTAAATGGAAATATAATAAATTTAATATAATATAAAAACATTTTGATTTTGATCACCTTTTATCCAGGCGAGAGGGACAGAGCAGTTCCAGTACATGTATGAAATGGCAGTCATGGTGATCCAGGGATACATTAACTTGTCACAATGACTACGCAGATCACCTTAGTTACCTTAGTTCCACTCCCTCTCACAGTCTAGTGTGTTTATAGTTCATTCACTGAATAAACAGTGCTAATGAGTCCAATGATCCTCTGTGGTGACATCTCAGAAACTCTGTCATGTGGTACAGGAGAAGTTACGTAATTGGACAAATGTTTAGATAACTGGAGTGCATGAACCAAGGTACTGTAAATACTGGGCACAGACGGTTTACATTGTTTATTCATTAACAGTGCACACAAAGTACTACCAATAATGTGTCTTCAAACAAAAATCTATGAAGGTTAGAATAGTAAAAACAAAGTTTCTTTAGTGACGTTTCATTACTCTACACAGAAAGCACACCTTCCACCACAAAAGATCATTAGGGTTTAAACACACACAGCACTCTGGTTTCTGAGAGAGGACTGTGGTGACCTAGCAGGGCTTGGTGTACATGAGGGCCTACGTTGTCTTATCTGGGTTCTGCAGGGTCACACGCCGCCGTCTCGGTGAGGGGAGGACTTGAGAACGGCCAGGAATAGGCGCACAGTCAGCCGATGGCTGAATATGAGCTGGTTCTGTCCGCTGGGCTCGGCAGGGCTGGGTCACAGCGAGGGGTCAGGGGTCAGCGAGCCTTGGCGTAGATCTTGAAGGGGTGAGGCCTGCGTGTGACGCCTACCTCTCCCTCCATACTCAGCTGCGCCCCGTCCAGCGTGGAGAAGGTGAACTTCTGGAACAGGCTGACGAAGAACAGGAACAACTCCATCCTGGCCAGCCCCTCTCCCAGACACGCACGCTTCCCTGGGCAAACACACACTTCTGCTATTTCACCTTTACTTCACCAGCTGGGTCCCACTGAGATCAAATGTCTACAAGGGAGACCGAGCCAAAATAGCAGCATAAAAGGTTACAAACAACAATAAAACATAAAATAAATGTGTTCCAAGGTTACAGAATGTACAAATTAAAATGCCTATGGACATTGTGTACCAACCGAATCATTTATCATTGAGCTTATAATAGTGATGGAGGACCAGGGCCAGTGTTAGCGGTGGTTCAAGAGAGGGAGGGTTATACTGCTAACCTGCAGAGAAGGGCAAGAAGGCGTCTCTTCTCACAAACTTGCCCTCCTCATCCAGGAAGTGTCCAGGGTTGAAGCAGTCAGGCGTCTCCCACTCCGTCTTGTCAAACAGCACGGATGTCAGGTTAGGTATCAGGGTTGTCCCCTACATGCAGCACAGAGAAATACTGAAACACATGACAACTGCACACAAAAAAGTAGTCTCCTTGTAGTCCAAGGTGTATTTTCCCTGTTCTTGGTTGTGAGTGGAGGGAGCCAGTAGACTATTTGAATATAAACACATTGATGGACCACCCCAGCCCAGTCACATGGTCACTGCTCGCCCGCTGACGCCAGGAAAAGACACAGACAGTATTGTCTTTCCCGTTGTTTGGATGCTCTCCTTAACAAAAACATTCTACATTGGTCATTTCTGCCCCCTGAATACATCTCAGACAGTGAGCATCCCTGAATAGCCAGTAGTCAAACATACACACACCTTGGGTATGAAGTATCCCCCTAGAGTTGTGTCTTTCTTGGCCCTCCGGAGTCCGTCGAGGGGAATGATGTTGCCCATCCTCTGGCTCTCATGGATGACAGCGTCAGTGTAGGGCATGTTGGCTCTGTCGGCCATGTTGGGCTGGCGGGACTGTCCAATCACTCGGTCAATCTCGGCCTGGACCTTCTCTGTGTGGTAGAAAAGTTCTGAATGCACTATTCTATCTAAGTAGCCTCGAAATGGATATCTCTTCCTTCTGATTCCCGGTGAATCCCAGTCTGGAAAGTCACATGGACTAATGACATTTAGACCTATATTTGAGTTTATTTGGCAAGTTGAAGATACAGTGAGCCTAATGTGATGTCCGTTGAGTCATCTGTCCTTTCTGTAAACACTCAAGTTCCTGTTTTAGAGTTCATTAACACCCTCCACCTCTCACTTCCAGGAAACCCATCCCAAAGGCTCAATGTCCGGTTGCGGACCTGGTTGAGTGGCAACTCTAGGTGTGTGTGTGTGTGTGTGCGTGTGTGTGCGTGTGTGTGTGTGTGTGTGTGTGGGGGGGTGGGGGTGTGTGTGTGTGTGTGTGTGTGTGTGTGTGTGTGTGCGTGCGTGCGTGCGCGTGCGTGCGTGTGTGTGTGTGTGCGCGTGTGTGCGTGTGTTTGTGTGTGTGTGTGTGTGTGTGTGCGTGTGTGTGTGTGTGCGTGCGTGTGTGCGTGCGTGCGTGCGTGCGTGTGTCAGTCATTCACCCTGGATGTTAGGGTAGGTGATGAGGTAGATCAGGGCCCACTGCAGGGTGGTGGAAGTGGTCTCAGTCCCGGCCAGGAACAGGTCCAGACAACACAGCACCAGGTTGGCCTCCTCGAAGCCCGTCTCCCTCTGTCCCTTATGCTGTCAGGTGACAGAGCGTGGAGATCAGTTCCTAGCGTGACAGAGAGAGCGGACCAATCACGGCGGCGAGCTGCTTACGTTCTCCATCTCGGTGAGGAAGACGTCGATGTAGTCCCGGGGGCTCTCGGGGTCTCGTTCCTGCCTGTGTCTGTGGACGTCCTCTCGGATGAAGGCCTGCATGCTTTCATAGTGGCTGAAGATGTCATTATGAGGTCCGGGGAGCAGCTTCATCACGCCAGGGAAGGCCTCCAGCAACTACAGGGACACAACAGGGCCTGGTGCTGAGGTGCATTTCATTGTGATGTACTGCATGGAGCATCAATCAACATGGATTGAAGCGGAAGTGCTCAAAGTTCTGCAGGCCTCCCTGTGCCTTTGTGAATGAAATTCAAGTCTCACCAAAGTGTTTTGTTTTCCTACTTAACTGTTGTTCTAACTTTGTAGTTCGTTCTCATAGATCAGTTAACACAAATTCTTCCTGTGTGACATCACTTCCCTGTCCTCTTCATCCTGAAACTATGTCACTTCCTTTTTCACTTATAACCTATCGACCTCGTCCCCAAATGACTCACTCTTGACCTGGATTCACTTCCTGTGCTCGAGTCCGACTTGCAAAATCGTAACAGAATAAAACTATTGTCTTTGTTTGAAACCAGCTTGAACGACCACTCAGCGTGTTCTTTGAAATCTAAACTAAACCAAGTAAGATTTTTCCTTTACACCTTCAACCATCCCCTACCTGAGCCCAGACGGAGCCCATCAGGTGTGTGGCCTCAGTCAGGTGTCTCAGCATGTTCTGGAAGGTCTGGTTCCTGTAGTCATACCTCCTTCCAAACACCATCTGGCAGACGATATTGGAAACGGCGTTGTTGAGAAGACTCGCTGGGTTGAACGGTTCACCTGTTGTAACAAGGTAGGTTACACACAGGAAGTCCAGTATTTATAATATTTCATTCTATTCTATTTTGTTTTATTCTGTTCCTAGTCTAGTTTGGGTCTATGTCTCTCCCCCGCCCCTCTCTCCATTGTATGCATGCATGCATGTGATAGATTTTTTCCCCTCTCTCTCTTTCTCCTCCTCTCAGCATCTTCTCCTTTCCCCTCTGCCCCCCCCCCCCGCCTCCGCCCCCCCTCCTCCTCCTACCCCTCTGCCCCGCCCGCCCCCGCCCCCCCCCCTCCTCCTCCTACCCCTCTGCCCCGCCCCCCCCTCCTCCTCCTACCCCTCTGCCCCCCCCCGCCCTCCTCCTCCTCCTACCCCTCTGCCCCGCCCGCCCCCCCCCCTCCTCCTCCTACCCCTCTGCCCCGCCCCCCCGCTCCTCCTCCTACCCCTCTGCCCCCCCCGCCCCCCTCCTCCTCCTACCCCTCTGCCCCCCCCGCCCCCCTCCTCCTCCTACCCCTCTGCCCCCCCCCGCCCCCCTCCTCCTCCTACCCCTCTGCCCCCCCCGCCCCCCTCCTCCTCCTACCCCTCTGCCCCCCCCCCGCCCCCCCTCCTCCTCCTCCTCCTACCCCTCTGCCCCCCCCCGCCCCCCCCTCCTCCTCCTCCTACCCCTCTGCCCCCCCCCGCCCCCCTCCTCCTCCTACCCCTCTGCCCCCCCCCGCCCCCCTCCTCCTCCTACCCCTCTGCCCCCCCCCGCCCCCCTCCTCCTCCTACCCCTCTGCCCCCCCCGCCCCCCTCCTCCTCCTACCCCTCTGCCCCCCCCGCCCCCCTCCTCCTCCTACCCCTCTGCCCCCCCCCGCCCCCCTCCTCCTCCTACCCCTCTGCCCCCCCCCGCCCCCCCCTCCTCCTCCTCCTACCCCTCTGCCCCCCCCGCCCCCCTCCTCCTCCTACCCCTCTGCCCCCCCCCGCCCCCCTCCTCCTCCTACCCCTCTGCCCCCCCCGCCCCCCTCCTCCTCCTACCCCTCTGGTTCTCCATCTCCTCCTGTAGGTAATGGCTCTCCTCACAGATGCTCTGCTCCAAGGAGCTCTTGCCCAGGCCAAAGCTGCGAAGGGTGGCGAGGGCAAAGCGGCGTTGTGTCTTCCACGGCGGTCCGTTACTGAAGAACAGCCCCCCTGGGGAGAGAAGACAGTCTGTTACTGAAGAACAGACCCCCTGGGGAGAGAAGACAGTCTGTTACTGAAGAACAGACCCCCTGGGGAGAGAAGACAGTCTGTTACTAAAGAACAGACCCCCTGGAGAGAGAAGACAGTCTGTTACTGAAGAACAGACCCCCTGGGGAGAGAAGACAGTCTGTTACTGAAGAACAGACCCCCTGGGGAGAGAAGACAGTCTGTTACTGAAGAACAGACCCCCTGGAGAGAGAAGACAGTCTGTTACTGAAGAACAGACCCCCTGGGGAGAGAAGACAGTCTGTTACTGAAGAACAGACCCCCTGGGAGAGAAGACAGTCTGTTACTGAAGAACAGACCCCCTGGGAGAGAAGACAGTCTGTTACTGAAGAACAGACCCCCTGGAGAGAGAAGACAGTCTGTTACTGAAGAACAGACCCCCTGGGGAGAGAAGACAGTCCGTTACTGAAGAACAGACCCCCTGGAGAGAGAAGACAGTCTGTTACTGAAGAACAGACCCCCTGGAGAGAGAAGACAGTCTGTTACTGAAGAACAGACCCCCTGGGGAGAGAAGACAGTCTGTTACTGAAGAACAGACCCCCTGGGGGGAGAAGACAGTCTGTTACTGAAGAACAGACCCCCTGGGGAGAGAAGACAGTCTGTTACTGAAGAACAACTCCTACATCACTAGCAGGTCTCAGGTCATGTGACCTGCTCCACCCCTACATCACTAGCAGGTCTCAGGTCATGTGACCTGCTCCCCTCCTACATCACTAGCAGGTCTCAGGTCATGTGACCTGCTCCCCCCCTACATCACTAGCAGGTCTCTCAGGTCATGTGACCTGCTCCCCTCCTACATCACTAGCAGGTCTCAGGTCATGTGACCTGCTCCACCCCTACATCACTAGCAGGTCTCAGGTCATGTGACCTGCTCCACCCCTACATCACTAGCAGGTCTCAGGTCATGTGACCTGCTCCCCCCCTACATCACTAGCAGGTCTCTCAGGTCATGTGACCTGCTCCCCTCCTACATCACTAGCAGGTCTCAGGTCATGTGACCTGCCCCCCCCTACATCACTAGCAGGTCTCAGGTCATGTGACCTGCTCCCCTCCTACATCACTAGCAGGTCTCTCAGGTCATGTGATCAGGGCCTGTTGGTTGTTCCCCGCTAAAGACTAAAGGTGAGCGAGTGTTGGAAGTCGTGGCTCCTAGGCTGTGGAAAGCGCTTCCATGGGATCTACCTGCCTCTGTGGCCTCTGTTGACTCTTTTAAAACTCAGCTAAAGACTCATCTTTTCAGACTAGTCTTTGTCCAGCCTCCTGTGTCTTTTTACGTATGTTTCGTTGTCCTTGCTTTTTGTGTTATTGTGCTCTTTACCATTTAAAAAAAAAAAAAAAAACAACATTTGTGAAGAACTTTGTGACCCCTGTCTGTGAAAGGTGCTACTGTTCATAAATAAAATGTACTTACTTACTTAGAAGGAATGAGGGGCTCAGGGAGTAAAGGTGTTATGTGATGTGTGATTGTGTACTGTTATATGATGGGTATCTGTGTGTGTGTGTGTGTGTGTGCGTGCGTGTGTGTGTGTGTGTGTGTGTGTGTGTGTGTGTGTGTGTGTGCGTGCGTGCATGCGCGCGCGTGCGTGTGCGTGTGCAGGTGTGAACGCTTATGCATACGAGTGTGTCCGGTATGTGTATGTTTGTGTGTCTGATTCACCTGAGTCACCAAAGTACAACCTGGCACCCATTTCCCTGAAGGGCCGGTCGGCGAAGTTCTGGGCCTGCGTCACCAGGGCTTCCTTCACCATCTTGTACCCAGAAACGAACACCGTCTGGTCCCTGCCCAGACGAAGGCTGAACACATTCCCGTAGACGTCGGCTAGCTGGGGACACCAGCGCAGTGAATGAGACCTCTGTCTCTCAGCAGGGGACACACTCATAAGCACACATGTCATGATAGCCATGTTTTATAATACAAAACAATACATCCTGCACTAGTAGCTCACTTCGGGGAAATGTATCAATAGAATAAGAGAACATATGAGAAGATAGTTCATATTCTGATGTTCCGGTTATCACCTATCAGCTTCGATGATCATGATCCGGTAAAAATAGTCTATCTTGTTCTGGAATATGAGACACACGGTACACCCACAAGGTGTAGAACAGGTACGTTTCATGCCTGAAAGCGGCAGCTTACCTTGGTCAGGTAGATGTGGGGCTGTTTGGTGTCGATGCTGAACACGTTTCCCACGAAGGGCAGCGGCCGGGGGCCGGGGGGGTAGTTGGGAGGGTTCCTGTTTTTCAGGAAATCAGCGATGAGCAGGAAGGCAATGATAAACAGCAGAATTCCCTTGAGATCAAGCCACAGCAAAACACCATACAGCCACATGGTGCTGAGAGAGAGAGAGAGAGAGAGAGAGAGAGAGAGAGAGAGAGAGAAGCAGGACTAGTGAGAGAGACAGAGAAGCAGGACTAGTGAGAGAGAGAGAGAGAGAGAGAGAGAGAGAGAGAGAGAGAGAGAGAAGCAGGACTAATGAGAGAGAGAAGCAGGACTAGTGAGAGAGAGAGAGAAGCAGGACTAGTGAGAGAGAGAGAGAGAGAGAGAAGCAGGACTAGTGAGAGAGAGAGAGAGAAGCAGGACTAGTGAGAGAGAGAGAGAGAGAGAGAGAGAGAGAGAGAAGCAGGACTAGTGAGAGAGAGAGAGAGAGAGAGAGAGAGAGAAGCAGGACTAGTGAGAGAGAGAGAGAGAGAGAGAGAGAAGCAGGACTAGTGAGAGAGAGAGAGAGAGAGAGAGAGAGAGAGAGACAGAGAAGCAGGACTAGTGAGAGAGAGAGAGAGAGAGAGAGAGAGAGAGAGAGAGAGAGAGAGAGAGAGAGAAGCAGGACTAGTGAGAGAAAGAGAGAGAAGCAGGACTAGTGTGGGAATCCTCTCTCCTCTCTTGTAGACCCCTCTGCCCCATTAGTGGTGGGCTGGGACCATGCTGCTGACTCACACACCTTCCACACACTGCTAACCTAACGTTGTTATGTTGCTACGTAAGAGACAAAGGAGTCTTATCCAACCCAGCTGCTATGTCTGTGGAAACAAAATAAACATACTGTTATTGGTAAACAATCAAATAAAAAGGCAGAATCATGAAGCCACGCCTGCCTTCACAACAAGCCTGAACATTCTGGTTCAAACCCCGCAAAGTTAAAAGGTTGGTTGGAGGTTAGTTACTCCATGCCACGAGAGCAAACTCTCTCTCCTCTGCTCTCATGCTCTAAACAGTGTGTCCCCCTCTTGTACTACACCAAGATCCCGGAGAGTCTCCCCACCTTTTTCCAGGCCAGTGTCACCCCCCCCCCCCCCCCATTTTTACTCTTGGCTCTCTGCTTTTTCTCTCCCCACTTCTGATTTAGTGACTATACCTAATTTACTCTACATTCTTTATGAGCCTGTCTGCTAAGTGCTTATTGTGCTTTGTTATATGAGCCACTTAAATATCCTATTATAGACTACAGGGATAGCTCACACATAATGGCCGACCATGTAGGCAACATCTCTGTAACTATTTATCTACTCTACTGATAGCCATGTCTCTCCTATGAAGTATTTGTATTGCTCTGTAAATGTTCTTAGCCAATAGACAAACATTTTCCAGGAGCTTGCTCGATCGTCTCGTTGAGAGAGGTCAGGGAAGAATTTTTACAGCTGGGTGAACTGGTTTTTGCTTCCCTCTGGAATATGTTGGGGTAGGACCTATGTCCATCCCTCCATTTCTGGGCTGTAAAGCACATTGTGCTGCCTCTGTGTATGGAATGTGCAAATAAAGCTTGATTTGATTTGATTTGATTAGACTTGTCAGCAGCATTTGACATGGTAGACCACCGGATCCTCCTCTCCACCCTCGAGGAGAAAGACGTCATTGGCTCTGCACGCTCCCTGTCTGCCTGACAGCTCGCTCCTACCAGGTGACACAGAGAGGGTCGATGCTGGAGCCACATAGCCCGGCTACGGGGTTCCACAAGGGTTAATCCCAGGTCCTCTTCTTCTTCCCCTCTACACTACATCTCTGGGCTCTGTCATTCGCTCGCATGGCTTCTCCTATCACTGCTATGCAGATGACACCCAGCTGGTCCTGTCATTTCCTCCTTCTGACACACACACAAGTGGAGGATGCATGCTTGGCTGACATCTCAGAGTGGATGGCGACACATCACCTCAGGAGACACATCACCTCAGGAGACACATCACCTCAGAAGACACATCACCTCAGGAGACACATCACCTCAGGAGACACATCACCTCAGACGACACCACCTCAGGAGACACATCAACTCAGGAGACACATCACCTCAGACGACACATCACCTCAGGAGACATCACCATTACATTACATTACATTACCATTGTTCTGTAATATCAAATAATCAATTTTGTCTTTAGGTATCAACATGTCCAGTCTCCTACCCTGATGAGATGAGCACCATGGGGTTTGAGGGGAGGAGAGAGAAGAGCAGTATATTATACTCTGTAAGAAATAAGCCTTTTTTTAAAGGAAAAAAAACATTGAAATTTTTTGACTTCTTGATTGTTCCTAGCTTTCTTTTATTGAGCAATTTCTGTATCTTATGTTATTGTATAAACAGTGGGTATACAAATGGATAATTATTTTACAGCATGAGTTGGTATAGAAATGCATTATACATAAACTCAGTTCTTTAGTCATTCATCACTAATTAGCCACATTCCTAAAGAAAGAAACATGCAGCTGAGCCAGGTGGACTGTAGTCATACCCCCTGCCAAACACCATCTGGCAGATGATATTGGAAACCGCGTTGTTGAGAAGGCTCACTGGGTTCACCTGTAGTAACATGAGGTAGGTTACACACTGAGGACTTCCAATAGTTCCAGTATTTCATCCGTACACTGAGCCAAGCAGCTGTGTCGTGTTTTCTTCCAGACATTGTCTGAAGTCTCTGAGGTTCTCCATGTGTTGGCCTGAGAGAGACGGGCCTGGTCAACGAGGACAGGCTAGCATCCTGAAGTCCTGAGGGGAGAGTGTGAACCCCAGTACACTCTCCATGCTGGGCATCTCTCCAGGGGAAGCGGGTGCGAATGTGAAGTGCTGGAGCAGGGAGGTGAAGAAGATGAATAGTTCCATCCTGGCCAAATTCTCCCCCAGACACATCCTCTTCCCTGTTGGGAGAATAATCAGCATAGACACGGATTAGCATTCATCCAAATGGAGCCGAAGCCAGAGCTGCTGAACTACACATCCACTTTTGGAGTTATGGTGCGTTCGTTTATAACTGGGAGGGGGCAAATTGAGACTTGCTACTAGGAATGATTAAATAAAACGCCGCGTGAACTCGCACTTCCTCGTCGCAAATTCGGATATGTTTCTCAGCCCCCAGTTGCTGGCTGACGTCAATATCAAATCATATCATCATATCATTCGCTATAGCTCGAATGCACACAGGTCGGAGGTAGGTATTTTGCCACTTGCGACTTGCCACGTCCGACCACAAACTAATGCACCATTAGAATGGGCTTATAATCATGGCATGTTTGTTTGTTTTATAGTCTTATTTGCCATGGAATTAAACCCACACAACGGATGGACCTGGCTGACCAAATGGAGCGTGTAAAAGCTGGTCACCTGCTGAGAACGGCAGGAAGGCCTTTCTTCTCCGGAACTGGCCCTCTGAATCCAGGAAGTGTCCGGGGTTAAAGGTGTCTGGAGTCTCCCACTCACTTTTTTCAAACAGCACAGAGGTGAGGTTTGTCACAATGGCTGTCCCCTGAGCAAAAAAGAGAGATGACCATCGTCTGAAGGGACAAACGGCCTTCAAACCTTCAATGACGCTTAATGGTAAATGGACTGCACTTATAGAGCGCTTTTTATCCAAGGCGCTTTACAATGAAGGCCTCATTCACTCACACACACATTCACACATCAATGTGCAGCTGCCATGCAAGGTGCTAGCCTGCTTATTGGGAGCAATTTGGGATTCAGTGTCTTGCTCAAGGATACTTTGACATGTTGTCAGGAGGAGCCGGGATTTGAACCGCCGTCCCTACGATCATCTGACAACCCCACCTCCTCGGCTACAGCCACCCAGATGTTAGACGTCTCTCACCTTGGGTATGAAATAGCCCCCCAGTGTGGAATCTTTGCTGGCCATTTTGGGGAAGCCAAAAGGTACGATGTTGCCCATCCTCTGGGTCTCATGGATGACAGCGTCAGTGTAGGGCATGTTGGCTCTGTCGGCCGTATTGGGCTGGCGGGACTGTCCAATCACTCGGTCTATCTCAGCCTGGACCTTCTCTGTGTGGTAGAACAGAAGTTTAGTTTAAAATGTAAGATGGTACATGATATGCATCAATATCAAATATACACACCCGCATAGGTATATTAAGTTGAATGTGGATAATTGAATAAGTGTAAGATGATTGTGGAGGAGTCCGTTCACCTTGTATCTCTGGATAGTTGATGATGTAGACCAGGGCCCAGCGCAGAGTGGTGGCGGCGCTCTCCATCCCCGCCTCGAACAGGTCCAGGGTGCACACCACCAGTGACTCCATGTTAAAACCAGCTTTAGGGTCATCCTTCCTCTGAGGCATTTAAAACAACACAGCCGATGGATTGTACTGTGAAATGCGCGTTTCAGTGTTCTCACAATGTTCTCGTACCAACACTATCATAATTACAGTAGATGGGTGGAGCTACCGGGACCTCACCTTCTCGATCTCCATCAGGTACGTGTCTATGAAATCACGGGGGTCTACGGGGTCCCAGTCCTCCTGGTGCTTCTCTACCTCTCTCCTCATGAAGCAGAGGATCTGGCGGTAGTTGGAGAGGATAGTCTGATGGGGTCCAGGTAGGTAGTGGAACAAGCCCGGGAAGGCATCATACAGCTGGGGGAGGGATCAACGCAGACACAGCACTCAGAGCAGGTATTCCTATTTGCATACCCCCACATAAACAAAGCAAATCATTGGTTATTTGGCCCCCGGGTGATTACTGTTTTTTTGCTTCCCTCTGGAATATGTAGAGAGTGGGTCGTATGCCCACCTCCCTTGTTCTCTGTAAAGCGCATTGTGTTGCCTCTGGGTATGAAATGCGCTATACAAATAAAGCTTTGATTGATTGATTGATTGATTGGTTAGGATCATATTCACACATTCAACGGGGAACATATGGAAGCATAGAGACAGTAGCCTGATCAGGGATTTCAGATAGGTCACCTGAGCCCGTTTTGTGCCAGCCAGAACCACAGCCTCGTTGTCCAAACGTAGAAGGTTCTGGAACTTCTCGTCACTGTAGTCAAAGCGGTGGCCGAACACCACGGAGGAGATTACGTTTCCCACGGCATTATTTAGGGTGTAATGAGGGTCAAAAGGCCTTCCTGGAAATGCAGTCAACATCCAAATTGAGAATGAATTCAAAGAGAACCAGAGCTATTAACCACTAATAGACCAGATATGGAGGCCAACTATTTATCTTCAGTCTCTGTACACACCTTGTTCCTCTTTGAATGCCTCACATAGAAATGTACTCTCCAGTTCGATGTGCGCCTCCAAGGACTTCGTGCCTTCGCCAAAGTAGCGCAGGTGCATGTGGGCAAACTTTCTCTGCATCTTCCACAGGTAGCCATTGCTTAAAGCTATGCCTGGATCAGGAGGATGGATGGAAGGTCACATAGTGCAGTGCCAGAACTCTGGGGGCTCATGGTACCACTGTTTATCAGACCTGCAGGTTTATTTTGCTTTGACAAAACATAAGTTGAGCGTCCAGTTCTTGTGTGCTGCTCTTGTGTTCTCACCTATCCCTTTGAATGTGGCATGGAAGAGAGGAACGATGGGGCGGTCAGCGAAGCTATCCAGCTGGTTGACCAGAGCTTCCTTCACCATCTTGAGGCCAGACACAAACACCATCCTGGTACTGCCCCTCCTCAAACTGAACACAGGGCCGTACTCCTCGGACAGCTGGATGGGAGGGAACACAATAACATTAACTGGATTAGATTCATGTTAGAAAGCCTTTTAAAGAAAATGTTATAGACCCTGAGTATATACTTAACCCCATCATTCAGCACCCAGTGCTGAATTTTTTTCAACTTTGTGATTTTGGTGTTGTCTGATACCTAAATTTCATCAATTTAACACAGACTTGTGATTACAAATTTTATTAGGACAAGCACAGCTACATTTACATGCCACCAATAGTTTGGTCAGTAGCATATTCAGCTTGTAAATAGTTCTACAAACACAAAAATTATAAAGACTATTTTTTCTGCCCATACAAACACATACTAAACAACAGTGATGAATTGGTTTGTCAATATGAAAGTTGTTCATCAAAGTCTGGTTACGTAAAGATGACGTAATGATGACCGATTTCAATTGGTTGCTATAGCAACCACCTTTGGCCAACCCATGTAAGATTGAGAGTTCCATGGCCTCTGCGCATGATTGTCTACCAGTGTACAAAGTGTACAAAGTTTCGTAAAAAGCGACCAGTCGGTTATAGGTGCTGCCATAGACTTCCATTGCGGGAAAATAATAATAGGAAAACTATTAATTACAATTAATTACCTCGCACATTCATGCTTGGCCTCCTAATAAAGACAACAGCACATCACATCACAATAGCCTGATAACATGTAAGAACTGATACAGAACATTATTGAAATAATATGCCAACTGTTTCTGCAATCTCAAGCTTCTCTGTATGCAAACCTTTTCCATGCTCTTGATGTCAACTCTAGTGAAGACATTTCCTAGGAAAGGCACAGGCAAGGGTCCGGGAGGAAAGTTGGGTGGGCTCCTATTTTTGATAAAATCAGCCACCAGGAGAAAAATAAATAGGAACACCAGGCAGCCTCTCATGCCAAGAGACTCAAAAATATAGTTTGTAATCATGGTTTAAAAAAGAAAGAAAGAAGACTAAATTATCTATAGATGAATACTCTTGAAAATAACACCACACACTGCGACCCTGCCTGCTTGGAAGTCAAAGTCAGTCTCAATCCCTGGTCCAGTTCTCTGCTCTCAAAACAACACTGGCTGTTGTAATTCCTGTTAGGTTATGTAATGTTTTCCTAGAACTGGGAGGGAAGGAGGGTTACCTAGGGGCCAGGGAAGGAGGGTTACCTAGGGGCCAGGGAAGGAGGGTTACCTAGGGGCCAGGCAAGGAGACGATGTTGAGTCTTGTTGAATAGATCTTGGACACAATGAATGGGCTGGCCTGTGTTATAAATGGGCAAGTTGACACCTGTTAGATCAGCATGTGCAGTTGCTGAATGTGTGAGTGGATAAAATAATGAGACAGTGCACTATCATGATTGATAGATAAGAAAACTGCAAGGTCTCTCTCTCTCTCCCTCTCTCTCCCTCTCTCTCTCTCTCTCTCCCTCTCCCTCTCTCTCTCTCTCTCTCTCCCTCTCTCTCTCTCTCTCTCTCTCTCTCTCTCTCTCTAAACACACCGCCATGCGGAAGTAACGCCCCTGTTCTACGTTCACGGCTGAATGTGTTAGTGCACTTGTTGCCCTGGTGCCGTTTGTCAATTAGTGATCACCGATTAGCGGGCTTGAGAAATTCATGAAATATGTCGGTATTTGCTCAAATTCTGGGTCTAGAATGGATAGACGTGAAGAGCGTTTTGATGTTTCTCGTTGTTTTCCTGCTCCTGGCCGACGTGGTTAAAAACAGAAGACCACGGAACTTCCCCCCTGGGCCCTGGTCTCTTCCCTTCATAGGGGACTTACATCACATCGACCCCAGCAAAGTACACCTGCAGTTCACTAAGGTTAGTGCGCCACACACATTGAGTATAGACCTACATGGGCTAGGCTACTAGGCATGATCAGAGATGGCTGAGTTTAGTTCAGTTGCTGTTCTATCCAGGGTGCAATTTGTAAAAAACCCAGAGGGGGGGACATTTTCAATTTTACAATTTACAATTTAATGTCCAGAAATTGAACAAATGTAAACATCAGAACAAAGGAAATGACTGTATGCTCTTATTGTATTCTTATAAATACACCCAACAAAGTGCTAAAAGAAAGGACAAACCATACGATGTTAGGTTATTGATCACACTGCTATGAATGTTATCCCGTCCTCATAATATACCTTTAGACCTCATTAAAAAAGTGAAATGCGTAGGCTAGTTAAAGGTAGGTCCATTATAGGCTACATCAAATCACTGTTACAGTAGTACTAATATCGAGGATGAGAATAGCAAAACAAAAGCAATACATGCTCATGCTGACGATTGGCCGCTTATCAACCACAACAATAATTGTATTATAATAAAATATTCATCCTGTCACTTACCGATGTTTAGCACTAGCAGAAGAGTCTGCTTTGGTGACGGACCTCTGGTGTTTTGGGCATCCTCCCAAATCCTCCCAGCAAAATATGACGAAATGCTTTGTTGACCAGTTTCATTGTTAATTCTTGCTAGTTAGAGTATAGGCGCTTGATTGACAGTTGCCATGACAATCAAACGCGTGGTTAGAACTAGCTGTTGTAAATAATATTTTTGAAATAGTTAGTGTAGTTTTTCTCAATTGCGCCATCTATTTTCGGGCACAGGAATTGTAGCTATTCAGTCTGACCAGAAGCAGGGATAAAAATGAATGATCAGAGGAGGGGATATCAAAACCAGAGAGGGGAAATCCCCCCCAGCAATTCGCACGCTGGTTCTATCTAACACAGACTGTTTCTTGCTAGATTGCAGAAAAATATGGAAATATTTTCAGTCTTCGAATCTTCGGTGGCAGAATTGTGGTTGTAAATGGACACAAGTTGGCCAGAGAGCTTTTGATCAAAAATGGGGCACAACTTGCTGATCGACCATCAATACCCCTGGTGGAGGACACAGTAGGAAATAATGGTAACTATACTATTGTTCTTCATTGACTAATTGATATAAATCTACGATAGCCTATTTACTCCAGTTATATAAAACTGCATTGAACAAGGATAACCTGTTTTCAAACCATAGCCTAACTTACATGTCAATACAGACATTTCATTGATCTACAGGTCAATTGAAACAGGAGAAAATTAATTAAGAAAAGGACAAGCCACATCATATATAGTACAATTGACTTGCCCATATCGCCTCTTCATATTGCACATGTGTTTTTCTCTAGGCTTGGTAATGTCTAATGGATACAGATGGAAGCAGCAGCGCCGATTCGCTCTCTCCACACTAAAGAACTTTGGGCTGGGCAAGAAGAGCCTGGAACCTTCCATCCAGCAGGAGTGCCAGTCTCTAAACGAAGCTATCACCCAACAAGGTGCACAGCCAATAATACTTCCCACACACCACAAGGTGTCTTCAACCTGCACTTTTCTTTTGTCTGTCTCCTGCCAACGGTATATCTCCTTGACATCCCTTGGATTAACCTATCATTGTTTTTTGCCCCAGGCGAACCTTTCAACCCTCAGCTGCTCCTCAACAATGCTGTGTCCAATGTGATCTGCTGTCTGGTGTTCGGGGATCGCTTTGACTACAATGACAGACAATTCCATTCCCTTCTGCAGGACATCAGTGAGATGTTCTACCTAGAGGGTTCGATCTGGGCTCAGGTGAGATAGCTATCCAATCAGAGAAGGTAAAGGCAGACATTTCATTTCAAGGTTCTCAATTGTTTGTTGACCTTTCTGCTGGCCCTTTAAAAACAATACTTCCCAACAATTAGGCTAATTTACCTAATATTACAGTACTGTCCTTTAAAATGACATCAAAGCGGAATGCAGATTTTGTTTAGCATAGCAACACTTAGCGATGACAAAGTGTAGTTGGGAACAGTTGGGATGACTGTTCAGGGATCCAAGATCTAGCCAATTCTAACCTCATTCTGCAATTTGGACTACTGCCAGGTGGTGGCGCTAGAGAACCACTCACGTTTATCCTGGTCATACAACCCCAACTATATCCTCTCCTCTTCAAGTCAGATCTGAGAGAAGTAGATACATGTGCTTTAATTTTATTTGACCTATTTTACCAGGGAGGTTTGTTACTCTATGAACAAATCATAGTAACACTTATGGTCTGTTTACTATGGTGATGTTTTCTTGGCTGATACCTTCTGTGTGCAGATCTATAATATGTTACCCGGGCTGATGCGCAGACTTCCTGGGCCGCACCAGAAGATCTTCACCCTGATGAACACCATCACCTCCTTTGTCACGACAAAGATAGAAGAACACAGAGAAGACTTTGACCCTTCAGCACCAAGAGACTACATCGACTGCTTTCTCTCTGAGATGGGGAAGGTACTGTAGTGATTGTGTGTGTGTGTGTACGAGTGTGTACATGTGTGTGTTCGCATGTTGTATTGAGGCAGGTCATTGTTTTCTATAAAGCCCTCTGGTTTGGAATAGACTGAAGGGTGTTCTTTGTGTTTTGTTCTCAGTGGGAGGAGGACTCAGAGTCTGGGTTCAATTTGAAGAACCTGTGCTTCTGCACCGCGGATCTCTTTCTAGCCGGGACTGAGACCACATCTACCACCCTACACTGGGGCCTCCTCTTCATGATCAAGTACCCATACATACAAGGTATGTGTGCGCGTGCACATTTGTACATTTTTGAAACATTAATCTCGTCCTTTGGCACACACACACACACACACACACACACACACACACACACACACACACACACACACACTCACACAAGTCCTCCCCCACTGCATGCAGAGAAGGTCCAGGCTGAGATTGATGCAGTGGTGGGGTCATCCAGGCAACCCTCTGTGACCGACCAGCAGAACATGCCCTACACTGATGCTGTCATTCATGAGATCCAGAGAATGGCCAACATCCTGCCCCTCAACGTGGCACGAGTAACCTCCAGGGACACCATGATTGGGAAATACAACATCCCAAAGGTGTAGGTCATAACCAGTTATAACCAGTCAGAACCAGTCTTTTTCTAAAGGTGGAGTCTCCTTTAAAGCTGCGGGTCCACTGATATGCAGTTAAGTGCTCTACCACCGGGGGTGTAGCTCAGTGGTGGGGCTTTAGAAATTCTGGCGCCCCCTCAAAAGCTTTGTAAGAATTCAGAGGAGCATCCAACTTTAGAAAAAGATGAAGCAAAATGGTCTGCCCAAACTCATCTCCAAGACTTCAGGCATCTCTTTGCAAAACCTTCAGGCACATTTTAGAATGGATTGCGTCCCCCTCAGTCTGGTTCATGACATGTAGCTCAGTGGTAGATCTGGAGACGGACATTTGGTTTTATCTCTTTCTAAAAGTGGATCTTGACGTCGTACAAAGTTTTTGAGTAGACACCTGTGGCGACCTAGAGCGCGCACAGGCAACAGAGACACCTTGTGTAGAGACGAGGAGGCCGTACAGCAGGTTCACCCAACGGGCGATTTAATGAAACTCAGGTCAATGGTCTAACAGAATCAATCGACAGGCAAAAAAAAGGGGCACACAAGGGCCCGCTCCTCCTGGAGTCAGGGCAACCGAGAAGGGCTCCACGCCAAGGGAAGTGGGCTCTCGGGGGGCGTTTCCCTGGTGGGCTCCAGTCCCAGCGGAGGGCTCTCTGTGGGCTCCGGGTGGCTCTACGGCAGAGGGAGAGAGGGGTTAGCTTCTACAGGTTTACACAGGAGAGCAAGGCACTACCACACCGTCTGTCTACCTGCTGCTGTTCTCCCGAGCATCTCTCCTCCGGGGCCGTTTGTCCTCCCACTGCAGGTTGGATGCGGGGCACCTGCCGCGAGGCTGATCGCGGGCTTCGTGGAGCTGAGCGGCCGTAGCCTGTAGGACCTCCCTCCCACCAGCTGGCCCTGTGGGGCCTCCCCTCGCTGTCCCGGGTGCTGGGGAGCCGTGCGCTCCTGGTGCTGCCGCGTTCGGGTTGCCACACACCAATATTTAGACTCAAATTTCAGAACAGAATAGTGGTTATGACTGGTAGGGCATTTCACTCAGTGGTAGAGCATTTCACTGCCATGTCAATGTCATTTGTCAATGTCATTTTTTTTTTAAATCTAGCACCATTCATACAAACCAATGTAGCACATAGTGCTTTACATAAAAAGAGATGGATAAAAACATACATCATGTAAATAGTGAGAACAGATTTAAAAGAAACAGTAAAAGTAAAAGATAATATAAAATAAAATGGAAAAAAAGGGTGTTCCAAAGGACAGGGGTCTAAGAACTGAAGGCTGCCTCCCCAGGCCTCTTAGTCCTGACTCTAGGACCTCCCCAGGCCTCTTAGTCCTGACTCTAGGACCTCCCCAGGCCTCTTAGTCCTGACTCTAGGACCTCCCCAGGCCTCTTAGTCCTGGCTCTAGGACCTCCCCAGGCCTCTTAGTCCTGGCTCTAGGACCTCCCCAGGCCTCTTAGTCCTGGCTCTAGGACCTCCCCAGGCCTCTTAGTCCTGGCTCTAGGACCTCCCCAGGCCTCTTAGTCCTGGCTCTAGGACCTCCCCAGGCCTCTTAGTCCTGGCTCTAGGACCTCCCCAGGCCTCTTAGTCCTGGCTCTAGGACCTCCCCAGGCCTCTTAGTCCTGACTCTAGGACCTCCCCAGGCCTCTTAGTCCTGGCTCTAGGACCTCCCCATGTCTCTTAGTCCTGGCTCTAGGACCTCCCCATGCCTCTTAGTCCTGGCTCTAGGACCTCCCCAGGCCTCTTAGTCCAGGCTCTAGGACCTCCCCATGCCTCTTAGTCCTGGCTCTAGGACCTCCCCATGCCTCTTAGTCCAGGCTCTAGGACCTCCCCAGGCCTCTTAGTCCTGGCTCTAAGACCTCCCCAGGCCTCTTAGTCCTGGCTCTAAGACCTCCCCATGCCTCTTAGTCCTGGCTCTAGGACCTCCCCATGCCTCTTAGTCCTGACTCTAGGACCTCCCCATGTCTCTTAGTCCTGGCTCTAGGACCTCCCCATGCCTCTTAGTCCTGGCTCTAGGACCTCCCCATGCTTCTTAGTCCTGGCTCTAGGACCTCCCCAGGCCTCTTAGTCCTGGCTCTAGGACCTCCCCATGCCTCTTAGTCCTGGCTCTAGGACCTCCCCATGCCTCTTAGTCCTGACTCTAGGACCTCCCCATGCCTCTTAGTCCTGGCTCTAGGACCTCCCCATGCCTCTTAGTCCTGACTCTAGGACCTCCCCATGTCTCTTAGTCCTGGCTCTAGGACCTCCCCATGCCTCTTAGTCCTGACTCTAGGACCTCCCCAGGGCTCTTAGTCCTGACTCTAGGACCTCCCCATGCTTCTTAGTCCTGGCTCTAGGACCTCCCCAGGCCTCTTAGTCCTGGCTCTAGGACCTCCCCAGGGCTCTTAGTCCTGGCTCTAGGACCTCCCCATGCCTCTTAGTCCTGGCTCTAGGACCTCCCCAGGCCTCTTAGTCCTGGCTCTAGGACCTCCCCATGCCTCTTAGTCCTGGCTCTAGGACCTCCCCAGGCCTCTTAGTCCTGGCTCTAGGACCTCCCCAGGCCTCTTAGTTCTGGCTCTAGGACCTCCCCATGCCTCTTAGTCCTGGCTCTAGGACCTCCCCATGCCTCTTAGTCCTGGCTCTAGGACCTCCCCATGCCTCTTAGTCCTGGCTCTAGGACCTCCCCAGGCCTCTTAGTCCTGGCTCTAGGACCTCCCCAGGCCTCTTAGTCCTGGCTCTAGGACCTCCCCAGGCCTCTTAGTTCTGGCTCTAGGACCTCCCCATGCCTCTTAGTCCTGGCTCTAGGACCTCCCCATGCCTCTTAGTTCTGGCTCTAGGAACCATTAAAAGCTCGGTGCCAGAGGACCTGAGGGACCTACTGTACTAGGTGTATATTTTAAAAGCATATCTGATATGTATTTAGGTGTACGATTATGTATGGACTAATACAATAATCTTAAAATCTACTCTTAAACTGACAGGTAACCAGTGTAGTGATTTTAAAACTGGTGTGATGTGAACCCTCCTTTGTTAGTTGAGTAAGTAAAGATCAATACTTCAGTTTTGTCCTGGTTTAACTGGAGGAAGTTCTGTGACATCCACACATTTATGTCAGCAGTACATTCTATCAAGCAGTCGATTGAGCTGTGGTCGAGTGGTGTCACAGAAATGTAGAGCTGGGTGTCATCAGCATAGCTATGGTAACTAATGTTCCTTCTCATGACATAGCGTAGGGGTATCATGTACAGACTGAAAAGTAAGGGCCCTAGAATTGATCCTTGTGGCACCCCAAATGTCATCTCACTGTCTTTTGAGCTGTAGTCACCAAGGGCGATCAAAAACTCTCAGCCAGTTAAATAAATCCTGAACCAGTCAAGGACCGGCCCGGAGAGGCTGACCCAGTCAAGGACAGGCCCGGACAGGCTGACCCAGTCAAGGACCGGCCCGGAGAGGCTGACCCAGTCAAGGACCGGCCCGGAGAGGCTGACCCAGTCAAGGACTGGCCCGGAGAGGCTGACCCAGTCAAGGACCGGCCCGGAGAGGCTGACCCAGTCAAGGACCGGCCCGGAGAGGCTGACCCAGTTCTCAAGTCTTCTAACAAGGATATTATGATCTACCGTGTCAAACGCTGCACTCAGGTCCAGGAGGACAACAACAGAGAGCTTTTTCAAGTCAGAATTGATTCTGAGGTTGTTGAAATCATTTAGCTGTTTGAAAACATTTATTTTCTAGAATTTTACTTAAAAAGGGGATGTTGGAGATTAGTCTAAAATGGGGGGGGGGGGGTTGTTAATGTATAGGGCCCAGAATTTTGTGGAAAGCCCCTGGCTACAAATTCCTCACACATGTTGACAGGTGTATGGGGCGGGATTTAAGAGGTTGTCAATCGTTGAAAAAAGGGCCCTGGAATTGTTTTGATTTCTAGAAATCAAATTTGAGAAGTGAACGCTTCTCGACAGTGATCTTTGCAGATCAAGAGGTTCCAGTTTCAAATCCTTGAAAAGCATTGTGGGATTTCAGAGGACCAACCATGTAGAAAAAAGATGAGCCAAATGACCTGTCCAAACTCATCTCCAAAACATAAGATGTCTCTTTGCAAAACCTTTAGGACATTTTGTAATTTATTTATTCACCTTCAGAAAGATTCATGAGAAAGGGGTATTAGTGAGTGGTAGAGCATTTAACTGCATATCAATAGGTCCAAAATGGCCATGACATGTGGTTCAAGTCATGAAGTATCATTTTATGATGAATGCACTTTAATTTTTGAGTCAGTAATTCCATTGCCCCCTCCACCCCCAGGGTACTATGATCCTGGCCACCCTGTCCTCGGTGCTGCAGGATGAGACGGAGTGGGAGACTCCGTACACCTTCAACCCTCAACACTTCCTGGATCAGGATGGCCGATTCAGGAAGAGAGAGGCCTTCCTTCCCTTCTCTGCTGGTAGGCTATCAGAAGGAGCACACACACTTGACAGGATGCCACAGCGCGGTCATATCAGCTCAGGAGCAGGGATGTACAGGAACAATTCACTCAACTCACACTTCGATACGATTCACAATACGAGTTTCTCACAATTTTTTTTTTATACCAAATGAGATTGCAGGCAAATTATGATTTTTTTCCTTCTTAAGAAAATTCCTTCTTATACAAAAACTACAAAATATTGTATTTTCTCTTATCTTTTCTATATGAAATTAAAGAATCCCTTTTTATTTCTGAGGTAGGGTATCACAAACTATGCAATTAATGCATATTTCCTATTTTAACATGACCCGCAGCGGAGGCCATGTCTTCGTCTTTTATTGCTGAGCTGTCTCTAGTGTGTCTCAAATCTCTGCACATCTCTGTAGGACGTTGAACGGGATGTGACAACAAACAAACAAGCGAGGTCAAAAGTAGATTACTAAGAGGGTATTGCGATTCATTTTTGATCTCATCGATTTGAATCGTCACGTGTTTGTATGGATTTTTAACTGTCTTGCGATGCATCATTACATGTCTACTCATGAGTGAATAGAGATGACGATCAGCTCCTCCCTAATGTGCGAGTTTGACTATATCGTGTGTGTGTGTGTGTATGTGTGTGTGTGTCTCCTCAGGGAAGAGGGTGTGTCTGGGGGAGCAGCTGGCCAGGATGGAACTGTTCCTCTTCTTCTCCTGCCTGCTCCAGAGGTTCTCCTTCTCTCCTCCCCCTGGAGAGACACCCAGCCTGGACTTCAAGCTGGGAGCCACCCACTGCCCCAAGCCCTACCGTCTGTGTGCTACACCCCGCTGACCTGCCCCTGACCTGCCCCAAGCCCTACCGTCTGTGTGCTTCACCCCGCTGACCTGCCCCTGACCTGCCCCAAGCCCTACCGTCTGTGTGCTTCACCCCGCTGACCTGCCCCTGACCTGCCCCAAGCCCTACCGTCTGTGTGCTTCACCCCGCTGACCTGCCCCTGACCTGCCCCAAGCCCTACCGTCTGTGTGCTACCCCCCGCTGACCTGCCCCTGACCTGCCCCAAGCCCTACCGTCTGTGTGCTACACCCCGCTGACCTGCCCCTGACCTGCCCCAAGCCCTACCGTCTGTGTGCTACACCCCGCTGACCTGCCCCTGACCTGCCCCAAGCCCTACCGTCTGTGTGCTACCCCCCGCTGACCTGCCCCTGACCTGCCCCAAGCCCTACCGTCTGTGTGCTACACCCCGCTGACCTGCCCCTGACCTGCCCCAAGCCCTACCGTCTGTGTGCTACCCCCCGCTGACCTGCCCCTGACCTGCCCCAAGCCCTACCGTCTGTGTGCTACACCCCGCTGACCTGCCCCTGACCTGCCCCAAGCCCTACCGTCTGTGTGCTACACCCCGCTGACCTGCCCCTGACCTGCCCCAAGCCCTACCGTCTGTGTGCTACACCCCGCTGACCTGCCCCTGACCTGCCCCAAGGCCTACCGTCCCATCAAATCAAATTACATCAAACGATTTAGCACATTTTATACACAAAGGCAACACAATGCGCTTCAAAGAAAGAAAGGGAAGGGGGGGGAAGATGTATACATAATAAAGTAAACTGATCCTATCTCTAATTTACATAATAAAGTATACTGATCCTATCTCTAATTTACATAATAAAGTATACTGATTCTATCTCTAATTTACATAATACAGTATACTGATCCTATCTCTAATTTACATAATACAGTATACTGATCCTATCTAATTTACATAATACAGTATACTGATCCTATCTCTAATTTACATAATACAGTATACTGATCCTATCTCTAATTTACATAATACAGTATACTGATCCTATCTCTAATTTTCCAGAAGGAAGCAAAAAAACAGTTGACCCATTTGACCCACTCAACGCGACGATGGAGCAAGCTCCTGGAAAATGTTTGACTGTATTAGCTATATCATAGGAACATAGTGCAGAACACATATGCATAGCATACTGTTGATACTAACCTACATTATACAACACTATAAAACACTATAAAAAATAGGGGAGTAAATAAATAAATTCAGGGAATTCAGGGAAAAACGGGGACGTCAGCAGGACCTGGTTCCAACACAAGAGGGAGAGACACTATCAATCAATCAATCAATCAAAGCTTTATTTGTATAGCGCATTTCATACCCAGAGGCAACACAATGCGCTTTACAGAGAACAAGGGAGGTGGGCATACGACCCACTCTCTACATATTCCAGAGGGAAGCAAAAAAACAGTAATCACCCGGGGGCCAGATAAGTGAGCTGTAAAAAATTCTTCCCTGACCCCTCTCAACAAGGCGATCGAGCAAGCTCCTGGAGTATGTTTGTCTACCGGCTAAGAACATTTATAAAGCAATACATTACATTAAATTACATTTCAGAGTAAGAGAGGCTAAAAAAGCATCATAGGAGAGAGGACATTCTACGGACATGCTACATCATCCACAGCAGAATCGGGGGTATCTATCGGACTCCGGGAGGTCTGCTGGTGACAGTGGGGCGGTGAGAGCAGACAGGGTTAGAGGGAGAGACACAGGGGGGTGAGAGCAGACAGGGTTAGAGGGAGAGACACAGGGGGGTGAGAGCAGACAGGGTTAGAGGGAGAGACACTAGGGGGGTGAGAGCAGACAGGGTTAGAGGGAGAGACACTAGGGGGGTGAGAGCAGACAGGGTTAGAGGGAGAGACACAGGGGGGTGAGAGCAGACAGGGTTAGAGGGAGAGACACAGGGGGGTGAGAGCAGACAGGGTTAGAGGGAGAGACACTAGGGGGGTGAGAGCAGACAGGGTTAGAGGGAGAGACACTAGGGGGGTGAGAGCAGACAGGGTTAGAGGGAGAGACACTAGGGGGGTGAGAGCAGACAGGGTTAGAGGGAGAGACACTAGGGGGGTGAGAGCAGACAGGGTTAGAGGGAGAGACACTAGGGGGGTGAGAGCAGACAGGGTTAGAGGGAGAGAGGGGGGTGAGAGCAGACAGGGTTAGTAGTAGCATGCTTTGCTCAAGGGAACAACGTTGTTTCCCCAGAGTTCGATGTTGTCATTCAAACTGCTGTGGTTCATACTACACATTAACAACCAATCAATCAATCAAAGCTTTTATTTGTGATGACTGTTTTGAGGGTTGGCAGGTGTGAACTACACACACATACCAGACTTGGCTTTGGAGTGCAGTAGGGCTGAGTAGAAAACATATGAACCACCTACACTGCCTGACAGTGCTGTTTCATCCTCTCCACGCCCGCTGTGACTCAGTCATTGTGGGAGTCTAAATTACGACATGGAGTGGTGTTCTCCCCTCCAGGACAAATGGATGTTTGATGCAGCAATAAACAAACTTTTGTTTGAAATAATGCAATATAGCGCACTCTGATTCTTACTCTGTGAACTTGTAATGTTATGAAATGATACAGTAGCTCAACTAGAAAAGCAAAATATCTTAATATGTGACTTCGTTTCCTATTGGTGGGTTTTCCCCACAAACCTTTTGAAGTAGGTTAAATGGCAGGGAGATGATTGATGTGGGGTGGCAGAGCTGTCTGCTTCTCACACACTATCTTACACACAGTACAGTACATCCTCGGCCATCTTTGAGGCACATGGTAACTTCTCTCTCTTGATTTTCTTCTTATCAGTCTTGTAATTTGTTAAAGTGTTTGATTCACATTGTGTAAGGTACCGTAGGCATATAATGAGAATATGAACCACAGATCTAATTACAAATAGTCCACTGTTTATCTTTTATTCTATGTTCATTACTTGGGTAACTTACAGTATAGATTACTCTGTGAGATAGCTTAATTGACCATGGTTTATCAACTAGTAGTCGATTTTTCATTTAACTTTAAGATTCCAGATTTAACTTTAAATCTTGTCAAACCTATGTCCACTATAATCAGAACCCCATGTGCTTCTTGACGGATGTTCTCTTTTGATACAGGGACCGTTTAAACCGTTGTGTTTGTGAAATCATGAAACCGTATAGAGACACTTCAAGGAACCCAGGCTACAGTATCATCCTGTCCATGTCCATGTCCATGTCCATGTCCGCTGCCTCATTCGATGAACACCAGAGACGTGTCTGAAGTCCAGGAACCCAGAGGACGTTCCTGTAATCTCTCCAGGCCGACTGTGCAGGACGCGTCATGGCGACATCGTGGGCGGCTGTAGCTCAGTTGGTAGAGCGGGTCGTTCAGTGATTGAAGGGTCAGTGGTTCGAATCCCAGCTCCGACTGTCCACATGTCGAAGTGTCCTTGAGCAAGACACCTAACCCCAGATTGCTCCCAATGAGCAGGTTAGCACCTTGCATGGCAGCTACCGCCATTGGTGTGTGAATGTGTGTGTGAATGGGTGAATGAGAGGCCATTGTAAAGCGCTTTGAGTACCGCTAAGGTGGAAAAGCGTTATATAAGTGCAGTCCATTTACCATTTACATCTGAGGCACGTCGTTACTCCACTGTGCATTGTGTGAGAACAGTAATTCAGGACAACGACAGAAGCTCAGCACACAGCATTTGTGGTGGAAAACGGTGGTTGCTTATGTGGGACACCTGCTTACAATAATGTTCAATGTTTCTGCACTTTCCACAAATCTAGGTCATTGCCCCCTTTACAGCAGTTTCGAAGCCATGTCAGAAGAGCTAAGACAAACATCTTGCAAGCAGGTTGCCGGCAAAAAAGGATGATCTAATGGTAATTTAAGTTGATGATAATCTTTATCTTACACACACCCTTTTCAAACAGGATATCGAAATGAAAAAATGAAAAAATTGTGAGGGGTGAAATCTTTGAAATTTGGAAATACTGTAAGTGATGGTGTCAACTACACCCTACTGTATACTACCTTGCCTAAGGTAAGATCACACGTTAATGATATTTTGACTACCAACTTTGATCATTCTTTGTCAGTCTGTTGCAATCCAGTGTTATAGTGCAGTTCATCTGTGATTTAAAATACTAATTATATACAGTATGTTAATGCATATAACTTTGCAACTACAGTTTACCTATCATGGGTACTGAAAATGTATTTTTGATATGTAAAGATAAAGTAAAACTGTGTATCATTCCGGATGAACTGGTCTGAAGTCAGTAGTTCAAACCTCCAGAGATACATATCTACCATGAATCATATCTGATGCTACAATGACTAGAACTGTCCTTCTGCACACGTCATCTTCTTGTGTTAACGTTATTAAGAGGAACGGCTCGGACAAACTCCCCCTCAGTTTAATGATTTCCTCTTAATCACTTGACATCTTCTGAACTCTGCTGGTATTTCTCTTCAAACTCCAGGAGAGCTGCTGAGATGAGTCTCTCCAGTGCAGTGTGGAGATACGCGGTTCTATTTCTCCTGAATTGCTCCATCAGACGTGAGTATGTTCATTTGTAGTATTTGTAATTGTAAGGGGACTAGCAACCATTGGTATCAATGGCCTCCTGCTTTCCTATTGGTTCTGCTGTTAATGTGGCAGTCGTGTGATTGGAGGGCTGTTGGCACTATCCTAACCTCCTTTAATATAACACTTGAGCTGTGTTCGGAATCGCTCCCTCGTTCCCTCACTCCCTATTCCCTATATAGGGTTCACCTTGTAGTGAACTACCTAGGGAACGGAGAAAATGTAGGGTACATGGGCTGTGTTCCGAATCACATACTACCCTACTATACAGTACGCCAAAACAGGATGTAGTATGTCCCAATACATAGTATGCCACATGCAGTATGGCAAAAATACCAGGATGTCCTACTACATCCGGTCGTATTTTGCAGTATTCAAGCCAGCAGGCTTTTCTGGCTATTCTGACCCACAATCCTGTGCACAGCGGAAATGTGCGTCCCATGAGCGAGTCGTGACAGCTGTAGACGAATGTCACGTTATGGACAGCGACGGATGTGGGCAAATATAAAGGTGCAATGTTATGACAAGGTAGTATGTCCCAATTGGATGCCTACTGCTTTCAAAGTATGTACTTTCTAAGGGCAGCTGTAGTAGGTACTGGTAGTAAGAAGTAGAAGTATGCGATTCGGAACGCAGCCATGCACTGTTCCCTGGAAATCAAGGTGAATTGTGGGTAATAAATAGTGGACTATATAGGGAACGAAAATTCCGTGGAGAATTCGGACACTACAAACAAAATGGCTGACGCGCTATATAGTGCACTATATAGTGAATAGGGAGCGATTCCGAACACAGCTGTAGATTGATGCGTTGTTGTGTGTCAGGTACTTTTCTGGTTCCTGCCTCCCTCGATTACTTCATCTGTCCAGGCTGGCTAACGGTCGACCCAGGCCCTCTCTTCCCCATGGGGTCCAACCTGACTGTCTACTGCCACCACACAAAGGCCCAATGTGACTGGAAGTAAGTTCATATCTAGATTCAATCTAGATTCACTTCACCTAATCCACATTGACTCATGCAGGCTATAGAATCCACATAGAATGCACCGTACATCTGTATTCACACAGAACGTATGTCTGTACATCGCCATTGATGGGTTTGTCAGTGCCAAGGCAGCTGTAGGAGCCATAATGTTTATTTTGTTTGGTTATGTTTATATTTGGTTTATTGTTTATGAGCCTGCATAACTGCCTTTGTTTATTGTCTATTATTTTATCTAACTGGGTTCCTCTAATTGTTGTGTGTGGGTGTGTCTACCTACAGGGTGTGGTTCTACCTCCATAACTGGAGGGAGGGCCTAGAACAGGTAGACAGAGAGAGGGGGTTAGTTGGCTCGGGATATTTTCTGTTGACCGTCATATTTACGTTTTCATTCATTTCTTTCAGTTTAGTTTCATATTGTTCTCTTCCTCATAAGTTGAAGTGCTATTTAGTTTGATTTAATAAAACCTTAAACGTCATTTTTGTCTGGACATGGATCTCTCCAACGAGTCAAACAGCAACGAGTCCATCTAAGCCTCTCAGCGACCCTATATTGTTTTGTTTAGAAGTCGCTACAATAGCAGCTTTAAGAGATACATTTGAGGCATGTTGTGAGACACGGCGCATTGTGTCGTCAGTCTCTACCTCAAGATGGACGACCGTCTGCGCGTGCAGGGGGAGAGGCTGAACTGCAGCACGGCCAGGTTCACGCTGGCGCACGTCCGCGCGCCACAGTCCTCCCTCGTCTGCCGGCTGCAACAGGACCGAATGACGGAGCACACCGTCTGCGGACTGAAGCTGCGCGCCGGATGTACGTATGTCCGCTCTGCACATAACTTCAGAATTCGCCGTGTTTTTACTGTTGGTCCTCAAGGGACCCGAGGATTTACAGTTTTCTCCCGGATCATGTTGACTCTGCCCCGTCGGGCTGACGCTGCGTCGTGCTTGTCTCTGTTCAGACCCCCCTGATAAACCCAGTGCTCTCAGCTGCCAGAGCACCAGGCGCTCTGAGACCATCAGCTGCACCTGGAGCAGAGGACGGGAAACGCACCTGGTCACCACCTACAGCCTGTCACTCAGCAGGTACATTCTGGTGCTGGTGTTGTATCGCTGGTGTTGTATCGTATGTTGTCTTGGTGTCATGTTATCACCTGAATAATCCTTTGTGGTCGGCACAAGGCCACATGTTTATGTAGACTACTAGAGGTCGTTCAGAGCGGCCTGTCCCTCGTCAGTCACCCTCTCGTGCCACCTCCTTCCTGACAGTGTGAACAGCGGCCTGGTGCTGCACCATGCGATCCAGGGAAGCGGTGTGTTCAGTGTTTCACGGTCGGTGCTGAATGAGAGCGAGCAGCACCGGCTGAACATCGACGCCCACAACCAACTGGGAGAATCGCAGTCGGACCTCCTCGTCTTCTCTGTCAAGGATATCAGTAAGCAGCTCCAGCCTGGGAGGAAGTAGTCCTCCCTTAGTCTCTCTCTCTCTCTCTCTCTCTCTCTCTCTCTCTTACTCTCTCTCTCTTACTCTCTCTCTCTCCCTCTCTCTCTCTCTCTCTCTCTCTCTCTCTCTCCCTCTCTCTCTTTCTCTCTCTTTTACTCTCTCTCCCTCTCTCTCTCTCTCTCTCTCTCTTACTCTCCCTTACTCTCTCTCTCTCTGTCTCTCTTTCTCTCTCTCTCTCTTACTCTCCCTTACTCTCTCTCTCTCTCTCTCTCTCTCTCTCTCTCTGTCTCTCTCTGTCTCTCTCTCTCTCTCTTACTCTCCCTTACTCTCTCTCTCTCTCTCTGTCTCTCTCTCTGTCTCTCTCTCTCGCTCTCTCTCTCTCTCCCTTACTCTCCCTTACTCTCTCTTACTCTCCCTTACTCTCTCTCTCTCTCTCTCTCTCTCTCTCTGTCTCTCTCTCTCTCTCTCTCTCTCTCTCTCTCTCTCTCTCTCTCTCTCTATCTCTCTCTATCTCTCTCTCTCTCTATCTCTCTCTCTCTCCATATCTGTTTCTCACACGCACACACACACTTCTAGAGTGTATACGTGTAATCACATATCTGAAACTTTTTGTCTGTTGACCTTATTACTCGACATTTGACTTCCTTTAAATGTTTTTACATCACACATGACCTCTGGTTGACTAAATCAGCCTGGTGTTCAGAGATACTACAGTAGGTCTCTGCATGTACTAATGTTATCTGACTGCACCGAGTGACACCAGCAATGCCCCGTTAAAAAAAAGACAATCTTGGAGACCTTGTAATCAGAATATATTTCATAAGCCTTTAGCCTCCTCCTAGAGTCCTGTCCTCTCCTAACATGATCGTTGATTTGTCATGATACAGTAATACTGATTATTGAACTGCAGACCTGTTCTCAAAGTACTCAGAAGTTTTCTTAAACGATGCATTTATGCCTTTGGTTCTTCAGTGATCCCCGACACCCCTCAGATTGTGAAGCTCGTGTTTGGGAACAGCGCTGGGTCAGCTGTGGTGTTCTGGACCTCCTCGGACTCTGAACACTTCAGATCCAGAGTCAGGCTCAGAACAGGCAATGGCTCCTGGGTAAGTGATATATATATTAGGATTGTTTGATGGTATTGAAGAATCAATGGCCAGAGAGGAGTATCTACTGAATTGTAGATCAAATGTTGCTTGTAAACATTGTCTGCCAGCCGGGCAAAGGGAGACTAGATCGTCATTGTACTACAATCACACTCAGGTGGAGCGCGAGGGGACTCAGCCCAGCAGAGGCCTCGTCATGCTGGAGGGTCTGGAGCCACTGACTAAGTATGAGTTCCAGATAAGAGTGTGTATCTCCACACCCAGGCCCACCTCCACACCCAGGCCCACCTCCACACCCAGGCCCACCTCCACACCCAGGCCCACCTCCACACCCAGGCCCACCTCCACACCCAGGCCCACCTCCACACCCAGGCCCACCTCCACACCCAGGCCCACCTCCACACCCAGGCCCACCTCCACACACAGGCCCACCTCCACACCCAGGCCCACCTCCACACCCAGGCCCACCTCCACACCCAGGCCCTCCTCCACACCCAGGCCCACCTCCACACACAGGATCACCTCCACACCCAGGCCCCTCTGCAGCAGTTGGAGCCCACAGATCGAGACGACCAGCCCAGGCGTAGGTGAGTCCACAGCTCAGTTCTGTACATGGCTGTGCCTATGGCTCTGAGCAAACTATATTTTCTCATAGCAAAGCATGAGCAGTTTGTACTCTAATTGTCATTAAAGAGTCGAAACCGTAACAACCTTGATCTCGCTGCTATTTTCAGCACCGACTCGAGAGCTGGATGTGTGGAAGATGTCAGAGGCCCCTGAGATGAATGGCTTACACGCCGTGACGGTGCTGTGGAAGGTACAAACCCCCGGTCGACTCATCACTGCTGTCTCTTAATCAGCCTTCAATCCACCACATGAAACACAGTGACACAGCTGAGCACTTTCACTAGTCAGTCAGCTGCATTGCCCTCTGCTTCTGAGGTTCTGATCCGAGAGCACCCTCTAGTGGACTGCTGGTGTATTACATCCAGACGGTGCTCTGCTGTCCTCAGACAGATAGGCCTGGATGAGTGACTGTCTGTGCCCCGTCAGCCCTTGTCCCCAGGGGACTATGCTGGAGCGCTGGAGCGGTATGAGCTGGCCTACCTGGAGCGCGCTCGCACACAGGAGGTTGGCTGTCCTGCGGACGTCACCCAGCTCACTGTCCTGGTGTCCCCTGAGGTCCAGGCGTTGAATGTCACAGCTGTCACCTCCTACGGGAGATCTCCACCTGCCACCCTATACCTCAAACACACAGGTGAGAGTGCACACACGACATACACGCGCACGCACACACACACACACACACACACACACACATGAGGAGTTAGGGGATCTCGGGAAGGCAATGCGTAAAGCAGAACATATTTATTTGAAATATAAAGGGGACAGTGAACAGAAAGAACAATACAGAGTTAATTTCAAGTTAAGGCAAAATCTGTTTGATAAAAGGTTACAATACTTTAAAAGACAGTACATCAAGGGTTATATTTACAACTGGAGGAAACGCATGCATCCAACCCCCAACGTTTCTGGGACCAGATCAATGAACTTGGGCCAAAAAGACAAAGCAAAATTCCATTAGAAGTATATGATGATAGTAGCATGTTAACTCTATGGAACAGACTAATAAAAATGCCAGTCGAGTTGCTAGAAAAATATTCAACTGGGATGTAACTGTAAAAGGTGCATGGGCAAGTGAGATAGAGGACATACTAGGACAAATACAGCATCTGACCTTTTCCAAAATGTAAATACTGTAAACATCTCTTTGGTTAAGGAAGCTTTGTCTAATACACATCAGATGAAATGGTCACAGGATATACTATATAAACAGAAATTAAGAACATTCAGTTTGATGAAAAGGTGGTATGGAAATGAAAAATATGTTTGTGCTCCGTTATCCAAAAGACAAACATCATTATGTGCCCAACTTCTCTCTGGGATCTTGACCCTGCACCTTGGAACTGGACGTTACCGGGGGTTACCGAGGAAGACGTTACCGGGGGTTACCGAGGAAGAGCAGTTGTGTTTACTGTAATATTGACATTGAGAATGAGTTCCATTTTGTGTTTTATTGCCCCTTATATCATAAGTTGCGTCAAAAATTATTTGAGAGATGTAAAAATATTGATTTGATGTGGTTGAGTGATGCAAAGAGACTAAAATAGATTTTTGATCATAGGGTTTTTGCACTTGCAGAATATTTAGAGAAAGCTTGGGATAAACGAACAAAGAGAACTTATATGTGATGCATTTATTTTGGATTCTGACGAAATACTTATTTTTATTTATTTATTTATTTTCTGTTATTTTCTGGTGTAATGTAATCGTAGCTTACAAACTGTGAGAAGTGTATGTGATATAGTTAATTTTGGTTTTTTGTTTATGGTGTCTTATAATCACGTAAGGGATGGGTCCTCGGACATGACACGAAAATAAACTTTCATTCATTCATTCATTCATTCATTCATTCATTCTCACACACACACACACACACACACACACACACACACACACACACACACACACACACACACACACACACACACACACACACACACACACACAACACCAAGCTTTTAGAAACATGAAACACAATAACCGATTGCTACCTCTGGTCCCATGATTGCGTAGGCCTGCCTGGACCTTTGCTGAGAGAGCTGGTTCCAGCAGAGGACGGCCATTACGTGACCCTGTCCTGGTCCTGGTCTGAGTCCAGCGGGCCGGGCCAGGCAGGCTTCGGGATGGTGCTGCTGGGCTATGTGGTGGACTGGAGGAGTGGACCTGATGTGGAGCTGCATTGGAAAAGAGTGTCCAAAGACCAGAACAAGACACACATCTCAGGTATGCAGTAGACACCTGCCATAAAGTTCACAACAGAACGACAGATTGATGGAAATACCCGTTTGAATGAGAGATATCTCAGATGGTAGGTCTCTCTGGTAGGTCTCTCACATTCATTTGTTGACTCTGGGTGGAGCAGTGCTTACCGTCATCCACGAGAGGTGGACAGAGTTACGATAAACTCTTTGGGCTTCACATTTTGGCTCTTCAGAACAGGAAGAGGAGGAGAGGAAGTGGTAGTGGCTGTAGCTCAGTTGGTAGAGTGGGTCGTTCAATGATCGAAGGGTCAGTGGTTCGAATCCCAGCTCCGACTGTCCACATGTCGAAGTGTGCTTGAGCAAGACACCTAACCCCAAATTGCTCCCAATGAGCAGGTTAGCACCTTGCATGGCAGCTACTGTGAATGTGTGTGTGAATGGGTGAATGAGAGTCCATTGTAAAGCGCTTTGAGTGTTGCTAAGGTGGAAAAGCACTTTATAAGTGCAGCCCATTTACCATTTACCATTTGAAAAGTGAAGAAATGCACATGCTTCTGTGTGGTTCCAGGCCTGAATGCAGGGCTGAGGTACAATGTCTCCCTGTATGCCGTGACCTCCAGGGGGCAGTGTGGTTCCTCATCTGGCCTGGTCTACTCCAGACAAGAGAGTAAGTCCAGCCCACCTCCTCATGGGCCCTGATACAGGTCACTGCTAGGCCTTTTCCACCAAGAGGGAACCGGTTCGGTGTCGGTTCGTGAACCTAATTTTGAATGGTTCCGAGCATTTCGACCAAAGAGAAATAAGTTCGGAAACCCGAAAGCTGGTTCCGAACCGGCACCACAAAATAGTAGTTTTTTCAGTGCGAACCGTGACGACATCATGGGCGTGGGCTTACGTACAACGGTTCGGCTCAAAACTGGTTGTATAACGCGTGGTAACCTGTATGGTTCATTTGTCTGAACTGTTGTGCTGTGCAGCCTCCCTCCCTCCCCTGCTCTGTTTGAGATTCTGAATCCCTGCCTCTGTTTCAGAACCTCAGTCTGGTCCGAAGGTGTGGGTTCTGGCCCACGAGGTCAGACGGGTTCTGATCCAATGGGAGGAGCTGGCCCTGGACCAACAGAGGGGCTGGATCACGGAGTACACCATCTACCTCAGGATACTGGACTCAGGCGCACAGCACCAAAAGAGTGAGAACACATAGTAGTGTGTGTGTGTGTATGTACTTGTGTACGTGTGTGTGCTTCTGTGTGTGTGTGTGTGTGTGTGCGCTTGTGTGTGGGAGTGTGGGAGCCATGCTGTTTGACGTGCCTGAGCTTATCCAAGGGGATGTGTGTGTTCTTTTTACTTTTTACTTTATTATTATTATTATTATTATTATTATTATTAAGCAATACAAAGTACAAAATGCGTTACAAAAAGTGCATACTGTACAAAAAGTGCATATAGTACCTAAAAGCATTCACCTGTCACACCCCACAAACCCACCACACCAACGCAGTAGAAGGCGGGCTTTTCAGAGAGAGAGAGAGAGAGAGAGAGAGAGAGAGAGAGAGAGAGAGAGAGAGAGAGAGAGAGAGAGAGAGAGAGAGAGAGAGAGAGAGAGAGAGAGAGAGAGAGAGAGAGAGAGAGAGAGAGAGAGAGGAGAGAGAGAGAGAGAGAGAGAGAGAGAGAGAGAGAGAGAGAGAGAGAGAGAGAGAGGAGAGAGAGAGAGAGGAGAGAGAGAGAGAGAGAGAGAGAGAGAGAGAGAGAGACTCTTCCAGTAACCCTGCTCCTTTCTTGGAATCGTCCATTGCACAATGACATCATCTAAACATTTTGCAATCATTTAGGGTGCGTTCAGACCTAGCTTGTTGTTCCGATACGGGGAGCATTTCCCCTGTAGATCGGGTCGTTTGGGCAATCGCTCACGGTTCCAGAACAAATCAAACCGGGGCTGAGACCACCTAGAGAGGGTGGTCTAGAGAGGGTGGTCTAGAGAGGGAGGTCTAGAGAGGGTGGTCTAGAGAGGGTGGTTCTAGAGAGGGTGGACTAGAGAGGGTGGTCTAGAGAGGGAGGTCTAGAGAGGGAGGTCTAGAGAGGGAGGTGCTAGAGAGGGTGGTCTAGAGAGGGTGGGTCTAGAGAGGGTGGACTAGAGAGGGTGGTCTAGAGAGGGAGGTCTAGAGAGGGAGGTCTAGAGAGGGTGGTCTAGAGAGGGGTGGTCTAGAGAGGGTGGTCTAGAGAGGGAGGTCTAGAGAGGGAGGTCTAGAGAGGGTGGACTAGAGAGGGAGGTCTAGAGAGGGAGGTCTAGAGAGGGTGGACTAGAGAGGGTGGTCTAGAGAGGGTGGTCTAGAGAGGGTGGACTAGAGAGGGTGGGACTAGAGAGGGTGGTCTAGAGAGGGTGGTCTAGAGAGGGTGTCTAGAGGAGGGTGGTCTAGAGAGGGAGGTCTAGAGAGGGGTGGTCTAGAGAGGGTGGTCTAGAGAGGGTGGTCTAGAGAGGGTGGTCTAGAGGAGGGTGGTCTAGAGAGGGTGGTCTAGAGAGGGAGGTCTAGAGAGGGTAGTCTAGAGAGGGAGGTCTAGAGAGGGTAGTCTAGAGAGGGTGGTCTAGAGAGGGTGGTCTAGAGAGGGAGGTCTAGAGAGGGAGGTCTAGAGAGGGAGGTTCTAGAGAGGGAGGTCTAGAGAGGGTGGTCTAGAGAGGGTGGTCTAGAGAGGGAGGTCTAGAGAGGGTAGTCTAGAGAGGGAGGTCTAGAGAGGGTAAGTCTAGAGAGGGTGGTCTAGAGAGGGTGGTCTAGAGAGGGAGGTCTAGAGAGGGAGGTCTAGAGAGGGAGGTCTAGAGAGGGAGGTCTAGAGAGGGAGGTCTAGAGAGGGTGGTCTAGAGAGGGTGGTCAAGAGAGGGTGGTCTAGAGAGGGAGGTCTAGAGAGGTGGTCTAGAGAGGGTGGTATAGAGAGGGTGGTCTAGAGAGGGTGGTCTAGAGAGGGAGGTCTAGAGAGGGTGGTCTAGAGAGGGAGGTCTAGAGAGGGGTGGTCTAGAGAGGGAGGTCTATAGAGGGTGTCTAGAGAGGGAGGTCTAGAGAGGGTGGTCTAGAGAGGGTGGCCTAGAGAGGGTGGTCTAGAGAGGGAGGTCTAGAGAGGGAGGTCTAGAGAGGGAGGTCTAGAGAGGGGGGGTCTAGAGAGGGAGGTCTAGAGAGGGTGGTCTAGAGAGGGTGGTCTAGAGAGGGTGGTCTCAGCCCGCTTGCAGTCGCCCCGCGGGACGATTCGTTTGCAGTGAGAACACACGTTACCCACAAACCCATACAACTCATTGTTGTACCCTGCTGATCTTTGATAAACAATCGGAAGATGAGTCGCAGTCGTGGATCAATCAATCGATCAAGCAACACCTCGTTCTCTAGCTGTAGTAATCTCAACACATTCAGGTATGAAAGTGGCCTTAGTATCTGTTTTTTGGGAGTACTGGAATTTGATTGCATTCCCTGCCTCCCAGTATATGTTGTGACTCTAATATCCCTTCCATCGCACTGTAATCTGGCCGGTGTGGGCAGCGTCTCAAATATTATGCAGTTCATGACCGCTCTAATAGCGCCCCCTGTTGGAGGGGAAAGAGGAATGAGCCTTTGAATATTGACTGTTGCAGAAGAGGTACAATACTAGCTTTTTGCCAGTGGTGCTTGTTGAATATTACTTGACAGCGCTTCAAGGGATATGGCTTTCGTGTCTTTGGAGAGGCCTCTCTCTTTCTGGCGGGGCCTCGTAACCCGATGCCTGATGACTTTCACGCAGGCGCAGAACAGAAATGAAACTGGTTCTATAATGCTCACTATAGCGGCTCAGTGTTCCGCCAATCGCAGACTATTCTTACACCCGCTTGGACCACACAGGAAGTGAGCTGCGGAGGAAGCCGTGAGGCTACAGGCACGCCCAGGTTTACAGGCTACACACACACACACACACACACACACACACACCACACACACACACGCAGCTTTGGCTGTTGGCTGCGTTCGCACCATAGTGTGACAACTTGTTTAGGTGTGAGAGTCTGCCGTTGTCCTGTACATAATTAGTTATCCCTTTAACACACACACACTTTTTTTTTTTTACATGGCCTCGGTTGCTTTGTGAGGAATTCACATTAAAATAACGAGACAAATTGATTGTGCTGTGTAAATATTTGAATGACAAATGTGTCCGGCCTTCTGCGTGGTCCCCAGTAACCGTGCCAGCCTGGGGACCCAGGAAGAGGTGGCTGGACTGTCCTGAGGGTGCCCTGGACTTGTCCGTCTCTGCGTCCACCTCAGCAGGCGAGGGACCGCTGGGGAACCCGGTCCGCTCTCGGCCCCCTGCCCCTACAGGTCAGTCAGCGGGGCTCGGCTCCGAACCTAACGGACCTAACCCACAAACCCCCCACGCCCTGTCCTCTGGGCCCTGTCCTCCTGTCCTCCGTGCCCTGTCCTCCAGGCCCTGTCCTCTGAGCCCTGTCCTCCGAGCCCTGTCCTCTGGGCCCTGTCCTCCGAGCCCTGTCCTCTGGGCCCTGTCCTCCGAGCCCTGTCCTCTGGGCCCTGTCCTCCGAGCCCTGTCCTCTAGGCCCTGTCCTCCTGTCCTCTAGGCCCTGTCCTCCTGTCCTCTGGGCCCTGTCCTCCTGTCCTCAGGCCCTGCTTCCAACGCCCGTCTTGCTCCTTGAGCGCCGTCGCGGATCGAGCGCTCGTCCCTTTCTGAGCTCCCTCTCCTCCTCCCCTCCCTCCCTCCTCCTCCTCCCCTCCCTCCCTCCCTCCCTCTCCTCCTCCCCTCCCTCCCTCGCTGAGCTCCCTCTCCTCCTCCCCTCCCTCCCTCTCCTCCACCCCTCCCTCCCTCTCCTCCTCCCCTCCCTCCCTCGCTGAGCTCCCTCTCCTCCTCCCCTCCCTCCCTCTCCTCCTCCCCTCCCTCCCTCCCTCCCTCTCCTCCTCCCCTCCCTCCCTCGCTGAGCTCCCTCTCCTCCTCCCCTCCCTCCCTCTCCTCCTCCCCTCCCTCCCTCCCTCCCTCTCCTCCTCCCCTCCCTCCCTCGCTGAGCTCCCTCTCCTCCTCCCCTCCCTCCCTCTCCTCCTCCCCTCCCTCCCTTGCTGAGCTCCCTCTCCTCCTCCCCTCCCTCCCTCTCCTCCTCCCCTCCCTCCCTCGCTGAGCTCCCTCTCCTCCTCCCCTCCCTCCCTCTCCTCCTCCCCTCCCTGCCTCCTTGTTCTCCTTCCTGTTCTGTACTCTCCTGGGGGAGAAGGAGAGGGAAGTGTGGTACTGATCTGAATGAGTGAGTCTGTCCTGGCGTTTCTCTCCTCCTCCAGTGGGTTTGATGGCTGCTGCTGTTCTCACGGCGACCGTTCTCATAGTGATCTTGGCAAACCTGATGTGTTGGAGCTGCGTGAGGAAAAGGTAACGTGCTCACTGGCATTTAAATGGCCTGTTGTTAAGTGATGAGTCTTTTTGAATGGCAGGGAGACATTACATGACACATTGAGGCTATACTGAGATGTCAAAAATGCTTTAGCTGTTCATATCTGCAGTACATTTGAAGCAAGCTAGTAGAAGCTCTCTCTCTTCTCCCCTGCAGGGTCAAACAGACCTGTATGTCCTTGGGTCCCGCATGGCTGTTTGAAAACCTACCCAAGCCTGAAAACAGCAACGCTATCAGACTGCTGCAGGTAACCACCCTGCTCTGCCTTCCCATGATTCAGAGCATATCAAACACACCACACATTATGGGGGAGGTGTGGATTCTCCGGGGGAGAGAAATGAAAGCCTTTTACTATTAATGTCACCTTTAAATACATTTCACTAGTAAACAACAGTCTAAAAATACCTCCAGCCTACATGAGTGCTCCAGTCTAAACTGGGTCAAGCAGTCACATCCTAAATTTGCACTTTCACTCTGACAAGCTACACACATTGATTTGGATGTCAACATTTTGAAATGTCCATGTATACTGTACCATAGAGTAGACCATAGACTGTGTGCTGGACTGGACAGACGGTCAGTCTGGACCATGGATGTATTGGTCTGGACTCTTGTCTGGACTCCCTGACCGCCTGGGCCCTGTGCTGTGCGTTTGTTTCGGTCCCCAGCAGGAGCAGGGGGCAGCAGAGATCACCCGCTCGTACAGACACAGTGACCCTAACCTGTCCCCCGTCGAGGAGATCCCCCCGGAGGAGTGGGACCTCATCCACAACGAGGGGGCCCGGACGAGGCTTTATGGGATGGGGACAGGGACAGGGATGCGGACAGACCCAGAACCCACCGGCTACAAACCCCAGGTCACCACTACAGCTCCGGAGCAAGGAGGAGGAGGAGGAGGAGGAGGAGGAGAAGAGGGGAAGGGTGAGGAGGAGACGGCGGAGGAGCACAGGATGGATGTGTCTGCTTGTGAAGAAGGGGCCGGAGGACGCTCGGTGGTGACGGGGCTGCTGGGAGAACGCTCGGTGGTGACGGGGCTGATGGGAGGGTGGCTCGGTGATGTGACGGTGGATTTCTCCGGATTCTTCTCTGGGGAGGCGTGTCTAAAGGAAGGGGTGGAGGGGGAGAGGGGCGCCGACTCCCTCCACGCCACGCAGGAGGAGGAGAGGCTGTTTACAGACCAAGCGGTCAGTTGCTGGTCAGAGGGCGTGGCTCAGTCGACGCTGACCGGTGGCTACTTCCCTCAGGCAGCTGCGCTCAACACTGCGTCCTGACAGAGACAGACATGAGAGGACATGTCATATTTAAACTATTACTGACAGGACAAAAAGAAGCATTACAGTATTCCTAAAATGGCCTTTACTGAAGGGACGTTCACCACCCAATCTCTCCTGAAAACCTGACACCTAGTAATGATGAACCAAATGAAAGAATGCATATTATACAGGTACCTCAATAATAAAATAAAAAAGGATGATCACCTGGCTATGTTTTTATTTAGATTAAGATTGTTCTATGACTCCACATCATGGTTATAGCAGTTAGAGTGATATGAATATCAGTTTCTGCATTCAAATCAACTGTAATGCCCTTTTCACTCTGAGCTGTGACTTCCTGACAAAACTTTCATTTCCTTTAAACTCGTATCAAGAACCTAAACCGTTTTACTTGTACCCTTATCCAGTGGCGGGGATCTGTATTCATCTTTGGGGGGGACATTTACATTTAAATTTTGCAAGAGTTTTTTTTTTTTGGGGGGGGGACATCTTCCTACGCGGCTGTATGGTCATTTGAATGCCACTACCCCAATCTAAATATTGGGGGGGACAATTTTAATGATCTCAAATATTGGGGGGGACATCTACATTGATCAGGTGCCCAGATATTTTGCCTTAGCTTTTTTCTTTGCACATTATTGCAGATGATAGAAGGGGGTAAAATTAGATAACGAAAGTAATATAGATAAAGCTTGAGAGTATATCATTTTCACCTGTCTCTGGACTACGAGTTTCCCTAGATATAGCTCTGATTAGAGGAACAAGGGCAAGTAATCCTATTTTATTTGTAGGTAATTGTCCAACATTGAGGACAAAATGTGTGCCAATTGAGGCGAAGGGAAAATCATCATGCCATCAGCATCCGATGGGAGGATGCGATTGAGAGCCGTGGGTGGGCGTAGGCTGTAATCCAAATCGATTTGCCTATTTGTGGTCGTTTTATTAATTCGATACCACCAGGTGATACAGGATGCATTCCTCTAAATAGGTCACGTTTCATTTCTCTCAAAGGGCCAGTATGAACATGTAATAAAGCAAGCCGTATTTCTTTGTGCATGGGCAGATATGCTACTTCATGATGTGGAGTGTCGTGTCTTTCCTCTCACCCTATAGGGAAGCATAAGGAACTGAGCAGAGGTTGTCACAGTCAAATGCCCTCTTTAGGCGACACGCTGCTCTGCTACTAGAGTCCCGTTAAACCGTGCGGGCTCTCGGCTCGACCAGAAACAACTCCGCCAGAAACGGTCAACGATTGATCAACATGAAGAGATGGCTGTCCTCCTGATACATTTCTATGCCAATTAAAGGGAGTCATAATTGGCGAAGCTGTTCGGGAATGAAGGATGTATCATAACTCATAACTGAGTGAGTTACAGAGCTTTTGCATTGTACCGTGGTTATTTTCTATTATTGTAGACGTAGCCTAGGCTACTGTAATTTATAAACTGATAAACTCGCCATAAAACGTAATGAACTCTGGTGATCAGTCCATAGGCTTAGCCTACTCACCGGAGATTCACTTAGCCTACATTTAAACATTTAAATATTCATTGTTTAGGTCGGTTCCTGTATTGTCATTGGATTTTGTTTTAAATGTAACCTAATATGCACTACTAGGGACTAGTAAACAGTAAACGTGCTTCTGTGTGTGTAGACACTTGGGTCAGGTATGGGACGAGTAGTAAACGTGCTTGTGTGTGTGTAGACACTTGGGTCAGGTATGGGACTAGTAGTAGCCTAAACGTGCTTGTGTGTGTAGACACTTGGGTCAGGTATGGGACTAGTAGTAAACGTGCTTCTGTGTGTGTAGACACTTGGGTCAGGTATGGGACGAGTAGTAAACGTGCTTGTGTGTGTGTGTAGACACTTGGGTCAGGTATGGAGCTACAGGTATGAAACAAAGGCGACCAGGAGCAAGCGGAGAAGGCAGACGACCGATGGCTCTCCCACCCCAGGTGTGGTCAATCCTCACTGTTCTCACGATGCTGTTGCCACGCCCTGTACTCTGTTCAGGTAAGTGCATCCAGGATAATCAAAATGCTGTTTGTATTGTAGCCAGACAGCTGTTAACATTCACATTTTGATCTGATATACCATAGGCCTATGTACGAGCATGAAAAACATATGCCTGAAAGGTTTTGACGGTATGAATTATGAACTGAATTAAATTATGTTCACTTAAGTTTAATATTTACATAATATTACATAGACCTATATTACATATATTTACATATGTATAATACTTTTTGTATTATTTTTGCACACATTGGATGTTTGAGATTTGTCGCAGGAATTTGAGAAATTGGAAAATTAGATGAAATAGAAAATGTTGTGCATACAGAACAAATTGCAGCAAGATACTGAACATCAACACAAGATACTGAACATTGCTGATATTGAACATAGTTTTAAACTCGTGGTATGTAGTAGGCTATCCAAAGAATGTTGTACTGGTTCGTGGTAGCATATGAATAAAGACTTGAGATGTAGACGTTGGCTGATTTTGCATAGCCTATTTTGAAAAAAAATAATAAAATAAGATAAAATAATAAAATATAAAATAAATATATAAGAGTGACGGACTTCTGACCATATATTGCAGTGAGGCAATTTTTTTTGTCACAGTTCAGTGGAGGTGCTAAAAAAAGGATCCAGGATCAAGTCCGGTTCTACATGATCATTTTGGGTGGGCAGTGGGCACTGGACAGATGCAGTACATCCTAACATGGTGGGCTGTTGTGCAGGCCAGGGCAGTGTTCATCTTGGATGGGCCCTGCTCTCCGACCCTCTGAATCCCGTCCTGTCCAGGGCCAGGGTGTCGGAGCTGACCGCTACTCTGTTGTTGGTTCTTCTTCCAGCTGATAAACCATGCACGGTGTTCTCCAGCGCTGGGAGTGTGGTCCATCTGGACTCCAGCTTCCAGGTGTTCTGCACCTTCAGCCCTCCTTGCAAACCATCCATCACCGTCTATTCCTCAAAGAATGACCAGGTCACAAGTGAACACAACTCCACCACCATCTACCTGAACGTGACCAGAATACAGGAGAAGCAAACATACGTCTGCACGTGCGAGGGGCAGGTTGTGCCGTGTGGACTTGATGTCTTGACTGGGTGTAAGTGTGGAACAGTGAACATTGCTCACATTAAACCCAGCAGAAATTAAATATGACACTTCTGTAGACTTGTAGAAA